>NC_077247.1:38540434-39140434 GCF_947179165.1 Solanum dulcamara
GTAAAAATTATAAAATCTTATTTTAGCAAATTAAAATAATTGAATTTTACTTGCTTAATAGCAAATTAGTTACGAAATTATCTTCACAGTAAATTAGCTACACTTTATGTACTATATATATTACAGTTTACTCACAATTCACAACACTTTACTCACTATAACTACAAAACATATCCATCATGTTAGATTATTGTTGCACTAGCTAACGTTTGTGACGTTTTTATTATAGTAGGTAAACTAATACATGGGAAAAAAAATAAAAAATAAACTAATACCAATTAACTTGTTATAGCCGGTAAATATTACATGACTTAATTTTCGACATTATACTTCATGTTGATTCACTTTTTAAAAAATAAATAAATTGTGCAGGATGATAGTTTGACTGGAGAGGCTGCATCTATGGATGTTGCAACGACAGCGAACATGCAAAGACTTGTGCAAATTGGTAAAGATAGATTGAAGAAGCCTGTTTCAAGGGTTAACTTAGACACTGGCCGCTATGAACAAGTTTCTGGCGAGGGCACCAATGAAGAAGCTCTTATTCGCTTTGCTAATTTGCTTTCACAGCAAAGAAAAATTCGGCAACCAGTTGACGAGTTCGTTTCCACTAGAAAAATACTCTAAAAATTTGTCAATTATTAAGAGAAAACTCTTACAATTAGTATTTCCTTTTGCTTTGAATTTTCATAGGTTGAAGACATTTTTTTTTAATGTACAATCAGAACGAATCTATAAAAGAAATATAAATTTATACGAGTTGGATCAAGGTAGACGTGGCTTGCTTATCATGTAAATTTCATTTCAAAAGGCAAATAAATGGTGGCATATGACTTTGGCAATTAAATAAAGCCCGTGATTCGGTTCCCTACATTACAATTTTCTTTTCATTTTCCTTTCTCTTCCCTGCCCTCAATTTTTAAAAAAGGGTTTAATAATAGCAATAGCATAAGCACAAGTACAAGGCGATTAGGTGTGACTTGCTTGATAAGGGAAAGAGAAGACGTCCCTCAAAGCCCAACACGTGGATCCAGGGAACCTGGCTCGGGAACAACTTCTTACTAGTAGGAGCTAATCACAGTAAGAGAGTCTCCCGGCATGTTCAATAGTGATCTTTTGGCCATTGAAAGGGCACCCAACAGTTTTGTCACAGCTTTGGAATTGGAATCCACATGCTAAATGCGAGGCTTCTTGTCGAGGCACAGCTTTCCAAGCCCGAACAAGATCAAAAGAACTGATCGCTTTCTACAATAAGAAAATAAAGGTTCAAAATACAAAAAGAATTTTGCATTTTTATCCTATATATAATTCTGGTATGAAGTCAGCTCTTAAATAAAAAATAGGAAACTTTTGTGAGACATCATTGTGCATGGTGTGGAAATAACTTACAAAGGGAAAACGGCGTAAATTTCCTCCCGCCGAAAAGTCAGTTACACATTTAAATTATCATGCCGATATATTTTTAAAAATTATCAAACAAAATCATCCCACCTCTCACATCATTTCTTCTTCACACCCACCTCCATTTACTCCTTATTTTGAATCTTGATTTTGTTTCTTTCAAAATCCATTAAAGTAAAGAAAATTAAAAAAACAAAATCACCTTATCTCCACGTCCTTTCTTCTTCACACCCACCTCCATTTCTCCCTATTTTGAATTTTGATTTTTTTTTCTTTCAAAACCCATTAAGAAGAAGAAAAATGGGGAGAAGACGATTGTGGTTGGGGTTTGGGGGAGGGTCGGATGGGTGGTTAATAATTAATTAGGAGTTAATTAGTATAAAATATAGTTAATAAAAGATAATTTAATTAATAAAGAAAAGAAAAAATATAAAAAATTGGAAGGGTGGTTAATAATTAATAGGAGTTAATTAGTATTAAATATAGTTAATAAAAGAAAAGTTAATTAATAAAGAAAATAAAAGAAAAATATATATATAAATTTATAATTTCTGGTGTGGCGCTGGTGTGGCGCTGATGTGGCGCTGACGTGACAGCGAGTGTAATACACCACATACTATGAGAGTTGTGTTATACGTTTCAGGGGGGTAATAAATTCACTTTTAGGTAGTTTAGGTGTGTAATAGGTCATTATTATAATTTAAGTGTGTAACTGACTTTGCGGTACAATTTCGGGGTAACTGCCAATGAGAGTGATCTTTATGAGTGTACTAGACATTGGAGCCCATGTCAGCACGAGCCAATATATGTTACTCACTTTATTTCAATTTATGTGACACAAATAAAATTTGGAGATTCTATTAAAAAAAATTATGATTTGTAAATATTTTAAATTATTAATTGATTTATAATATTTTTTACATAATTTTTAGATAATATATGTTACTCTTTTTGTCTCAATATATGTGGTACAAATAGAATTTTGAGAGTTAACCAAATTTTATGTCTTTTAAATATTTTAAGTTGCCAATTATTGTGATTTATAAAAAAAATTCCGTCATTTTCAAATAAAATATGTTACTTTCTCTATCTCAATTTATATGACACTGATAAATTTCGAAATTGAACCAATTTTTTTATGTCATTTAAATTTTTAAGTCGTTAATTATTGTGATTTATAATACTTTTTAGTCATTTCGAATAATATATGCTACTTTCTTTGTCCCAATTTATGTGGCACCGATAAAATTTTGAAGTTAATCCAATTTTTTACATATCTTTTAAATATTTTTAAGTTGTTAATTATTGTGGTTTACAATACTTTTTATGCAATTTTTAAATATATAACATACTAAAAAAATAAGATAAAAAAAATTAAAACGAAAAAAGTACAAAATGACTAAATTGCCCCTATCTAGGAAGCAGGCATGTTGATGACTACCTGCTTCCTAGACTCTCATTAATAGTAATCTCGTAAGAAATTATTCTAGGAATAGTTTATATATATACAAAAAATAATTAATTTGCAATAAATATAATTATATAATTATTTACATAAAAGTAATTAAAAGTCATAAAAAGTATATATCGATTATACATTGATTGGGAGTGTACATGGATCGAGTTGGTTCAGATTTTTTAAACACCAAATCAAATTATTTTTGTCGGGTTTTAAACCAAATCAAACTAATAAAACTTGGGTTTTTCAACCTCGGATTTTTTCAATTTTTTGGGTTTTTTGAATTTTCCGATAAAGTATTCATACAAACATATAATTAAGTTGTGCTTTAAATATTTCTTTAGTCCTACCATAATACAACTATCTAAGATGTTTCTTAAGAAAATAATACATAATATGAGATGAGTGATGACACTAAAATATTCAACAAAAATTAATAATGAAATCGCATAAAACAACTATTGCAAATTAATAAGTCATAATGAAAATGATCATAATTTAAAAGTACTAAATCATGCTAAAATAAGTCTAATAAGAGCCCGTTTGCCAATACTTATAAGTTGTTTTCGGTTTTTTTGAGTATTTGGCTGACCAACTTAAAACTATCTTGTGCTTAAAATAAGCCCAAAAAAATAAGTAAACTTTACCTAAATTCCATAATGGAAAAGTCTAATTACTATACATCCCTCATCGTACCAAAATTATTCGATTTCTCCTTTTTTTTCCAGTTTTGCTAATACATTAGTTATGTATCTGATACATCAACTTTAGCTGTAGAATAGTTAATGTAGATCATCTATTTATGGATAGTATCTTAATATAAGGTATGGTTGGTTCTTTAAATCAATTACTGATCTAATTAATGAGATTAATTGATTGAAAAAAGCAACGGTTGTGTACATGAAGATTCAAGCCAAAAAACAGAGCATCAATTCAAATCAAAGTCGATTTTAATTTATTTTTTTCAGTTTTGCTGATACATTAGTTATGTATCTGATACATCATCTTTAGTTGTAGAATAGTTAATGTATATCAGCTATTTATGGATAGTATCTTAATATAAGGTATGATTGATTCTTTAAATGAATTACTGATCTAATTAATGAGATTAATTTGTTAAAAAAGCAATGGTTATGTTCATGAAGATTCAAGTCAAAAAATAGAGCATCGTCTCCAATGAAAAAAATAGAGCATCAATTCAAACCAAAGTCGATTTTGACTTTTTTTCAGTTTTGTTGATACATAAGTTATGTATCTGATACATCAACTTTAGCTGTAGAATAATTAATGCACATCAGCTATTTATGGATAGTAAATTAGTAGATAAGTACTTGATACATAGTTATTTGATACATTAGTTAGGTATAACCTGTGCTAATTATATACTGATACATCAGTTCTGTAGTTGATACATCAGTTGTGATACATATGTGTGAAGTTTATTTCCTGCAGGTTTTTGATACATCAGTTATGTATAAATTATGCTAATTAAAGACTGATACATCAGCTCTGATACATCAGTTCTGTAGTTGATACATAATTTCTGATACATATATGTGAAATTTATTTCCTGCGGGTTGTTGATTCATCAATTAGGTATAACATGTGCTAATTAAATATTGATACATCAGTTATGATACATCAGTTCTACAGTTGATACATAAGTTCTAATACATATATATGAAGTTTATTTCCTGCAGGTTGTTGATTAATTAGTTAGGTATAACATGTTCTAATTATATACTGATACATTAGTATAAATACATTAGTTTTGTAGTTGATACATAAGTACTGATACATATATGTGAAGTTTAGTTATTGCAGTTTGTTGCTTCATCATTTAGGTATAATCTGTGCTAATTATATTCTGATACATCAGTTCTAATACATCAATTGTGTAGTTGATACATAAGTACTGATACATATATGTGAAGCTTGATTTCTACAGTTTGTTGCTTCATCATTTAGGTATATCCTGTGATAATTATATACTGATGCATCAGTTCTGATATATCAGATCTGTATTTGATACATGAGTTCTGATACATATATGTGAAGTTTATTTCCTGCAGTTTGTTGCTTTATCAGTTATGTATATCCTGTGATAACTAAAGGGGTGGGACGGGATCTTCTTGATGACGTACTTCATTCCCTGCATTGACATGAAAAATGATTAAATACAACTTAAACTTGATACATAAATACGATGTATCATATGCATTAAAATATTTGATACATGAGAATCTGATACATACAGAAGATGTATCAGAAGCAGTAAGGCTTCATAAATTATAATCTGATACATAAATGTAGATGTATCAGAATTATTAAAACTTGATACAATAGAAATTGACACTTAAACACGATGTATCAGAAGTAGAAAATCTTTAGAAAAAATGACATTTAAAAATAAATACTATGTATCAAAAGCATTAACGCTTGATACATGAGAATCTGATACATAAACCATATGTATCAGAATCAAAAAACCTTCATAAAAATGGCATTAAAAAAACCTTAATTGAACTCATACCTTTGGAAGATTAGGGCGTGTTGTAACCCCTTCAATCTTGTTGTCTAGTTCTTTGGGGGCATGTTGAATTGGAGCTTTCGACTTCAATTTCTCACGTAGCTTATCCATTATTGCTGGATCGTTACGATGTTTGGATGTAACCTCGTCGTAACCTTCCCAAGATGAATCAGAATCAGGTGAAATAAGAATTACTTGATTTTTATTCGACTGTTTGAGACCATGAACGGATTCCATATGCATCATTGAAGATATGAGTTACAAAAACAGAAAGATTTACAGAAGAAAGCAAATGATATCAATTTTATAAGATTTTTCAAAGATTTACAGAAGAAATCAAACGATACAAATTTTAGGAGAAATCAGATTGAATGAGGATGAAGTGAGATTCCATATAAGGAAAAATTAAAATATACCTTAGTTAGAACCTTGAAATTGAGTAACATATGTACTCATAAATTCAAAATCTCAAAAACTGATGAAGAGGAGTGAGTTAGGGCGAGGATTTAGGGAGGAAGAGTGATGTATCAGTGAGGGAGAGAGAGTTAAAGAAAAAGAGGAATTTTGGATATTTTTTGGTATAATAGGAAATACAAGTAAATATGGTATTAAAATATGTGTAAAAGGATAATTTTTCCAAAAATGTATAACTTACATAAATCTCGTAGTGTTTAGAGTCAATTATATCCTAACCCTATTCTTTTTCAAATTACAAAAATTCCTTATTTTTTGAGAAACTCGGATACATAAGTCATATTCCCTCATACATAGTGATGTCTTTAATGCTGTTGCGGTAAAAAAGGGAAACTAATGGAAGATCTGTTAATTGAATATTTTGTTACGTTTAAAAAGGAAAAAAATAAATAAAGAAAGTATAAATTATGGAAAAACTTTATTGGCAATAGGATTCAATCCCTGGCAAATTAAAACATGTTAGTACAATTCAAAATTCAAAATTCTTCTTTCCATTCTTTCAAAAAAATTCTCAATTTTTGAATCAAAATTGTCGATAAATTGTACTGATACAACATGAACCTGGAGATCTTGTTGAGACATTTCAAAATCTAAAAACGTGAGGTGAGGTATGAACGATACAAAAGTCATGAAATTGTTGTTAGTCAAAATACGGGAGTTGGTGGTGGCTTCGGTAGGACTTTGAGTCAAGATCCATGTATGGCACCATTGTTGAAATTGAAAAAAAGTTACGGGAGTTGGTACGGAGCAAAGAAGAATGTGTAGAAGGATTTCGTCATCACATTTTTTTGTTTTCAATAAATTAGATTGTTGATTTTTTTTCTATTTTTTGTAGTTTATCTTTTTTTTGATACATATAGATTCAGATTTATAATGTATCTAGTTGTTTTTCTTTTTTAAATTAATGTATCATGCCTTCATTTTAATTTTGTGATACATTATATTTTTATCATGCACAATATATTATGTTCAAATATTAGTTTGATACATAATCTTAATTTATTAAAACACAAATTAGTATGTATCATGTTCATAGTTATTTATTTGATACATAACTATTACAAACTTCGTTATTTTTTACTATCAGATACATACACCTTAACTTATTCAATTAGAAGGTTATGTATCTGTAGACATTATCAAATATAATTGTTGATATATAAACAGTAATGTTTTTATAACAATATTAGTTTGTATCATATTCATAGTTAGGTATATGACACAACATTGATATAACAACTTGTTGATTATTATTTTTTTTGATTTTTTGTTGTTAACTTTTTCTGATACATATGAGTTTTGGACATGATACATAAATTTGAATTTATAATAAATGTATCTAATACATAACGATTGTCAGTAATGTATCTATCTCAAATATAACATCTTATGGGTAACAATTATCTATTTAATATATCTAGTAGAAATAATGTACTTAACAATTCAAACAAGGTATATAAATAGAAATGTATCATAATAAATCTATCCATCTCGAAAATACAATTCAAACGTAATGTATCATAATGTTGAAACGAAGGCATTATACATTAATTTAAGAAAAAAAAACAATTAGATATATTAAAAAAGTGAACCTATATGTATCATAAAAAGATGAACAACAAAAATCAACCTTCATCCATATGTTTCAGCAATTTTTTAAGATGAAAAAACTAAATAGAAATTTAAAAGAAATAATTAAGTGATAGAAAGAAATCTACCTCTTAAATAACTTGAAATCATTAATTGAAAAGAGAAAATATTTGAAATTCAAAAATAGATTAATGGATGTAACTGAGAGATTTCTGGAATGAAAAAAGAAAGGAAATCATGGGTATCATATTTTGAATTGATGTATCTGGAAAAGGGGATGATGGGAGAAAAAGAAGAGATTTTTGGTATTTTTTAAAACGGTAGAGAAAATAAGAAAATATAGTAAAAAGAGGTGTGTAGTTAAGTAATTTTTTCTATTTTTTTAAGTTTATAAGTTGCTTAAAATAAGTCAAGTCAAACAGACATTAAGTATTAATTACATGACTAGATATTAAAGAAAAAATAAAATTAGATTATGTATCTTTATTGTCTAACCAATGTAGAACTAAAGAATAAATATTCAACATTATTGTCATTCTTAGTGTTATTTTTTATTAGCATTAGTATTGATTAGATTTTGATTTGAGCTTTATTAGAATTACTAATCTCTATGGACTACAATATTTATTGGACCATTCAAAATTTTAAGTCTCAAACTAGAAATAAGGAAAAATTACTCAAGTGAGTACTTTTTAATAAATAATTACTGGCTTTAGCGATACTTTTTATTTATTACCATCTAAGGCAATACATAGGAATACTATGATAAATTTGCTATGTATTAAAAATGAATTATGCATGTAATATAAATGTATTATAAGTGTTTTAAAATATTTTATATTTGCTTGGTAAGAAATTGACGCAATGTATTATAATTGTATTAAAGTGTGTGATAAATATATTATCCATTAATAAAACTTGTATTAAATGTGTTTTATAAACTGTTCACTGTAATATGCATTAAAATTGTATTATAAGTGTCTAGTGACAAAAATATTATTACTATAGATGGTAAATATTTTCTTAATATATCATATCTATATAAATTTCCCTTGAAATAATATGTTAAAAGATAAAAACTATGAAGAAGTATAAGAAATATTTAGAAATTATATTAAAGTAAATATTTTTATGTATAAAATAGACTCAAAAATTATATATATAAGGTCGGATTTGTTTGGTCTCAGGTTGACTTTTTTAGTTAAAACCAAATCAATTAAAGTATGATTTTTTTAATACCAAACCAAGTCAAACCAAACGACTAGTCGATTCGATTTGGCCCGGTTTGCAATTTGGTTCAATTTTTGGTTTAGTAATTTGTAAACCTCTAACACTGGTTACACATTAATTATGATACACTCAAAATATTGAATATAACTTACCTATATATGATTTATACACTGACTATGCATTATGATACAATCAAAAAGCTGAATATAACTTAACTATACATGAAGTATACACTGACAAATGAAGTATACACTAACTATTCAATCCTGACCAACTCAAAATCACCTCTAAATAATCTCACATTTTAAAAATAGAATTATCTCAATATTTTAATTTTTTTGATATAATTCTCTCGAAATGATTCACGTTTGTTGTATGTTAATTTTTTTTTTAAAAAAGGAAAAACCATAAAGAAGAAAAAGAAGAAGAGGGGGAGAGAAAGGCTGCATCAACCATTATTTGGTAAATAAATATGGCCGAAATGACCATTTTTCCTAATTTATATAAGAAAAAATTACCCTTTTACACATATTCTAATACCATATTTATTTGTATTCCCTATTATACCAAACAAATTCCAAAATCCCTTTATTTCCTTTAACTCTCTCTCCCTCACTGATACATCACTCTTCCTCCCTAAATTCTCGCCCTAATTCGCTCCTCTTCATCAGTTTTTGAAATTTTGAATTTCTGAGTACATCTGTTACTCAATTTCAAGGTTCTAACTAAGGTATATTTTAATTTTTCCTTATATGGAATCTCACTTCATCCTTATTCAATCTGATTTCTCCTAAAATTTGTATCATTTGATTTCTTCTGTAAATCTGTCTATTTTTGTAACTCATATCTTCAATGATACATATGGAATCCGTTCATGGTCTCAAACAGTCGAATGAAAATCAAGGAATTCTTGTTTCACATGGTTCTGATTCATCTTAGAAAGGTTACGACGAGGTTAGATCCAAACATCGTAACGATCCAGCAGTGATGGATAAGCTACGTGAGAAATTAAAGTCGAAAGCTCCAGTTAAACATGCACCCAAAGAACTAGACAACAAAATTGAAGGGGTTACAACACGCCCTAATCTCCCAAAGATATGAGTTCAATTAAGGTTTTTTTAATGAAGTTTTTATGAAGGTTTTTTGATTCTGATACATATCATTTATGTATCAGCTTATCATGTATCATGTGCTAACTCTTCTGATACATAGTATTTTTTTAAATGTCATTTTTTTTGGAGATTTACTACTTCTGATACATCGTGTTTAAGTGTCAATTTCTATTATATCAAGTTTTAATAATTCTGATACATCTACATTTATGTATTAGATTATAATTTATAAAACCTTACTGCTTCTGATACATCTTCTGTATGTATCAGAATCTCATGTATCAAATATTTTAATGCATATGATACATCGTATTTATGTATAAAGTTCAAGTTGTATTTAACCATTTTTCATGTCAATGCAGGGAATGAAATACATCATCAAGAAGATCCCGTCCTACCCATTGAGATTCGGCACGGCATATAGGGCTAATTTTCTTGATGATTTTGAATCATCAATAGGTGAAGAAGGTATAAAGTTATTTAGGATGGAATTTCTATTCCAAATACTAGACTACATGCCGAATTCTTCCGTTCAAGATATGCCACACTATTGTGGAATTATGGTTGTCGGAAGGCCAAGGATGGTTATGTTAGCGATAACGATGATCCTAAAAAATCTAAGAGAGATTTCATATCTCCTAGTCAAGGAGAACCGATGGACGTCGAGTAATTTTTTTTTTTTGAATTTTGTATTAGAAGAATGTACAATTACCAGACTTTTAAGTTTTTCTCATGTATGAAACTCTAATATAAGATGAAAGTTTATATATCATATTATCATGTATCAAACTTGACTGCTTCTTGATTCTGATACATACTATTAATGTATCATATTCTAATGTATAAAACTTGACTGCTTCTGATGCATACTGTTAATGTATCATATTCTAATGTATAAAACTTGACTGCTTCTGATACATACTGTTAATGTATCATATTCTAATTTATCAAACTTGAATGCTTCTGATATTGTATATGTATCAGCATCTCATGTATCAAGATTTAGTGATTCTGATACATCTTGTTTATGTATCAGAATCTCATTTATTTGCTTTAATGAATCTGATTCATCTTGATTATATATCATATTATCATGTATCAATATTTAATGTTTCTGATACATCTTGTCTATGCATCAACACCTCATGTATCAACCTTTAGTGTGTCTGATACATCTTGTTTATGTATTAAATTCTCATGTATCAAAATGTAATGATTCTGATACATCATGTTTATATATCAGCATCTCATAAATCAAGCTTTAATTATTCTGATACATATTATTTATATATCAGATTATCATGTATCAATATTTAATTATTCTGATATATATTGTCTATGTATCAGTATCCCATGTATCTATATTTAATGATTATGATACATATACAACCTATATCAATACATGTTTTGTATCAGCCACAATCCAGTTGAAAAAAATAAAACAATCTTCAATGTATCAAGCCTTTATATGTCGAATGATTATGTATCAGCTATCTTCATTTGTCGAACTTGAATTTACATCACTACCAAGTAACTTACAATAAAAATAATTACCAACCATCCATGTATCAATTATTGATATTCAAATACTATTCTGATTAATTGAAATATGTATCAAATACAGCCTCTAAAACTGTAAAAAGTTGTCCCAGTTTCTCTAGGAACTGCTCATCAAGCTGGAGCATTGACTATTTTAACATTCATGATTTTGCTCAATTACATTGTGCGACGACCTTCCCCGTTACTTCTGAAGACATTACCTACAGTCACAAAAATGGTCTGATGATATTGATACCATAACTTCTCATAGAGCATTGACATTGTTAGGCATTTTAAATTATACCATCTATGATCCTTGCACGACTCGCAGATTATTTTTAGAAAAAAATGCATTTTTTTCTGCCCTTCTTGTTTTTCAGATATTTTGGGAAATTTTGAATGATTAATCTTGTAAAGAACATGTAATCAGTAGTATCGCGATATTTATCTTGAATCGCTTGATGAAAATTGAAATTTGGATTGAATTTTTTTTCGCACTGATGCTCTGTTTTTAGAATTTTCCTTGATCTTCATAACTGTTTTGTTCTTAAAAGGATTCTTTACCTTATTTAGCACTCTAATTGATTGAAACAATCAATCATAACTTAAATTACGTTACTATCCATAAATAACTCACAAGCATTAATTATTTTACACCCAAAAATTGATGTATCAGGAAAGTGAGTAATGTACCAGAAATTAGAAAAAAAGGGAAATTGGGTAATTTAAGAAAAATGAGGGATACATTGTAATTGAACTTTTTACTATGAAATTTAGATAAAGTTTACTTTATATAAATTGAACTAAATAAATGACAAATATAATATTTATGAGGTGACATTGTGCATAATTACCTACTTATACTATCTAACGGTTAGATTGGGGTTAGATATGGATCGGCCAACTTAGCCGAAGCCAGCCACATGGGCTTCGAAATTTAGTGGGCCAAGCGGGCCCAGCACTTTAACTGGCCTTAAAATGACTAGTACATGTGGTCGGGCCGATCCTCTTTAATTCGTTTTATGTTGTTTTTTTTTAAAAAAAAACGTAATAAATTCTAACCTAAAGATGCCTTACATGATAGATAACATAAATTCTAACCAAATCATAAATCATAATTAAATAATGTCGATAATACTTATATTAAGTACCAATTAACATAAAATATTTTCAGTTGTTAATAATGCCCATTAAGTTGGGGATTATCACATTGATTTGTTGATTTCGGTACAATTTAATTAACTGGATATGATGTATGCCTTCTGATTGATTTGTTGATCCTAGTACTAATTTGGTTATTTTCAATTCAAGTTTGACTTTAAAGTAAAAATTTGGTTGTAACTTTGTGTCATTTTCTTTATACGTTATCATAAATAGCATGCAAGGGCAAACTTTGGGAAACGTGAGGACGGCTCACTGGAGGGAGCCAGATCCTCATGGATCTGCTCTATTAAAGTAGGGGTACGTCAATTCAAATTATTTGCCTAACAATCAGGATTCGTAAAAGTTTAATCATAGAAGTTGTTCAAGATGTGATCGACGCTAAGTAAGGACTGACATAAATTAATGCAAGCTCCAAATCACCAGGTATATAACATAAAATATACCTCCTAATCACGTGTATTCTCTACAAGATGAATAAGAGAGAAAGAAATAATTGTTTTTTGGTAACATGGAGCTTTAACGAGTACATGCATGGAATATTAAAATTTGTAGAGTCAATGCAGACGGAAAAGGGGGATCAAATGACATGTGAATTACGTAGAATATGGAAGAAGGTAAAAAGAAAGAGTCTAAAAAGGTCCAAAAAAAAAATACTTATTTTATTTATTTTTTTAGTTTTATATTTGAATTGTGTGAGTTTTTCTACCTGAATTATCACTGAATGTTTATCGAAACAAATCTCAACTATCAATTATTCACTTTTCCTACTTGATTGATGAGATATTTCAGGTAGAAAAAGTGAATAATTGATAGTTAAAGCCTGATAAACATTTGATGATAGTTCAAATAGAAAATTCACACACCTAATAATTAAAGCATGAAATTCAAAAAAATTAAAATATTTTAATGTAGTTTTAACCTTTCACTCTAAAAACAACTCATAAAGTTCTAACTAATTATTCGAGATCCGAACAAGAGTTGAAACTTCCGTTTTAAGTCACTAATAAAATGTGTAAAATGAAAAGAGGAAATGTGAGTATAAATGGATCGTCTAACTTATTTTCACTCGCAATCTAAAATTCTTTTACACTATTAACAACATAATTTTATTATTAAATCATGTTATTTTGCTACTATTAATTTATTCACGGTGTTAATCTTGTTTACACCATCATGTGCATGGAAAAAATTTCCGGTGTATATAAATATGCCTTCACCTAGACATATAGGTGTATAAGCCTTTAAGCAGTTATTGTTGATACAATATGGGTACAACTTTTGTAGCTGAACTAGTGATCACCGTTCTAGTCTTGCAACATCCTATAGCTTCTGTATTAGCTACAAAAGGAAAGACGGTAACAATTTTAAGCATCGATGGAGGTGGCATTAGAGGCATTATTCCTGGCACTATTCTTGCATTTCTTGAATCTAAACTTCAGGTATATACATACATATTCATCAACATCCATTGCGCGCTACTAGCTGTTTTTTCTTCTCCTATGTTTTGTGAGCTATATATAATATATTGCATGCAATGATCGAAACATAAAACTTTTTATGGTTATGTTAGGAACTTGATGGACCAAACGCAAGAATTGCTGACTATTTTGATGTGGTAGCTGGAACAAGCACGGGTGGACTTGTAACCACAATGCTCACAGCCCCAAACAAGGATAATCGCCCTTTATATGCTGCAAAAGATATTACCAACTTCTACATGGAACACGGCCCTAAAATCTTTAGTGGGAGCAGGTAATTACAAGAATTGACAATCTAACTAGTGCTAATTTTGTTGAAGAGTATTTAAAATCATTTAATTATTTCGATGAAGACTTTACTGATGGCAAATTTGTATATATATGTGCAATGAAGCCGCAACAACTTCGTGAAGAAGATGTTAAATTTATTTGGGGGACCAAAGTATGATGGCAAATACCTGAGATCGTTGGTTAGATCGGAACTAGGCAATCTGACTATGAAGCAAACATTGACTCATACACTTGTCCCAACTTTTGATATCAAACGCCTTCAACCCATCATTTTCACAACTAGTGATGTACGTACAATATTTCTTTACTTAATTAATAAAGTCTAATATATATATTACTTATATTGATGGCTGATATTTATGTATACACTGAGTAGGCCAGAGCAAGTGTGTCTAAGAATGCACTGCTATCGGACGTTTGTGTTGGTACCTCAGCAGCACCCACTTATTTCCCTGTACATTATTTTGAGACCAAGGATGCTCAAGGAAAAATACGTACATTTGATCTCGTTGATGGAGGTGTAGCTGCAAATAATCCAGTGAGATTCTTGATACTAACGTGTAACTTTATTCGCACACCCAACAACTTGAGATATTTGGACTACGTACGTACCACTAATATTAATTCTTTGAATATACTGACAGACTCTACTAGCAATTACTCACATATCAAGAGAAGTCATGAAGAGAAGAGTGGAATATGAGGATATGAAAAGTTTGGACTGCAAGAAAATGTTGGTTTTGTCACTGGGCACTGGTACAGGCAAGAATAAAGAAAAGTATAATGCTGCAACAGCTTCAAAATGGGGCCTACTTGGTTGGATGTACAACCATGGTGCCAGTCCATTGCTAGACATTTATAGTGATGCAATTACTGATATTGTGGATATACATGTTTCAGCCATGTTTCAGTCCCTTCACAACCAGAAGAATTACCTCAGAATTCAGGTTTCATCATCAACTTCAGTTCATGTTTTAAGCATTCCTCTTGATACCTTAGTTGCTCCAACTGTTATAAAATGTCAACTGATACGTGTTAGATTCTTCAAAAAATATATAGTGCATATATATTTGAAGGATCAGTAATATTTTTGAAAGTTTGAGCAACATAACTTAACACACATGTATACGCCTGACCTAATAAATTTGTACAGAACGATAGTATGATCGGGGAGGCGGCATCAACGGATATTTCAACCATAAAAAATATGCAGACACTCGTGCAGACTGGTAAAGATCTACTGAAGAAGCCTGTGTCAAGGGTCAACTTGGAGACGGGCCGCGTTGAAGCAGTTCATGGAGAAGGCACCAACGAAGAAGCTCTGACTCGTTTTGCTAAGTTGCTTTCAGAGGAAAGAAAGCTTCGACCTTTAGGGACGGCTCAATAAAATTAGTAACATTAGACTAAAGAAAGATAAATTATTTTTTCTAGCCGTTTGAGATGCAAATTTCATCTTAGTTTGTTATCGTATTATTTTAGATTGAGAGCTTGTTCTTGTACAACACTTTGTCAAAGACTAGTTATCAATAGCACCTTTTTTATTTTATTTATTATTGTAATAATGTTTTAATTCATCATTTCATTTGTCAAATTTCAAAACATTATACTTCAATTGCCTAATCACTTCTTCCAAACATTGTACTTCAATTATTATACGTTCGAAGAAGCAATTTTTACTGTTGGAGCTATTCCCTTAGTTGAGTCCTTGCCTCTGGCTTGGGTTCTTAAGCAATTGGGCGGATTAATACTGTATTACTGTATCATTCTGGGGACCACCTCCCTTCGCTTCAGAGTCTTAGGCGCAGCTCTTCTAGTCAGAGAAGAGTCCAGTTGCGAACCTGTGCACTCCTATCCTATTGTTGCTTCTATCATCATGATAGGGAATCGGTCGACTGAACACCAAACTGATCTGATTCAAATTTCACATCCTGTTTACATGCGATTTGGCGGGTTAGGTTTGTTGGTGTCAAGATCGGTATGCCTTTTAGTAGTAGTTGACTTAAGCGCACCTGAACTATCCATAGTCGTCTATTTACGAATTCTTACTAGTTCTCCGCACAACTTTTGTGCAGTTGAAGACTATCATGCCTGTCTAAGGGCTATAGTCACAGTGATCCTCCTATTCAACTACTTCGACCCATCCTCTGCATTGTGCCCTAGATATGCCATTTTCACCCATTCCCGAATAAGCAGAAAGTTTAGGAAGATATCAACCATGAATGGAAGGTCTCCTATAAGCCTGAAGGTCCTACTAAGTGGTCTAAGTCTTCTGGAGTTAATAGTCATTAGCACTTCAATTTTTTTTAAAAAAATTCCCCCTTCTTTTGGCAAACAATGTTTTATTTGAGTGGCACATATTGTCAATTTGTCGTTGTACTTCAGGTTAATAACATGGAGTGGTGGATCATAATTGTTGTCTAAACTGATTCAATTTATGTTAATTAACTTTAGGATGATCATTTAAATAAAGAAAATTGATTCAAGGTAACAGAAAGTATGATAGTTTGGCCAAACTGCGGAAGACAGCAGAATCTGAGAGCATAGAGCACAAGGCCTACAAAAGCTGAAAGCACAAATTTAAGGAACGCTGTAGGTTGTCAATAACAAATTTCAGTGGAGCAAACGATGATTCATATAGCTGACACCAACTTGCTTGGATAGAGGTGCAATTTCTGTTATATGTTTGTCAAATCCTTGCTTTGTTGAATTCATTCAGCTGTTTTACATTACACAGCTATCAGAAAGTACTTTAAAGATTGATAGTTAACTCATACATACAACTTTCAAAGGGTTTCAATATCTTTGAATTTTGCCATTGCATCTGTATAGTTGTGTTGAAGCTCCATTTTTGTTATTAATACACAAAAGATAAGATCCAAGGTCTGCAGGGCAATTCCCCTGGACTATAAACATATCTTCCTTTCAAGTTATATACATTGATGAGGGGGAGTACCTCCTGGCTCCAACTCCCGATGCCTCCAAGCTATCTACAGAGCACATTGATAAAGGTCTGTAATGTATTTACAAGTCGAGCTCTCTTTAGAAAACCACATCAATAAAGATGAGTACTCCTATTTAGAACTTCGGAAGATAGTATATGAAGCTTGTTTCCAAGCCACTGCACCAGATGGGCATGTAAGCCACTGCACCAGATGGGCATGTACTCATAATAGTCGACCCAGAATGTGTCTGTTCTTTAATGGGAATGAACTGGGGATGACCATGGGAGTTGAACGAGCAAAATAACACAGTCCCATCGCTATGTTGGAATACGAATAATGTCATTGCTTTCGTGTACGCATTTAGCTTTAGGGGCAGGCAGACATTAAAGTGAATTTGCCCATCTGAAGACTCCATTCTTCAGATCACAACTTTTACTTCTTTGCCAGCTCTTTCTGAGTGCTATCTTTCTAATGACACATGCACCGCATCAAGTTTATAACTTAGCTTCTCTCTCTTAGAATGCAAATTTTCCTGTCAAAGGTATACTATGGCATGAAGAAACACAACCAGCAAAAGAGTAAAGGGAAGAAAGGGACTGGATGTACATACTGTTAGTCTTATTCCATTAAGTTGCTGGACAAAAGAAGGAACTTCTGGCTGATGCGAGATTCTCACAAATGGATGTTCTAGCAACATGCTAGCTGATGTCCTCTCTGCTGGATTTCTACGGAAACAACAATGCAAGAAATCTTTCCCTTCTGGTGATAATGTTTCAGGTATTGGAGGGGTATCTTTTAGAACCTTGAACATTGCTGCAGCCTGCAATAATTAAATTAATTGATAGAATCAACTTCAAAGATTTGTAAGTGTAAAATTTGAATATAGCATTGCATGATCTTGATCTTTGGTGAAATTATACAAAGAAAGATTGCACAAGTAGAGTATAAACTGCACAAGTAGAGTATAAACAATACTGGCCATGATTTTTCTGCTGCTTGACTTTCCTCCATTTCTGATGTTAAAAAGTTCAAGCAGAAATTAATGATTTGATTATTCGTAACTTGATTTTGAGTTTTGACCAAAGGCAAATCTAAACACAGTGAAAGATAACTTTAACTCTGTTAGACGGCCAATGACAAAAATAAAGGTACATTGGGAGAAATCAGATATTTGCTTACACTAATACCCTGGTCTAACGGAATACCAACTGCACAACTAGAGTAACAAATTCATGACCCCTAGACCCAAGAAACTGTAGCATGATTAGTCTTTGTTTGCTAAGTTGTTGGAGTCAGGGTAATCTAAGGCGGCATGTCAAGAACTAGATCATTGTTGGGAAAGATCACGTACAAGCTAAAAATGCAGAAATAAAGTCCTTACTGCTTCATATTCACTCCAAGGAGGTTTGCCATTCAGCATCTCAATTATAGTACAACCCAAACTCCATATATCAATAGCTAAGGCAAGATCGCTACTATTATCTGTCTGCATAACAGATTGCAAGAGCTGCAGGAAACAGAAAACATAAGCTGTGGAAGGTGAAAGAACGTTATTAGAAAGATGTGCTGTTGAGGGGAAGTACCTCAGGAGCCATCCAATATGGACTTCCTTTTAAAGAGAGATTAGCTGAGTTCCCGTTTAGCTGCATAAGAAAGACTTAAGGTTCAAAGAAAAATAAAACACTAGCTTGGTCTGGCAACAACCAGTCTGTCAGTCTAAGATCTTTTGATTATACATCTTAGAGTGACAACATTAAAAATTTGTTACCACTATTAATGTTGTTTTTCTGGATATAACATTCTTGTTTGACATAGTAATTGTTGATATAGTAGCACAAGAGAATGTTTGCATCTAAAACGCATAATAACAGTCTACTATGAAGAGATTTACCATGTAAAGCACAAAGATCTATGGATCAATCATTACATTCTACTGAATAGAACATTCTTTACTCGAAAAAACTGCAAACTGAAAAATGATTTGAGATAGAGTAATGTACATGCTTAGCCATCCCAAAGTCTGCAAGCTTGACAACCCCATAAGCATCAACAAGCAAATTAGCCCCTTTAATGTCCCTATACAAGAAAACATTTCAAAATTGTTCTTCAGAAGGTTCTATATCTTATTTCTGTCACAGTTGAATATCTGACTATTACCTGTGAATGGTCTTTTTACTATGCAAGTAAGCTAACCCGCAAAGAATATGGCGAGTGAAATTCCTCACAATAGATTCTGTAATTTCTCCGCAATGGTCTTGGATAAATTTATTGATAGAACCAGGATGAACATATTCCAGATAAATATAAAACCGGTCATCAACCTGCAATATCAAAGAAGAAAACACTTTCACTGAAGAGTATGTGCAAGGATGAATCAAATTTATAACTTGTAACAATTTCTTACTATTTCACTTCCATAATACTGGACAATGTTTGGGTGCTTGAGCTGGCTGAGAACATTGATTTCCTGGACCAACATAAGGAATAAAGATTACGAAATGTTGAAACCATTTCAAGCTTGAAACTTAAGGGGCAAAGATAATGTTTTGCATTGAAATGACATTCAGCTTCAACTACTCATGAAAATAGATAACCAACTGCTCTGTCAAGTGATATTCAGATTTGATCATTCATGACCACTATACTCGGCAACTGGTGCTTCTATTTCTGAGCATTCTTTCAGTTCATCAGTTAAGAGGGAAACACTTGAGAGTTTGAAGATTCTACACCATAGTGACTACTTCAACCAATCAAGCAATTTGTATATCTATATAGCTAACCAAAAACATGGATGTAAAACTAACATCCCAAGAAAGCCAGAGAAAATAATTTTCTGTTGCAGGTTAAAGTGAAAAGCTTTGTAATCTCCACTCACTAATTCATAAACTTAAAGCTGTTAACCCACAACATAGTAATTTTATAACTCTAAAAATTTTAAAAGGAAAAACAGATTTTTTTAAAAAATTAAATTGAATTAGATCAATTTTCTGTTTCAAAATTAAAATTTAAATATATTCAAAAATTATAAATTATAATTTTTCATGTTAATATGATAAAAAATATATTATAAAATATTGATCAAAGTTTACATAATTTAATTTGAATCTCGAAAAAAGAAAAGTGTCACATGAATTGAAACAATAAGGGGTCGTTTGATAGTTGGTAAGAGTTATATGCGTGTATTATTAATGCAAGAGACAAGTTACGATATAATCTACGTATTATTTTATGCATGTTAGTAAGTTAAAGACTGTTTGTATGTTCTATGTTACCGTGCAAAGCCTTCATTGTCTCCCTTAATTGCACCCTTTCAGTTTCTTTATTGGCCAAGCTTTTTTGTACTTTAAATATCACATGCAGTAATGCAGATAGACCCCGAACATCAAATATTTCAGCCGATTCAAGCAATGCAGGTGTACCCATTAATGAATTTTGATAACACCAGTCAAAATCTATATGGAGAATCCAAGTATTCAAGGATTATGAAACAAACACAGTGAAGGAAATCTTACCTGTTCTAGCTGCCTTATAGACTCAGCAGATTTTGGGTCATCTGGTAATACTTCAACTTCTTTCAATGCACATAAAGCTCCTGTCTCTCTGGTTAAGAAAAATTCATAGAATTACATTAGAAAATATTGAAGGATTTAAGTTATATACACCGGTAGTGTTAAAGAATTTTTATTCAATCAGCATGTTATGAGCATCATACAGACAAACAACGACATCCACCAATAACATTATGTACCGGTTTGATGCTACGTAAACACTTCCAAATGTCCCACGTCCAATAAGCTTTCCTTTTTTCCACTGGCCTTTAATAGGTGTTATATCTGCTTTAAGGGTAGGTGGTGAAACTGGAGGAGTAGCTAGAGGAGGAAGGGGTAAAGGATGGACATTGCCTTGAGCACAATTCTCACAACGCGCCATTGAGCACTGATCATTTGGTAGTGGATGATGTAAAGGTGAAGCATGTCCACTTGGACTCCTGGATCTTCGCTGAGGACTTAATCTTGGACTGTGAAGAGGAGAGTCATCAACACTAAAAGCATGGTTATAAGAGAAGCCTAAACCATGAGGGGCATCTGAAGGAGGCATCTCAGGGGCAGACCAAACTTGAAAAACACTAGGGGGTGTGACGAAAAGAGGACTCATTGTATGATCACCATTTTTCAGTTGGCTATGTGCAGGACTTGCATAAGGACTAGTTGGAGCACTAGTCCAAAAATCAGGAGGGATTCTTTCTGGGACAAGCAGCATCCGAGGTGGCATCTTCCTGGACAATGGAGTTGCAGAGTGCTCTGTTCTCTTTCGAGCATCTTGGCTTGATAGTCTGCTGAAATATTAAACAAAGAACAAAAACATTAGGTCTACATAATCTGAAACCTACAATAAATGACTACAACAACAACATATCCGTGTAAATCCACAAGTGAGGTTTGGAAAAGTAAAGTGTACCCAAATCTTACCCATACCTTATGTAGGTAGAAAGGTTGTTTCGATAGGCACTTGACTCAAGGAAAGCATAAACACAGCATTTATGGAAACATAAGAAGTAACAACACCAGGATAGTAAGAAAACCGAAGCATAAGAGACAACAAGTAGTTAAATACAATAAATGCCCAAATTTATTCATGGAAAAAAGAAATCTTGACACCAAATAATTCGAAGATTTTAACATAGAAGGAAGGGTTTCTGGATTTATACAAATATCATTGAAAATTGAGGATGAGAAAACTATCCATTTGATCAAAATAAGAAACAATTAGTTTAAATATAGAGAAATTTTCACACACCCCTCTTGTGTTGCTCCGCCATTATTGTGATTATGTGCATCTCCATTGAAAGCATCCAGCCTTTCTCTATCTGTTTCCTCACCAGCTTTATGATGCGCAATTCCTTCTCTAGGCGAAGGAAGTGGGACGCTGGGGGCTTGAACCAAATTAGGATGTTGACGGAGCATCACGTGTAATTCCGGCAATGGGAGGGGCTGCGGCGGAGGACGTCCCTCCGCCGGTGAACTTTCATACGAATACTGAGAATGCCAGTCATCTCTGACGTCGACTTTGTGGTCCCCACCACGGTGTTGGGGCTTCTTCTTACGAGAAATTTGGTGGATACGGCTACGGGTGCCGAAGAGAGCTGATATCAGGACGCCACGGGTGCCCCCGCGCGTGACGATCACGCTATCATCGGAATGAATCTTTCTGTTGGAGGTAGAGGCCCGGGTGGAAGATGAGAATGCGCTCTGCCACCAATGCATTGCATGCACTCGATCGTGACAGAGCCAGAAACTCTAATATGAAGTTTTAAAAAAAAATCACCCTATAACCTAAATTAATTTTTGAATGGCCTCAAATCACCCTATAACCTAAATTAATTTTTGAATGGCCTCAGCATTAAGGCCATTCAAAAATTTATATATACAAAGGAAGAAAATAAAAGAAAAAATAACCACTAAATTAACATTTTGCGTCCACCTAACTAGCTCCGCCTTGATTGCATTTGTGATTGTTGAGATCACATAATGCCTTGCATGCATGCACGCACGAAATGATCAATTGAAATTTGAAGGTGAAAATGTGGTTAGAGGAAAACTAAAATTGGTAATAACGTTTTAATCATGGACTAATGTGATAAATCCTGATAGTTTTTGAAGATCAAAGATGGATCAAACTCCAAAATAAATGAATTTATCTGAATGCCTCAAACATAAATAAGTTGAATCAGCCATATAAATTTTCAATATCGAGTACAAAAATAAATAGGAATAATGTTTTTTGAAGAAGAATAGCTGAATCAAGGAGAAGGAAGAGAAGACAACAGAATCATCGTTCTCCTTGAGTCACCGGACAAATTTGAAGGTAGAGAACACAATGGAGGAGTTGTCCTCCTTGAGTTACCAGGAAAATGGAGAAGGAAGGAGGCAATAAACAGGATTAAGGAAGAAGGTATAATCTAGCACGACGACAACAAACGTAATTACACGGGGGGGGGGGGGGGGGGGACAACTATAGTAATCCTAGGGTCAAAATAATAACCATGCATGCCAATTCCTTTTATTTAGTATATATATCTATCTTCTTCTAGAGAATTTCTTTCTCTGGCTGAAGTCAAATACATTAGACTAGTCTTTAGTTAAAAATAAAATAAAAAATACATTAGACTACGTATGTACAAATATATTTCCTCCCTTTTAATTTAGGAAAAACTAGGACCCAATCCAAACTATTTCCCCCACTCATGGCCCAAACTATTTACTCTTTTACCCCACTTTTTTCCTTTTAATTTCGCACATGATGTCATGCTGACAGTAGCATCAATGCTCTTCTTTGATACCATCAAACTATTTACTCTCTTACCCACTTTTTCCCTTTTAATTTCGCACATGATGTCATGCTGACATCAGCATCAATGTTCATCTTTGATATCATCAGAGTGTATTATACTATGATGGTATGAATCAGTTTCTTCTTGATACCATCAGAAGTATAATATACTCTAATGGTATCAAGAAGTTCCGCTGAAGCACTATCTCTTCCTTCTTAATACCATTAAAGTATATATATACTCTCATGATATCAAACGTGTATTTACGCCAGTGCCCCTTTCCTTGTTCCTCTTTGATATCATCAGAGTATATTATATTTTGATGGTATCAAACAATTTATCAAACAGTTTCTTCTTGATACCATCAGAATATAATATACTCTAATTGTATTAAGAAGGAAGAGACAGTGCTTCAGCGAAACTGCTTGATACCATTAGAGTATATTATATACTCTCATGGGTATCAAGTGCACGAGATAGTTAAAATCAGGGGGTATGAAAGTAATGAGGTATCCAATGGTAAATAATATTTTTTGGGGGTATATCAATTGTTATCCCTTTAATTTATGTGACATGATTTAATGGAACATAAAATTTTAAAAATAAGAAAAGACTTTGTTATGTTTACTAAATTGCCTTTATTAAATTCATTTTAATGCTTACGTTTAGTTGATTTTCTTCACATGTAAGTATTAAATGAGATCCAATAAAAATAAAATAAGAATAATACCATTAAATAGAAATACTATCAAAATAAGAAAATGCTGCATCTCTTTGAAGGGACTAAAAGAAAAAAGGGTGTTGGGAATATTTTTCATCATTGTTTAGAAATACTACTTGTACGATGAAGACCAACGGCCCAACGCAATATCTGGACCCACCCCCTTAAAGATGACCCTATATATATATATATATATATATATATATATATATATATATATATATATATATATATATATATATATATATATATATATATATATATATATATATATATACACCTTAGCTTGCAATTGATTATTGCACTAGTAACTCTTTAATTTGTTGCCAAGTCTTAAAGGTGTTAGTATTATATAAATAGTTTAAGTACTAGTTATATATTATATTATCCGGTCATCTTTATATGTTGTAGTAGGTATTTTTTAAAATTATAATAGATAGTTATTGTTTTCTACTCACACGAGCTTATATTCTTGCTTTTCTATCAATTTCTAATTTTGATCTTCTTCCTCAATCTGATATTATGGTGTCGATATAGATTGAAATTAAATCTAATTTTTTAAGGAGATTCATTATAAATATTATTTGATTGATCTAGTAATAGTATAAGAAAAAAAATATAATGGCAATGTATATCACTTAATCAAAATCTCAATTGATACAAGTGAATCTCTTAATTAATAATGAGGGATGCTCATTTTTGAATTAGTCATGTGTAGCATGCATGAATACAAGAAGATGTCATATGTTTCACGAATAAAAGAACAATTTTACATATTCTAAAATGATCAGAGGACGGACTTATAAGCATACTATTACAGATTCTTTGTTGCTGATGGCATAAATTTGTTTTACTCTATTGATGTAATTTAATCTATAATAGTGTGTTAGGTGGTATTTTTACTAGGTTACCAATTATGAGGTTGTGCTAGAGAAGGCTTACACCTACTTACATATCAATGTTTCAGTGACATGCATCCATACCCAGAGCTTCATTTTTATAGGATGTTTTGAGCATTGCTAGAGTTAAAATTTTAGTAAAGGGAATCAAAACATAAAGATGTAAACATATAAAAAAAAAGTCAATGATCCTGACAAGGAATATATATTTATAATCTAATTTTCATCAAATTAAAAGGAGTTTTAGCAAAGTTTACCTTTCTTAACTCAGATTTATAAACTATTAATCAGATACATGCGTATATTTTGTCAGATACATATACACTTAATTAGATATTCTGATAAAAAACTAGATACATATAATCTTAACTAAATAATGTGTCAGATACATCAATAATGTACCATAGATGGCAATAATGTGCCAGATACATGTGTAAATCTCCAATACATGCACATTTATTCAGATACATATATACTTAATCAGATACACTGATAAAATTATATACATATAATCTTAACTCAATAATGTGTCAGATATGTCAATAATGTGCCAAAGACATCCATAATTCCAACCCGATCCAAAATGTCCATTTCTCATCTTCTTCCTCGTTAAGGTTTATCACAGTTTGTAACGACCCAAAATGGGTCATGAGTGACAACCACACTTAACCTCCTAGGTGGGAGAACCAACGATACAAACCCCAACTAATAAATATAACAATAACGCAGAAGCTCAATTAAATACGTTTTCCCAAAACCTGAAAGTCATCACATGAAGGACATCTAAATTCTAAAACTAAGTCTCAAATTATCAAATACCCAATAAATAACATAACATAACGTGTTCGAAAACTAAGGACACCATGCCATGACAAGAGATTCAATCGCCAGCTAGAAGGATAGCTTATCCTGAAATCTTATGAACTGGAGACTGACTAGAGCTGAGGTCGAGTCGAAGTCGATAGAAACTCGCTGCACTCCACAAAATAAAACAAGAAAAGATACAAGTAGGGGTCAGTACAGGACAATATGTACTGACTAGGTATCATCGGCCGACTCAAAATAAAAATCAATATGCATAAAGTAATAGCGGAAAATCAACAATAACACTTAACAGGTGGAAACCAATGAAAAATTACATAACTAGTCAACAATATCAAGAACACACATGAGGACTTAAGCCTCCACATCACACTCTTTTGGAAAATTGGTTATTGGAGATTGGATAGTATTAAGTCATTTTAATTTGTTTTCCTTTAATATTACAATGCCAGAACGTGACACCCGATCCAAATATACCATGTCAGAATGTGACACCTGATCCAAATATATCGTGTCGGAACGTGACACTCGATCCAAATATACCGTGTCGGAATATGACACCCGATCCAAAAATAATTAATTTATCATTCTTCATGATTACATTCCACTTCATTAACAATATTTCAACAAGCCTTCTTTATTCAAGGCACCATTTTTGATAAGGCAAGTTTAAGATTATGGATTTCACGGTCTTGGAATTTCAGACAAATCACAAGAACATACCAACTATCCAAACCACAATAATTAAATGCATAGTAAACTTCACTCATTACTCAATGACTATCAATCACTATTAAGAGTCTATCTATGATATAAAATAAACCATAACTTATCTCAACCGAAGAACCGAAGTAAAGCAAGCTAATCCACCAATGTCCTTTCTTTCTTCAATACTTCAGACAGTTTCCAATCTATCAAATATATAATATTTATAAGTAAACTAGTCCGTAGACACCAATATTATTTATATGTTTAACCTAGATCCAACAACTCACCCAATTCTATAATCAATTTCTTAAAATCTCAAGCCTAGGGTTAAGTCTTAATTCCTCTAAATAACATAACTTTAATGGTATTCATATAATACAATACACCTATTATTTAATTACTTACCTCAATATGTTAAAACTTGAATTAAATTGTGATAATTGTGAGAATAATTACTGCCGAAACTAACAAATTTGAAGCAGTGGCGCACCATATCAAATCGCTAAGCCATTCGTTATGCCATCATAATGGCTACCATCTTTACTACTTAATGTATGGCACTGTAGTACTATTTACACTAAAGTGACCTTTACCATATACATATAATGTAGATTTAAGGCATAGTTACCTGATGTAGTCAGTGCTATCTCTTCTCTTTTTTACATTTCTGACTTTCTTCGTTTCTTTTCTTTTACAAATTAGGATAATTAATTATGAATCAATCAATAAATAAAAGTTAAATCCCACTAATATATTTTTATATGTATTGAACAAGTGGTATATGACATTAAATAAATTACCACTTTAGCCCATTAACTACATTATTTATCTAAAGTTACCCCTTAGCTAAATAATCATAGTTATCGAATAGTCCAAAATACTCATTAAAAATTTATGAGGTGAGTCTTTTATGAAATAAAAAGCCCTAGTACTCAAAATGACCTAAAGGGTCGTTATAAAAGATACTAATTTACCCACCGTTCATCCTCGAACGGTCAAAAAAAGAGTGAGGATAGAAAATGGTACCTGACTTGATGAAAAAATGTGGATATTTTTCACGCATATCAGCCTCAATCTCCAAAGTGGACTCCTCAACTGGACGATTCTTTCATTGAACCTTTACAGACACAATCTCCCTTGATCTCAACTTGCGGACTTTCCTATCAAGAATAGCTACAGGCTTCTCCTCATAAGACAAATTCTCATCAAGCAACACCGAATCACAGCGAATAATATAGTTTCCATCACCATGATATTTCTTTAGCATAGACACATGAAATACTGAGTGCACTCCAGACAACCCTGGAGGTAAAGCCAATTCGTAGGCCACTTCTCCAACACGTTTAAGAACTTCAAACGGCCCAATATACCTCGGACTGAGCTTACCTTGCTTACCAAATCTCACCACACCCTTTATGGGTGAAACCTTCAATAATACTTGCTCTCCCTCTGTAAACTCCATGTTCCTGACCTTTCGGTCTGCATACTCTTTCTGCCTGCTCTGAGCTGTTAGAAGCTTCTCCTGAATGAATTTCACCTTCTCTAATAATTCCCTCAAAAGATCAGTTCCCCAAGGTCTCACCTCAAATGCATCAAACCAACCAATAGGAGACCTACATCTTCTCCCATATAATGCCTCAAATGGAGCCATATTAATACTCGAGTGATAGCTATTATTATATTCGAAAACTTTTCCAAGGATAGGAAATGATCCCAATGACCGCCAAAATCTATCACGCATGCACGAAGCATAGCCTCCAGCACTTGAATTGTCCTCTCAGACTGCCCCATCGGTCTGAGGGTGAAATGTACTACTAAGATCCAATCTAGTACCTAACTCAGCATGCAAGGTCCTCCAAAAGTTAGAAGTAAATTACGTACCTCTATCCGATATGATAGAAATCAGAACCCCATGTAATCGAACAATCTCGCGGATATAGAGTTTGGCTAACTTCTCTGCATCATAAGTCACCTTGACTGAAATGAAGTGAGCAGACTTAGTTAACTTGTCAACAATCACCCATATCGAATCAAACTTACCAAATGTCTTCGTAATGCCGACCACAAAATCTATTGAAATTCTTTCCTACTTCTATTCAGGAATGGCATTCTTTGAAGTGTCCCTCCAGGCCTTTGATGCTCATATTTTACCTGCTAATAATTTGAACAATGGGCAACAAAATCAATAATGTCACATTTCATTCTGCTCCACCAATAATGTTGTCTCAGATCGCGATACATCTTAGTTGCACCAGAATGTATAGAGTACCTCAAACTGTGAGCCTCTGCAAGAATAGTCTGAATTAAATTATCAATACGGGGCACACTCACCCGCCCTTTAATCTTCAAGACGCCTTCCTCATCGATCATAGCCTCTTTGGCCTCTCCCTTTAATACCATATCATGAATCCGGCTCAGCTTCTCATCATCAAACTATGTTTATTTAATATTTATAAGGAAAGAAGATCTTGCCTCCACACAGGCCAAAAATCCTCCTTTCTCAGTTACTTCCAGACTCATAAAGTCATTAGCTAGAGTTTGAACCTCTTTAGCCAATGGACGTCTGGAAACCTACAAATGAGTTAAACTTCCCATGCTTCATGCTTTTCTGCTCAAGGCATCGGCCATTACATTAGCTTTTCCTGGGTGATAAAAGATAGTGATATCATAGTCCTTTAGTAATTCCAGCCACCTTCTTTGTCTCAAATTCAAGTCTCTCAGAGTGAACACACATTGTAAACTACGATGATCTGTATACACTTCACACTTTACTCCATATAGATAATGTCTCCACTACTTCAATGCAAATAAAACTGTAGCCAATTCTAAATTGTGAGTGGGGTAATTACATTCATGAACCTTCAATTGCCTTGAAGCATAGGCAATTACATTCTTCTCCTGCATTAGCACTGCACCTAAACCAGAATATGATGCATCATAATAAACAATGAAATTCTTACCTTCTACTGGCAGGACAAGAATCGATGCAGTAGTCAATAAGATTTGGAGTTTCAGAAAGCTCTCTTCACACTCGCCTGACCACACAAATGGAACTTTCTGCTTGGTCAGGTGGGAAGCAAATCCCTTGATGAACCGGCGGTAGTAGCTAGCCAAACAATAAAGCTCCTTACCTCTGAGACATTAGTAGGTCTTGCCCAACTTTTCACTGTTTTAATCTTCTGGGAATCCACCATCACTACCTCCTTAGAAACCATGTGCCCTAAGAAAGACATTGAATCAAGCCAGAACTCATACTTGGAGAATTTGGCATATAATCTTTTCTCCTTTAACAGTCTCAGAACAATTCTCAGATGCTCTTTATGTTCTTTTCTGCTCTTTGAGTAGATCAATACATCATCAATAAAAATAATAACAAAAATATCTAAATATGGCTTAAAGATTTCATTTATCAGACTCATGAAAGAAGCAGGTGCATTTGTAAGCCCAAAAGACATTATCAAGAATTCATAGTGTCCATACCTGGTACGAAACGCAGTCTTTGGTACATCTTCTGCCCGTATTTTCAACTGATGGTAACCATACCTCAAATCAATTTTTGAAAAAACACAAGCACCTTTCAACTGATCGAATAAGTCATCAATGCGAGGAAGGGGATACCTATTTTTAATAGTCACCTTATTCAGCTGCCTGTAGTCTATGCACATACAAAGGCTACCATCCTTTTTCTTTACAAATAAAATGGGGGCACCCTAAGGAGAGGCACTCGGTCGAATAAAATTTTTACCTAACAACTCCTGAAGTTGGGCCTTCAACTTCGTCAACTTAACTGGGTCCATTCTATAAGGTGGAATGGAAATAGGGCGAGTGTCGGGCTCCAGATCGATACAAAAATCTATATCTCTATCAAGTGGCATACCAGGTAAGTCTGTGGGAAAAATATTCATAAACTCACGTACTATCGAAATAGACTCAATCGATGGTACTTCAGAACTATCATCCCTGAGATGTGCTAGGAAGGCTAAACAACCCTTACTCACCAACCTCTTAGCATAGAGAAAATAGATAATCTAAACTGGAGCGGGAAGATAGTCACCCTTCCACACCAACTGATCCATCCCAGACTTTGCAAATGTCATAGTCTTAGCATTGCAATCTAAGATAACAAAATTTGGAGAGAGCCAAGTCATACCCAAGATTACATCAAAGTCAACCATCTCTAGAATAATCAAATCTACATAAGTTCTGCTCCCCACAAAAGTCATAAGGCAAGACCTATACACTTTCTCAATTAGCACAGACTCACCAACAAGAGTAGAAACATGAATAGGTATGTCAAGTAAGTCACAAGGTAAATCGAGTCCATCAGCAAATGCAAAAGATACATAAGAAAATGTGGATTCAGGATCAAATAATACGAAAGCCAAGTTATCACAGACCAGAAGAGTACCTGTGATAACAGCATCAGATGTCTCTGCCTCTGACCTCCTAGGGAAAGCATAACAATGGGCTTTGTCTCCTGTCTGACAATTTCCCTTGTCGGGCTGCGCTCCAGTAGTTCCAACCTGCTCGCCACCCCGGTCGGATTAGCGTTCACCACGACCTTGGCCACCACATCCTCCAGAATGACGGCCCCAACTATATCCGTCGTCTCCACCTCTAACTGTTGGGGCTCTATAATCCTGATCATGCCAAGCCTGACTCTGCCTTGGACAATATTTTTTGATATGTCCAGGCTCACCACATTCGTAACAAGTCTTAGGATCAAGAGTGGGTCTTTATGAAAACAAACAAGACTGAAGATAACCTCTAAAATTAGAAAAAGGCTGACTAGTCTTTAACGGACCTCCATTTGAAACCTACAATGAAGACTGAATAGGACGGATCAAATAATCTCCAGAACTATTTCCTCTAGTGTAAGAACCACTAAACTCGCCTCTTTTGTGAAACTTTTTGAACGTTGTCTTTTTAGCGAAGTTATCTAGCTTCACCCCCTCTACCTCTATCACAAAATCAACCATTTTCTGAAAAGATTTTGCTAAAGCAGCAACCTGTAAAGCTGGAATCCATAAATCTGACCTCAATCCCTTCATAAAATGGCGAATCCTCTCTTCTAGACTGTAGCAAAGCTGAGTAGCATATCTGGCTAAGGCACGAAACTTGGCCTCATAAGCAACAACAGACATCCTCTCCTACTTTATATTCAGGAACTCGTCTCTCCTCCTATTCCTCAAGGTATGGGGAATATACTTCTCTATAAAACAGTCAGAAAAGGTTACCCAGGTCATATGTGGTGCCTCTGCTAATCGGCACTCAACATGACACCGCCACCATATTTTGGCGTCTCCTTGAAATTGGTATGTCACAAACTCAACACCAAATCGCTCTACTATATCCATTTTATAAAGCAGCTCATGACAATAAACAAGGAAATCATAGGCATCCTCAGATTCAGTACCCCTGAAGACTGGGGTTTCAACTTCAAGAACTTAACAAAGAGATCATGTTGGTCACTTGTCATTACCGAACCTATAGTCAATTGAGGAAACGTACTTGTTCCTAAGGACGCAGTCATGCAGGGAGCCACAACAGTTGCATGTTGAACTCTTAGAATATGCAGTGCTAGGGGAGCTTGTATGATCGGATAACCCACTGAGATAGGTAAGAACTTGATGGATCATCTCTGGAGTAGGCTGGGGTGATGCTTCTCTCTCATGAACTTGCTCCTTCTCCACCTCAACATCATCTCTAACTACCTCATCAGTCAGTGAAGGGGTCGCTGCTCTCTTCCTAGCTGGCCCAGCTGTTTGGACCCTGCCCCTGGTGGGCTTTCTCCTGCGACCTCTACCACGACCTCTCGTTTCTACTCATTTTTTGCCTATAGCCCCAACGATTGGCTAAAGTGCTCTTGTTGCTCTAGTTCTAACCATCTGCGAAAGTAAAGTGAAGAAGGTCAGATACCAATTTGTATCACCTAAATATCAATTGGATTGAAGTAATAGCACGAAAGAAAGCAGAAATGGAGTTTTTCTAAAGTCTTGTAACCTCTCGAAGAAAAGTAAAGGCGTCCCCGTACTGTTTTGCTAGACTCTACTAGACATGTTCTCATATGATGAGATCACTCAACCTAAACCTCTGATATCAAGTTTTTTACGACCCAAAATGGGTCAAGAGTGACACCCACACTTAACCTCCTAGGTGAGAGAACCAACAATACAAACTCCAACTAATAAATATAACAATAATACAGAAGCTCAATTAAATATATTTTCCCAAAACCTGAAAGTCATCACATGAAGGACATCTAAATTCTAAAACTAAGTCTCAAATTATCAAACACCCAATAAATAACATAACATAACGTGTCCGAAAACTAAGGACACCATGCCATGAAAAGAGATTTCATCGTCAGCTAGAAGGATAGCTCACCCTAAAATCTTATGAACTGGAGACTGACTAAAGTTGAGGTCGAGTCGAAGTCGATAGAACACTCGCTGCACTCCACAAAATAAAACAAGAAAAGATACAAGTAGGGATTAGTACAGGACAATATATACTGACTAGGTATCATCGGCCGACTCAAAATACAAATCAATATGCATAGAGTAATAGCGAGAAATCAACAATAACACTTAACAGGTGGAAACCAATGAAAAATTACATAACTAGTCAACAATATCAAGATCACACATGAGGACTTAAGCCTCCACATCACACTCTTTTGGAAAATTAGTTATTGGAGATTGGATAGTATTAAGTCATTTTAATTTGTTATCCTTTAATATTACCGTGCCGGAATGTGACACCCGATCCAAATATACCATATCGAAATATGACACCCGATCCAAATATACCGTATCGAAACATGACATCTGATCTAAATATACCGTATCAAAACATGACACCCGATCCAAATATAATTAATTTATCATTCTTCATGATTACATTCTATTTTATTAACAATATTTCATCAAGTCTTCTTTATTCAAGGCACCATTTTTGATAAGGCAAGTTTAAGATTATGGATTTCACGGTCTTGAAATTTCAGACAAATCACAAAAACATACCAACCATCCAAACCACAATAACTAAATGCATAGTAAACTTCACTCATTACTCAATGACTATCAATCACTATTAAGAGTCTATCTATGATATAAAATAAACCATAACTTATCTCAACCGAAGAATCGAAGTAAAGCAAGTTAATCCACCAATGTTCTTTCTTTCTTCAATGTTTCAGACCATTTACAATCTATCAAATATATAATATTTATAAGTAAACTAGTCCGTAGACACCAATATTATTTATATGTTTAACCTAGATCCAACAACTAATCCAATTCTATAGTTAATTTCTTAAAATCTCAAGCCTAGGGTTAAGTCTTAATTCCTCTAAATAACATAACTTTAATGGTATTCATATAATAAAATACACCTACTATTTAATTACCTACCTCAATATATTAAAACTTTAATTAAATTATGATAATTGTGAGAATAATTACTGCCGAAACTAACAAATTTGAAGCAGTGGCGCACTATATCAAATCGCTGAGCCATTCGTTATGCCATCATAATGGCTACCATCTTTACTACTTAATGTATGGCACTGTAGTACTATTTACACTAAAGTGACCTCTACCATATACATATAATGTAGATGTAAGGCATAGTTACCTGATGCAGTCGGCGTTATCTCTTCTCTTTTTCACGTTTCTGTCTTCCTTCGTTTCTTTTCTTTTACAAATTAGGGTAATTAATTATGAATCAATCAATAAATAAAAGTTAAATCCCACTAATATATTTTTATATGTATTAAACAAGTGGTATAGGACATTAAATAAATTACCACTTTAATCCATTAACTATATTATTTATCTAAAGTTATCCTTCAACTAAATAATCATAGTTATCGAATAATCCAAAATACCATTAAAAATTTACAGGTGAGTCTTTTATGAAATAAAAAGCCCTAGTACTCAAAATGACCTAAAGGGTCATTACACAATTAATGCATAAATCATTCTTCCTCATACTATTTTTCTCTTTTGTTCATCAAAGTTGTATTTTTAGATTCTCAAATTTGAGCAGCTGAAAATATCGAGAATTGTTGTGGTAATTTTCATGTTGTTTTACGAGCAACGATAAATAAACATTCTTTTCGTTTGGAATCACTAGCCTTAAAAGAAAGCTAAGAAAATTCTAAATCAATGGAGCTTTACCTTAACTTTTAAAAATTAGAAGATAAAACAAATTGAAATCTATCACAGATACATGACTTTGGATAAAGGTTAAATAGATAGAAACCTCAAATTGTTGTGTTGTTATTTCAGATTTCAATTTTAAGGGTTTAATGGTGGAAATAATGGTGAGGAGAAGAAAGGAAGAGAGAAAATGGTGGTGGAGATGGAGGTTGATGAGTGAGAGAGAGTTGATTAACATGAAAGTTTGAATTGGGGATGATTTAATTGTGCAGATAACAAATTTAGGCTAATTTTTAGAGATATGTGTATCTGAATATAGCTTCCTCAATATATAGTATATAACTCTTAATTAATGGTAATATATATAATTGTTTAAAAGTATAGATAAAATTAGTATATATGGTAGTGATGTATGTCTAATAAGATAGTTTAGCCTACTATTGCGCTTTAAGGCATTTAGCTCTATAAGGGGCTTTAAAATGGATCGACCCAAATGACTGGTACCGAAAGTCTGGGCTTAGTATACACAAAGGTATACTCAATGGTGTATACTCGATATATAACAAGTGTATGTACAAAAATTATAAAATGATAATACACTGTATATTGAGCAAAATTTGTATTTTATTGGGCCGTTGAGTAGTGTAAGACTCCTTATACAATCATATTGGGCCACGCTGCAGAGGGAAGTGCAAAAATAGCGTTTCTATTTAAAGAATAGCTAAAGTTTTAAAAGTTTAGCGTCTCAGAATAAAATTCAGACTTGCATAGACTGAAATTGAAAATTGCAGGTTCAAAGTTTCAATTACAGATATATGAGTCTGAAGTTGGATTTTGCAAAGCCTAACTTCGAACTTATATGACTAGTTTTGAACTTCGATTTGAATCAAGTTCGTGAATATCAGATCTGATCTGAAGTTAGGCTTCACATAGCCAAACTTGAGGTAGGCTTAGCCATTGAAACTTGCATTACTACCACTTTTGCATGAATTTGTACACGAAAAAATTCAACAATTTTAGAGAAGATATTTATAGCACGTGTTTTACGGTATCTTATTTATGAATAAGGATCAATTTAAAGTATTTTTAAAGCACCCAAGAGGTGCATAATATTTTAAAAAATAGAAAATTATACTCCTCAATAAATGATATATACTTCGAAGAAGTATTCCCTCCGTTTCATATTATTTAGCCTTTATTGAAATCTTTAATTAGAGGTATATTTCATTAAACTAACCTTATTAATGATGTTTGGGGACTTTAAATTTGACTACTATACATAAAGTATCTTAAACTAAGGTTAAATACTCTATAACAAATGTACTAAGGGTAAATACTCTACAACAAATGTACTAAGGGTAAATACTCTATAACAAATACGGAAAGAATTAGGCACTTACAAATAGTGTCAAAATAGCCAAATTAGGAATATGTAGTTATCTAACTACGTTTTTGTCTAGTTATGAAGATTTTCTACAAAAGCCAAAGATCCTTGCACGCTCACGTTATTAAACATCATAGTCCAAAAAAAGATTTTGACTATTTGCCCTTTTGCATGAAATGACTCAATGAATTTAATATTTATTGACTAGAATTCACATGTACGGGCAGTGCACGCTTGCGCGCTGATAATTCCGATGCATTTGATTGGTGCTAAATTAGAAAAAAAAATATGATGTTGATATTGTAACCACTATAAATAATAATAAAATTTAAAATTTGTGGCCTAAAATAAATTTTAAATTGATTATAAATAATTTCATTAAAGATAAATTTAGGTTTTTTCTAATTATAAAAATATGATATTATTTTTGAGACAGATTAAAAAAAATGGTATATAAATTGGGGAAAACTACACAAAATTGATATTTTAAACAAACTATTTACCACTTCATATCCCACCCTAACATAATTCCTTCCGGTACCCATTCGGCTAAACTAATTACTCATGTACCCCTTTTAATTATTTTTAAATTCTCGTGCTGACGTCAGCGTCAATTCTACATGATACCGATAGGGTATCATATATCGATAGAGTATCACAGAAGATTAAGCTCAGTCCTATATGATACCGATATGGTATCAATATAACGGTATCATAAAGAATATATTTACTAATTAGTTTAATAAATAAGATTGTGATTTCAATAATTTTCTCTTAATTATTTTATTTTTATTTCTTAAAAAAAAATCCAATCCTATATGATACCAATAAAGTATCAATATATTGTTATGGTATCATTGAGGATTTTAAAAGTGTTTCATTAAGGATTTTCAATATCATGATAATATACGAATATACAATGATAGTATCATTCATGTAATATCGAATGACTTAGAAAAATATTTATGATACCATCACAGTACATATATATTATGATGGTATCATTCAACACTCGTATGAAACGATCCTTAATAATTATATGAAACGATCCTTAATGATATCATGCCAATATATGATGGTTTCATGGAGATATAGCTAAAGGATTGAAGTAGACATCAATGATACCATAACAGTATATAGATATACTGTGGTGGTATCATTAAGGACTAAAGCAGCCTCAAAGATACCATGTCAGTATATGATACTGCAACGGTATCTTGATCGCGAATCTCATGCTTTGACGGTATGAATTGTAAAGGGATATCTGTCTGTAATTATTTTATTTTTATGGGGCATGAGCTTAGTTTTTTCTATAAATTGTGACGGAGGAAGTGTAAGGAAAGATCAATTTTATGATCCATTACAAAAGAATTCCTTTATGTGGATATTCCTCAAATGTCCAGACTAATCATGAAATGTGATAAGTAGATGTTAATCATCTGTTGCGGAAAAGTTGAAGAATTTTTTGAGAATCCTAGAAGTTCAGTTGGTATACAAAAGCACGATGTATGCCAACGACAACAACATATCTAGTATAATTTTATAAGTGAGATTTGAGGAAGATAGAATATATATACGCATATTTTATTCCTATCTAGTAGAGATAGATTCTCTGTTTAAATAAATAATTTGAAAAAGAAAATACAAAAATGAAGAGCAGTAACAACAGTAAAATAATGTGAATGGAAAGCACTATACACCATACAGAAGCAGAACAATAACGACAATAGAATAATGTGACAATTAAAGCATAAAAAAGCCACATGCGATAATCAAAATTGAAAAATAAGAAACAACAAGAATAGTACTGATAAGAAAGAAGGTTCAAGTACGACCACCAAACCTATCTCACCGGAAAACAAGAGAATGATCAACTACCAACTAATTTTCTACCCTAATTTATGACCTCCAAACCTCCTATCTAAGATCAGTAGCTCAAGATGTGTCATGTTCTATATATTTAATCACCACCTGCCTCTCCTCAAAACTTTTTCGGTCTGCCCTTATCTATCCTAACAACCATCATTTTCAATCGATCACACCTGTTCACTGGGGCATCTACACATCTCCTCCTTCTTCACATGTCAAACCATCTCAGCATCACTTCCCTCACTTGCATTGTCCATCACGAAGGCGGCCACTTCTACTTTTTTTGGATATATCTTCATTCCTAAGATAATCTTGTCTCATTTCTTTTTTTTAGTCCACTCTCTTTTAGAAGAAGAAGCTGCTTGAAAGCAGATTTTGAAATTACATAGGTTAATATGTAGAGATCATTGGTGTCCTACTTTTCTTTTTTTTAAAAAAAATCAAGTTATTTGGGGTGTTATATATCATGAGACGAATACAAAAATTAAATAATATAACACAAGAATAATGCAATATCCTTCACAAAAAGAGGGAAGGAATAGCTAACATAGACATTAGAACCGCCACAAAAGTGTAACGACCCATTAGATCATTTTGAGTACTAGAACTTGTTATTCCATAAAAGACTTTTTTGGTAAATTCTACATGGATATTTTGGATTTTTAGAGGAAATGTGAAAATATAAAGAACAAGGAAGAACAATAATATTTAATGTGGTTCAGATTAGAATGATCCTACGACCACCAGAGAACAACTGTCTTTATATTAACAAAGAAAGGGGAGAGATCCCAAATATAACTAAGAGAATTGCTCTATCAATTCTCTACTCTTCTAATGTATTTTTCAAATGCCTTAGAATATGAGAAGACAAAAGAGAATTTTTTTTGAGGTGTGTTTCAAATGAATCAAGAGCTACCTATTTATATGAATAAATTCTTGTTCTTGATGTCATCCATGACATCACATTTTGTCAAGATGTCAAAGTTTATCAAACTTTCACTTACCAAGTTTAATCAAACTTTCACCTACCAAGGCTACATTAAGACTATCTAAAATCTTGTCAATTTTAACAAATCTCCACCTTGGCAAGATTCTCCATTTTCAACTTTCTTTCAGCAACTTTTGATTGTGTCTTCAACCTCAACTCTTTCAATCTCCACCATGGTTTGCGTTTTGAGCACGTGTATAAATAACTCCAGCCAAAACTTCTAAGCTTACTGGCAATCCCGTTGTAAGAAACAAGAAGAATCAAACATTTGTTGAACACACAAGCTCCACCTAGCAATTGTTCTCCCAGAGTTTGTATTAGTTGATGAATACTCCTGTCAAGTCCTTGCACTGTGAAAACTTGGCAAGTGGGACTATCTTGATCTGCATGTCTGCAATGTTATCGTCTGTGACAATCTTCTCAACCTTTATAGCTCATTCTCCAACGACATCTCGAATGAAATGGAATTTGACATCAATATATTTGGTGAGCTCATAAAATATTTGATTTTTAATTAAATGAATAGTACTTTGACTATCACATCTTAGAGTTGATTGCAGCTAAGAAACCTTCAGGTTGTTCCATATAGATTGTCTCTTCTAGATCACTATGTAAGAAAGCAGTTTTGACATCAAGCTATTGAAGCTCCAAATCAAATTCTGCAACCAATGCTAGTAGCACGCGAATTGAGCTATGTTTCACGACTGGAGAGAAGATCTCATTATAGTCAATTTCCTCCTTCTAACTGAAACCCTTTGAAACCAATCTCGCCTTGAACCTAGCATCTTCCACTTCTAGAATACTTTCTTTCTTCTGTAGATCCATTTGCATCCAACTATCTTCTTCCCCTTTGGCCTTTAAACTAAGACCCACGTCTCATTTTTGTGAAGAGATTTAATCTCTTCCATCATGGCTAACCTCCATTGTGCAGTATCTTTGCAATAAGTTTCTTCAACATACGAAGAGGGCTCAAGGTGCTTAATCTCTTTTTCTGCTACTACGAACGTGTATGCAACAAATTTGCTTTCTCTATAAGACGTTCCGATTTTCATATCTGCCTTTTGTCCCTTCCCTTTGCAATTGTGTATGCTTCATTGAAAGCATGTTCTTGAAGATCTGCATCTTTTGACCTATCAACTTGAGTCTCTTGATCATTTTTCTTGGTATGCTCCATCGGTAGCTCCACCTACGCGTTGTTCTTGTTTCTTGATAACTCCACAGAAACTTTATGAAGATCAAATAGATAGGATTCATCAAAGGTAACATCTCTACTAACTACAAATTTGAGTAAAAATAACTACCAAAGTTTGTACCCTTTTACTCTATCTACATACCCTACGAATATAATCTTTTTAGCCCTTGGTTCAAGCTTTCCTTCATTAATATGATAATAAGCCGAACACCCAAATATTCGCAGGTTTGAATAGTTAGAGAGTTCACCTAAACATACCTCATTCGGAGTCTTAAAGTCAATCGGTGATGTTGGAGATCGATTGACAATATGAGAAGTATTGTGAACTGCTTCAGCCCAAAAAACTTTGGATATTTTGGCTTGTAAGAGCATACAATGAGCTTTCTCAAAAAGAGTTATGTTCATTCTCTCGGCAACTCCATTCTGCTGTGGTGTGGCGATCCCGTGAATCTTGCAGAAATTATTGAACTCTTTATTGCAAAACTCCAAGCCATTATCTGTGCGAATATACTTGATTTTTCTCTCCATTTGATTCTCAACCAAAATCTTACATTCTTTAAATGCTTCAAAAGCATCACTTTTTTTCCTTCAAGAAACACACCCAAACCTTTCATGTAAAATAATCAATAAATGTGAGAAGATACCTCTTTCCTTAGTTCGATGGAAACTGAGAGGGAACCCATAAATCTGAATGAATATAGTCTAGCACTCCTCCCATCTTGTGCTTGCCAGTGCTGAAATTGACCTTCTTCTACTTCCTTAGGACGCAATGCTCACAAAATTCAAGTGTGTTGATCTTCTCACTATTCAAAAGGTTGCGTTGGCTCAACATCTCCAATTCTCGTGCGCTCATATAGCCCAGTCTCATGTGCCATAATCTTGTCTTGTCATCATCAGATAACTATTGCATTGTAGATGCATTAACAAAGCCAACAATGATGCTTCCTACTAGTGTGTAGAGGCCATTCTCCAGCTTGGCCTTCAGCATGACTAAAGAACCTTTAGCCACCTTGATTGTACCTCACTCTCTCGTGTACTTGTATCCTTGATTATCTAGAGTACCCAGGGATATCAAATTCTTATTCAGATCAAGAATATGACGAACTTCTGTAATAGTCCTCACGATTTCATCATGACAGCGAACCCGAATTAAACCAATGCCAACTATTTTACAAGTTGCATTATTGCTTTTTACTACAGTTCCTCCACTTTTCTCATAGCTGTTGAACCAATCTCTTCGAAATATCATATGCAGAGTACAACCAGAGTCTTACACCCATTTGTTGTCATAGACTTCACTATTGCATGATATTGTTAGTACATATTCATCATCAGAATTATGTACCTGTTCAATAATGGATGCACTCGTCTTTTCTTTGTACTTTGACATAGGACAATCTCGTTCAAAGTGTCCCTTCTTGTGATATCCCCAACAGTCCACATTCTTTTTGTTCACACAAGATTTTGATATGTGCTTTGATTTGATCCTTCCCTGTTTGCTAGTACGACCTCTTACAAAGAGCTCACTAGCTTCATCATCTTTGTCTCCTTCAAAATACCTCCACACATCACAAGAGTTGAGTGCTTGCCGCACTTGCTCAAGAGTGATAGGCTCTTTTTTATACATCATTGAATTCTCAATATCACGATATTTTAAAGTCAATGAAAACAGCAAAGCACATGCAAGCCTCTCCTCATCCTTTTTAATTCCGACAATCTGAAGTCCATCACAAATTTATTAAATGCATCTAGATGGTCTTGTAATAAAGTACCTAACTTCATCTTAAATGTGTGAAGACGCCTTTGTAACAACATCCTTGTTATAATCGATCGGTCCTGGTAAAGCCCTTCCAGCCTATCCCATAACTGTTTGGTCGTCTCCTTGGTACTTGTACTCACTTCACAGAGCATGTTAAGCGCAAGGAATAGTTGGATTACACTCAATGCATTTCTTTCAATCTTTGTCTTGTCGGAAATGAATGTGTTATCGGGGTACTTTCCATCAATAGCGTGGATTGAACCTTCCCTCCGCAGTAACCCCATCATCTGGATTTTCCAGATATTGAAGTTATTGCACCCACTAAATCTATAAATTTCAAACTTCATGAAACTCATTTTTACTTGTTCTTTCTCTTCTACTACAAAGTATTTGAAAATACAGAAAACCAAAGTAATTCTTTTCTGATGTGGAAGTTCAGACTATGTTGCAACCACAGAGCATACTCAGACAGAACCTTGGCTCTGATACCAATTGTTAGCGGAAACGTGAAAATATAAAGAACAAGAAAGAACAACAATATTTAATGTGGTTTGGATCAGAATGAGAACAACTGCCTTTATATTAACAAAGAAAGGGGAGAGATCTCAAATACAACTAAAAGAATTGCTCTATCAATTATCTACTCTTCTAATTATTTTGGAAATGCCTTAGAATATGAGAAAACAAGAGAGAAATATTTTTGAGGTGTGTTTCAAATGAATCAAAGCTACCTATTTATAGGAATAAATTCTTGCTCTTGATGTTATCCATGACATCACATTTTGTCAAGATGTCAAAGTTTACCAAACTTTCACCTATCAAGTTTACCAAACTTTTACCTAACTTTCACCTATCAAGGCTACATTAAGACTATCTAGAATCTTTATTCGATAACTACGATTATTTAGTTGATGAATAATTTTTGAATAATTAATTTAATTGATGGTTAATGAGCTAAGCCATAATTTATTTAATACCACCTGTAACTTGGCCATATGTAGCAATAAATTAAAGCTTAAAGGGATTTTAAAAAATTATTTATTTTATTTTGAGTCTTTGCACGAACAATTTTGGCACAACAACTAGAACGACGGTCACTTACATCAAGTCAAAATTAACCACACCTCAATCTATGCATTTGTACATATGGATAGAAGTCATGTTATTGCTATTATTATAATTGGTAATGGTGGAAAGGAAAATTAAATATGTGTAAAAAATTAGAGATGTTGCAACTGCAATCTGGGTGGATCAATTTATGATTAAATGATTGATAGTTACTGATGAGTAATCATAAGAGAACAATGGGATAATGATGAGGTAATGATGGGAGGAGGATATATTAGCTAGGATAAATCAATTGCAATTAGATTAATGTGCTGCACATTATTTTCGTGGTAGACATTATTAGTCAGTAAGTAATTGACTTCAATTTGGGATTTATTTTCTTTCTTATTACATTATAAATCAAATTTTGATGTATTAAGACGTGTAATTGAATAATACGTGTATTGTATAAATATTATTAGATTTATGTTATTTGGAGAAATTGACAATTTATTATAGGCTTGAGATTTAGGAAATTGACTATAGAATTGAGTGAGTTTTTAGGTCTAGGCTAAACATATAGTAATATGAGTGTCTACGGACTCGTTTGCTTACGAATATTGTATACTTGATAGATTGAAAACGTTCTGAGGCATTGAAGAAAGAAAAAACACTAGTGAATTAGCTTGCTTGACTTTGGTTCTTCGATTGAGGTAGATTATAGTTTGTTCTATGTGATAAAGACACTCTTAATAGTCATTGATAGTCATTGAGTAATGTTGTGAAGTTTTCTATGTATTTAATTGTTGTGATTTGGATGATTGATATGCTGTTGTGATTGGTCTGTAATTTCAAGAGCGTGAAATCCATAATCTTGAACTTGCTCTATCAAAGTGATGCCTTGAATAAAGAAGACTTGATGAAATATTGTAAATGAAGTGGAAAATGATGATAAAGAATGATGAATTAACTGTATTGTTGGATTGGGTGCCACGAGACGGCACAATATATTTGGATCGGGTGCCATGAGCTGGCACAATATATTTAGATCGGATGCCATGAGCCAACATAATATTATTGAATCGAGTGTCACGTTCCGACACGATACTATTAAAGAAAAACAGGTTTAAATGGTTTAATATACTCAATCTCAAAGAACCCATTTCTCAAAAGTGTGTGGTGTGGAGGCCTGAGTCCTTATATGTGTTCTTGATATTCTTGACTAATTATGTACTTGCTTCATTATTGTTGTCATTTGTACCTATTGCTTGTTGCTTGCCACCCGCTAAGTGCTATAGTTGATTTCTTGTTATTACTTTATGCATATTAGTTTCTATCTTGAGTTGGCTGATGATACCTATTCAATGCATGTTGTCCTGTACTGATCCCTACTTGTAATTTTCTTCGTGTCCTTTTGTGGAGTGCAGCAAGTGTACTAGCGATTTTGACTTGCCCTAAGATAGGTCAGTCTCCAGCACATCAGACTCCAGGGTGAGCTATTCCTTCTAGCCCGTGTTGGATTCTCTCGATCATGACATGATGTCCTTAATTTTCGGACATAAACTATTTTATTTATCTATTCTAATGTTTTGATACTCTCAGACCTGGTATTTTTGGGATTAAATATCCTTGATATGATGACTTTTAGATTTTGGAAAACGATATGTAATAGACTCTAGTGGATTTTTATTTATTACGTTAATAAGATTTGAGTTTTCGCATTATTGTCATATTTCATAGGTTGAAAAGCTAATATAAGTTGGGGTTTGTATCCATTGGTTCGCCAACCTAGAAGGTTAAGTGTCGATGCCAATCATGATCGTTTTAAATCGTGACAAAATGACTATACATACAGCTTAACTAACATAAAAGTTTGTTTTCTCATATTTGATTGAGCCTTATAGAAGCACACTACTAAACAATCGTAAATATTTAATTGAAATACTTCATTAGAAATTAAGATACTTAATTAAAATAAAATTTAATTTAAGTATCTAAATGTAATATCCCGATAAGTTGAAGATAGTTGATTGTGTATTAACCCTTAACATATCAATAATAAAAAATACAATCAAATTTATATCAGATTTATAAATTATCATTCTACTTTTAATGTTAATAATCTTAAATGAAAATTTAAAAACACCTAGATTAATAATTAAAATATTGTGTATTCTAATATATAAAAAAAATATTACATAAATAGAGGATTAAAAATATCAAAAGTAAAATATATATAACATATTTAATGTGCAAAGTATGGTGCATATCATCATGAACCCATGGTCCTTTTAGCTCCACTTCTCATGTTGATGCATATCTATCTTATGATGATAATGGAGAAACAGTATTTGATTGATTTTCTATCGCTGCTAAATCGTATTATGACTTAGTACTTAAATACTTAACTAATTATGTTTTAGTCATCTTCTGAGTGCATATCCTGGACCTAGTCATATATTCTAATGTAATGTAAATTCATTAGTCTAAAACATGTTTGGTCCAATATTGTCCTGGATCATTCAATTTATGAATCAAATCTCAACTAGTAAATGACAATTTTTGCTGTTAACAGCTGTAAACATTAAAATTATATTAGATTTAAATTCGTAAATTAATTTGGACTATATTAAATTCAAGAAAATAGTCCAAATGATGTGGCAATTCAAGTCAAATAAATGATCCACTAAAAGCACATCATGTGTCAAAATTATGTGGCAATCCAAGTCAAATTAAATGAGCCACTAAAATCACACCACGTGTCAAATTTATATGGCAATCCAAGTCAAATTAAATGAGTCATTAGAATCATGTCATGTGCCAAAATTATGTGGTAATCCGAGTCAAATTAAATAAGCCAATAAAATCATGTCATGTGTCGAAGTTATGTGCCAATCTAAGTCAAATTAAATAAGCCACTAAAATCATGCCACGTGTCGAAGTTATATGACAATCTAAGTCAAATTAAATGAGACACTAAAATAATGTCACGTGTATATGTAACATGTTCTGACCAATCAAATTAAAATTCTTCACCAAAAAAATCTGATTGGTCAGTTCAAACCAAACAATCAAATCACACCCTCATACCACTCCCTACAACTATAAATAGGGGTCCTCATTATTCTGAGAGAGTGGGGTTTTGGAAGAACAAGAAGCAAGAAGAGAGCTCGTGGATCAAAGACCGCAAATTCTCTACAAAGCTACAAAGTTCAAGTAATCAAATTCAAGTTCAAGTTCAAGATCAAGAACGAAGGCAAATATCAAGAAGATCAAGATCAAGTTATTTTTTCATATTTACTATTCGTCATAACCATACAAGTGTTCGTGACGAATAATTTAAATTCAAATTTGAAGACAAAGATTCAAGATCAAGTTATTCAAGCCCTTGACTCTAAATCAAATTCAAGTTCAACATGTTCCATATTATTTGAAGAATCAGAGGATTATCATAGAGATTGTAACATGCACTACACTTTGAAATCAAATATTATACTTTGTTACTCGAATTTTTCGATTCTGATTATTTATTTTTCTCGGCTCAAAAATTTGTTGTTTACAACAGGGATTAATAATATAATTTAGAATTCAAATATGATTGCGTACATTTTCAAATGTTTACATCTTTAATTTGTAGACTCCCATGTTACTTAATTTTACTTTTCATATTAGATTAGACTTAATGTTCATGAAGTATGGGGATACGTGTAAATTGCAATAATGCACGGCACTTTTAAAAACAATTTATTTTATTATTTAGAGAGTTGAAGCCTTTTGGCAAGTTTTTAAGGAAAAAAAAAATTAGCAGTAGCATCTGCATAAATGTTTTTTAGAAGCTGAAACAATAGCTTTTTATCAGAAGTATTTTTGGAATTTTTATCAAGCAAAAATTATGCTCTAATGTTAGTAAAAATATGTTTTTAATTTATTAGCCAAATACAATTATTATTCTCCTAAAATATACTTATCAAATGAGCAAATTTCGAAAGCTTCGCCAAATAAACTATAGTTTGAAAAAAAAATTGTCAAAATAAATTTTTAGAAAATTAATGTTTAAAAATAAGTCATTTGTATTTAGCCAACTCATTTAAAAATTAATTAATTTGTTTTCTAAAGAAAAATGTTCATGACTTTTTAAAAGTTTGATCAAATATGTCAGTTAACAGTTTGATTTAATTTAGAGTTTAAAAAAAGAAAATAAATATTTTGAATTGATGATATTAAACATATTATAAATTTGTCTCGCTATATCAACTTTTCGTTAAAGATAAAATAACAAATTTAATTGCTAAATTACTTTTAACCGCATAAATGTTTCACCCTGTTATGCAAAAGTTTGCATGGATTAGACTCAATTGAATAATACTTAAAACCAACAATATTAATTATAGAAGTAGTTTTTTTTATTAATTTAGAACCATTAAAGCAATGTGCATATTCTATTGTAGAAGAATAATTATTAATTAAATTGTATTGAAAGATTTGACCAGATCTTAATCGGACAAATTTAAAAGAAAAAAAAAAGGTATTCGATTTGTTCAAATAATTAGACAAACTATATTCTATTGAACTTATTACGTAAACTTACATATCATAATGTATACGGAGAATATGTATGGAAAGAAATCAGGTGAAATAAAGATTTCATATCGAACCAAACATTACTTTAATTTTGCGTTCACACTTATTTCCTGACATTTGTGTTTCTACCGATCATACCGTTTGCCTGCTAATTATTTGTTTTTAAATTTAATCACCGACATTTAGAAATGATTAGAGTTGAAAAGAACTTATTATAGACTTTAAAGAATAGCATATAAATAGTCAATTAGTAATTAGCAACATCGCGGTTTAGACTTTAGAGTCACATGTATCAAACTTCTTGGAAAAACGCACCCGACTAATTTCCGTCCCTTTCGGACTGTCTTCAAGCAGAAAATAACAATAGAGAATTTAAAGAGAATAACAACACAAAGATTTAACGTGGAAAACTCCCCAATTGGAGAAAAACCACAGGTCTCTCAGAAAAATATTCACTATATAAAAATTATTACACCATACAATGCACAATATTTTTTTCAACACACCCTAATTTCTAAATTACTACACCCAAGAGATTTTCAAGAAAAAATTCTCTAAATCTCTACTTTAATATATAAGGAATTGAATTTTTGGTGATGTTCTAAACCAAGGAGCTAAGCTCCTTTTATAAGTACAAAAACAAAGAAATACGTCTTCTCCCTCCGATGTGGGAGAAGCCATTTTTGACCTTTTTTTTCCTCCTTTTTCAAACCTACCAACAAATCTCCATCTTTGAAAAGGAAGAAAAACAAATATCAATTGTTGGCCCTTTACATTTGTCCAACTACACATAATAGAATCAGTTCTCCACCTGACTCAAAAACCGGCCAACCACGCGCAGTTGCAACCTTCACATTGTCTGCTACCGGCAATCATAATTCTAATATCAAGAATTATCATACCCCCACGATAAAGAGTACATCACTCAGATTGAAGAACCAATCCAAGAATTTCCACTTGAAATCACTTCCCAATTTCAAGAATTTCAATTTCGGCTCATGTCAAAAAACTTGCTAATGACTTATGGTGCAACCCTCTTGTTGATTTCTTGAGAGTTCATTAGCCATCGACATCCTTTTCACCATACATCTTGCATCACCTATCAACCAATGCTCATGTGAAAACTTGTGGACCAGCTACCAATTAAACATCCTCTTTCCTGGCAATTTTAAAGGTAGCATTTATGTCATGAGAATTTTCATCTTTCTTACAAAAGAATATCATCCCCTTCGGAGACAACATTGGCAGCATTTCCTTTGGAGCTTCCAGCCAAACTAGCCCCATTATTTGGACATTTACTCTTAACATGTCCTGGTTGACCACAATCCCGACAAACGACCTTTTTCTTGGAACTTTTATTTTGCTTTCATTTTCCTTTAACAACAAGAGCTGAATTTTCTTGAGATTTTTCGTCTCCATTCTTTAATCTTTTTTCTTCGAAAATTAATTTGATCGTCACTCCCGAGAAAATTACAGTTTCCTTCCCATATATTAAAATGAGTTGCATGTGCTTATAGGAAGATGGAAGAGACCAGATGAGTCGAAGTGCCTTGTCTTCATCATCAATTTTCACTCCAATTGATTCTAATTCAGAAACAATCTCATTCAAGACACTCATATGATCAGAAATAGTTGTACCTTCATCCATTTGCAATTTATGAAATTGCTCCTTCAAATATAATCTACTTGAAATACTTTTGGTTTGGTACAATTCTTCAAGTTTCTCCCACAACTCCTTTGTTGTAGATCACAATCCAATCACATTAGCAAGAATATTTTTAGCTAAACACAAGTGAATCTGACTTGCCACTTTTATGTCGAGCTCTTCCCACTCTTCAGCACAAATTTTGAATTTTTCTAAGTTTTCACTGTTTTTAGATTTTTCTGAACCCTTTGTCATCTTTTCCGCTAGTTGATCTCCCTTTCAACGCCTTGTGTAATCCAGATTGAATTAACACATCATTGACTTTCACTTGCCACAAGCCAAAATTAATTCTTCCATCAAATTTCTCAATGTCAAATTTTATCCCCATCTAGCTTATCAGTACTATTAAATGGACAATAGTAATGAAAAAGTATCCACTAAATTAGTTCCCAGGAGAGAGAGGTGGATCACAATGAATACACTTAAGTACCAAGTCTTTCCTTAGTCAGAACCTCTTTAGATTGTACTTATTCCACTATTACCAAAAAAAATACAAGTACCCCAATGCAACTCCATCGGAATAGCAAACTCCACCGGAATCAAACTCCACTTGCTACTCCACCAGGACGAAACTTCTGCTTGAAAACAATTAAAAAAAAATCTGATGTGGAAGATCTGACAAAGGTGCAACCACAAAGCATACTAAAATTTCAAAAGAATTATTCCACACCAAAGGCTCAATAATTCTAATTTAGAATTTTTTTATGATGTGGAAGATAAGACAAAACTGAAACCACAAAGCATACTAAAATTTCTAAAGAATTATTCCACACCTAAAGCTCTGATACCACTTGTTGGGAAAAAGCACCCCGACTAATTCCCATTCCTTCCGGACAACTCCCAATTAGAGAAAAACCATGAGTCTCTCAAAAAATATTCACTATATGAAAATTTTTACACCATACAATACATAATATTTTTCCTCACACACGACAATTTCTAAAATACTATACCCAAAAGATTTTCAAGAAAAAATTCTCTAAATCTCTACTTTAATATAGAAGGAATTGAATTTTTGGTGATGTTCTTAACCAAGGAGCTAAGCTCCTTTTATAAGTACAAAAACAAAAAAATACTTCTTCTCCATCCTAGGATAAATCATTTTTGACCTTTTTGTTTTTTCTCTTTTTTCAAACCTACCAACAAATCTAACCAATAATTTGGTCATAGATACTATGATAATTAATCTTAGATGTACCAATATATAATATAATCATAATAATTACAACTTTCAAATAAAAATACTTTCATTCAATACAAAACGTCTATTAAGAAATTTTCTTTTCTCATGCACGTGAGAATATGGTACGACGTGTGTAAATAATGTTTTGAGAGTTGCAGCAATTTAGTATAATTTTATTATAATATAGTCACCGACTTACTACATATATAACACGATAATAAATGTACAATTAGATTAAACTAGTAATTACATAGCTACATAGAGTAAAGGGTCAACTCAAAATTCTTCTTAAAACTTTGATCAAACAGACTATTATATTTATTATGCGATGCTAATTAAATTATTCAAAAAAATCAAAGTCACACGCACGAGTAGGTGGTTTTTGTGGTAGGTGGGAGAGTTGGGGGTTTGTGGTTAGAGTAGAAACTATGCAATAAATTAAATTATATACATCAATAATGAAAATATTAATATAAAACAACAATAACATATTCAGTAAAATCTCACAAGTGGAGTCTGAGGAGGGTAAAGTGTATGCTGACCTTACCACTACTTCATGGAGGTAGAGAGGTTATTTCCGAAAGACCCTCGGTTCAAATGTAACGGCCCCAGCGAGAGGAAACAATAGATATAGTGTAACGGCTAAAACGAAGAGTAAAATAAATTCTACACCACACAAACAATAATAGTAGCAAAATAATGTGATAATCGAGCAGGAATAACAACAGCAACAACAATAACAACACAACCATAAAGGCACAACTAGTCCTATGGCCAACCTAAATCCTTTCTAACCTTACTAATCTTCTACCCTAATGCACGACCTCCATACCTGTCTATCTAAGGTTGTGTCCTCGGTAATTTAACTTATAATAATAAGTTAGTTATCATTGTTTACTAAATTATCAATTAATGTTAATAATAAAAAATTTATCTATAATTATATGTGACTTGTTGATGTAAATATTATTGTATATATATTTACATTACAATCTTAATAATTACTATCTTTATGGCTCCGTTCCATATATATCAGTTGTTAAGATTATTAAAAATATTTATTCTAATTTACTTGTTATTTTACTAAATCAAGATGAAATCAATTTTATTTTGTTACTTTTTGCCGGTTGTATTAAATGTTGTTATGAGAAAGTCAGAATGGAGGTTTCTTCCTCTTTATGCGGTCACTACGACTCCTCTTTCACATTAGACCCCAGAAATGAATATATTTACATTCTTACCCTCTATATAATAAAAATGACCAAAACTAATTATACTTGTCCATTTAGTATTGATCTCCCTTCCTTTTTAATCTCTTGTATCTTTTCTCCCCCTCACTCTCAAACTTTCATTCATAATTATAAAAACCTGCAAGAATAAAATAAGCGTGTTATCTTTGTGTTGTATTCTTTTGAAGAACGATCAGATCGACAAGAATGAATCTTCATTTTCTCAATTCTTTTTCATAGAGGTAAATCACGAGACTTTTCAATTTTTCTATAACCATCTATAGTATTCATATTTAGTCAGGATTCATATCATGTCGCTCATTAAAGAAGAAGCGCAATCTATTAGGAGTTATTTGAAACATTTGATTTAGAGTGGAAAAATCCCATTTATCTCATCAGTCATCACAACTTTGTGATTCTTATTTCCGTTTTCACTTATTATAGATAAATAGTTTTTAAAAAAAACAAAGATATAAGTGTTAATTCCTGTTTATGTGTTTTTTTTCATTTTCTACTCACTCCATTTTTGGCAGATGATGTGAATTTTTAAAGAGAGAGAGACAAAGGATTAAAGTTTGATCTATTGTGGTTTTGAAAATATATACAAGGTGAGATTTTCTTTAATTTTTTAATTTTAATTTTAGTCTTTCTCTTCCCCCCACCTCGTTTTGAGTTTTTGGATCTTTATTTCTGTTTTTATTTTTTAATTAATTTGTTCTAAAAATTTATTTGTGAATTGGAGAAGAAGTTGAGTTTGATAAGGAAACTCAATAATTATTATGTTGATCTAAAGAGATATTGATTCACTTAGTAACTTTAGATCTTAAACTACACCTACAAGTTTCCTCTCCAACACTGACTCTTTACATAACCGCCTTATTTTTTTCCTTATTTTTTTGGTGCAAATGCAGCATTTGAAAAAAAAAATAAAATCTACCCTTTTAGCGTTTATTCTTAATTGAAATTTTAGGAAGAATTGGTTGGAAGAGAAATTTTGTTACTAATCACCGCACTAGTTTCCTTGAATAAAATCAATTAAAAAGACCTCTTAATTTATTCTACTGCTATAACTTAGTACTGTAATATATTTACTTGCCATGTTTGGTTCAATATGACTTTATTGCCTTTCTACTCCAAAAATGGTTAAAGGAAACAACTTCTTTAAATACCATGCATTCTTTAACATACATAATTTTATTATCTAGTAATTTTCTATTTATCATAGTGCAAAAATGCATGTTGTTACAAGTACATGTACATATTTCTCAGATTTTATCATTTTCTAAGGCTACATAATTCTTTTGTCTACAGCAATAGGGAGGCCAAAGATGTCATCGTCAAATTCTCCATGTGCAGCATGCAAATTCTTGCGTCGAAAATGCACGCAAGAATGCGTTTTCGCGCCATACTTCCCACCAGATCAACCTCAAAAATTCGGTAATGTACACAAGGTGTTTGGGGCTAGTAACGTTGCTAAATTACTCAACGAATTAAACGCGACTCAACGTGAAGATGCTGTAAATTCCTTAGCCTATGAAGCGGAATATCGCATGCGTGATCCGGTTTATGGTTGTGTTGGATTAATTTCTATACTTCAACATAAATTAAAGCAAGTTCAAGATGATTTATTGAATGCTAAGAAAGATTTAGCAACATACATTGGTCCGCAAGCAATGTTGCCAATGCTTCAACACTCGGGGTATATTCAGCAGCATCCGAATAATCCGTCTTCTTCTACTATGATGGCTTATAATATGCAGCCAATGGGATTGCCTACGGGGATGCAACAACAATTAATGATGCGCGATCCTCAACAACAGAATCAGCAGCAAGTGATGGAACCTCATCAATTAGCCGCGGTACTGGCAGCGAGGGAGCAACAGGAGATGATGAGAACTTATGAGCAACAACAACAGCAACAATTTAACAATGGATTTGATTCTGCAGGTAGTTTAAATTATGTTGAGTTTATTTTGGTACAACGAAAGTTATTTACGCCTGGTTGCCGGTTGGTTAGTGTAAAATATATTTTCAAGTAACGTATATATTCAAAGATTAATGATAATGTTTTCAAATCACCAAATGTTTTGATTAAAATTTTGAATACTAATGATTAGTTATAATAATGAGCGAGTGTTAATGGATCATGTAGTCGAGGGTCTACCGAAAACAGTCTCACTATTAGCCCCCCCAGGTAGTGATATGGGTTGCGTACATTTTGTGACCTCACTTATGGTATTACACTATATATTTTGTTTTTATTATTGATCATGTAATATAAAACTTCCATTTAGAAAACGTTCATTTTTTACTTCACACAAAACACATCTATTAATTATATGTGTTTTGAACTCTTTTTTTAAGGAATTTAGAATTTATTAGTTGTAAATCTTGAACTCGTCTCTGTCTACAGGGCCAGTAACTGCAACTGGATTTCATCAAATGAGTTCAGTAGTATCACCTTCATTGGCATTAGCCACGTTTGACAATGATCCTTATCAGATTCAGCAAGAGCAGCAACACGGCCAAGTTCAGGTTCAGCCTCATCAATTGCTCCAGCAACAACAGCTACCACAACAACCACAGACACCGCAACAATCACAGACACCACAACAACAACAGAGTGCAAAAAGTGAAGAGGAAAGGAGCATTGGTCCTTCATGTTGATCTCCAATGTCAGTTGAAGATTTTTTTCTTTCAACATTTTTTTAAATCTTGGTAAGTCTCTTTACCTTCAATAATAGATTATTTTTTTTAATTTTTTGGGGTTGGTTCATACATTTGAGATTTCATACATTTAAATTATGCAATGTAAATTGACTTTTAATACAAGCAAACCCATTATTTAAGAAGTATATATTATTCCTTACATAATAATTCCTTCATTACTAATCTTTACATAATTACTAATACTTGCATAAATAGTAATAATGTAGTTTAACTAGTTATACCATTGGAATATTGTAGGTCCTTTCCTTATAGTTGCGTGATTGAACGTCCTCCCTCTCTTTCTATTAGTTCTTACATAAGTAATTTGCAAGAAGTAAAAGAAGTCTTTTATTTTTATTTTTAGGTTGCTTTACCTCTAGTGACTTTTCTCAATTATAAGAAGTTTGGCACTAGCTCTCTTTTCTTTTATTGGAAGAAAAAAAGGATTTTGTGGCTTGCACTCTTTTCTCTCTTTTGAGTACTTTACTTTCTTTGTAAAGCAAAGACATCAAGCAATTATACTAAGGATTTATCTACTTATATCCACATGTAAAGGATTATGACACCCCGTTGCAATTTAAAATAAAATCTAAAAATAATAAAATATACATAGAACTTATCCTAATTTAATCAGTTATACAATTTTATTACTCTATAAATTAATCAAATTACGATCATATTGCATTTACATATCATAGGAGGTAATATAAACTCTTATCTTATGATATAAATATTTAATATACTGTCCGTGCACAAAACTTAAATGCTTTCATCTAACTTCTTTTTTTCTTTGTGTCTGATGGGTAAACCAGTTTACAAAGAAGATGAAGATGGAAATGAGAATATCCAAGTCTAGATGGTGAAAAGTGGCAAGTATCTGGCCTTCTTTTTAGATTTTTGTTTCTTGTCAGTTGTCAACCCCCCCCCCCCCCCGGCCCTTTTGAGTTGTTGAAGGCCATGATTTAATTATTGTGGGAGGTGAATTTTTGGAACATAGAAAATAAGTACTATTGTCTTTCATTTACCTATGGGTGCTGACTTTGTGCAGCAATCATACAGATTTATTCATACAGTTGCATTGTTTTTTTCTGTTCCTTTGTAATTCAGATTTCTTTAATATTTTGCCTTTTTTTTCAACTTTGACTAGCTTATGGTCAATTATTTCCTCCTCCAAAGAGGAATACCAATAAATCTTTCTGGTTGCGTGTGGCCTATAGGAGTCTAACAATCATAAGAAATTAGAGTTCAAATTTCTATATAATACGCTTATGTTATTTCTCCTCATCTGTTTAAATTTTTATGAATGAGTTATCAATGAAAAACTAGATATCTAGTGAAATAATAGTAGGTCGTAGTTTTGGTCGTCGTTAAACTATACTTTTTAATTCCAACATGAAGATAAATGGATAAAAATAAAAATAAAAAATTGATGTACGTTCCCAAAAATGCAAGTAACAGCCTGTACGCATCATGCATATTATGAGTATTATAAGAGGCTTCTCCTTAGTGACACCCAAACATTAAAATATGAGAGACAAATACAGCTGCATCTAGAACTAGAATATCACCTGACATTATTGACCTCTTAACCTTTTTTAAAAAATAAAAATTAAAAAATATTGTTACCACTGTCTCCTAAAAGCTCAATTTTGTTATAGATTTCAGAGCTTTCATAAATGATAGTAAATGAGTATTAAGGAATATTTTTATTCCCATTACAGTTGGGCTCATAGATTTCATGAAATTGCTTCGATGGACATGTGCTATTATTTGACTTTAAAATATGGAGGTCAGAGTAAACTTGGTTTTTGTTATTTGTTTTAGACGTAAAGTGTGAACTATTTTGTTCGTTTTAAAATAAGTATCACTTTAAACACCCTCCCAAAAAAAAAAGGAAATAGGATAAGAAATCATAAGATAAGAATCGAAAGTTTACCAATAATATAAAAGCTTAAATAGTCAACCAATTGCGATACTAAGATTACTCTTATACTCCTTTCGTCCTATTATAGTTGTCATATTGCGTTTTTCAAAAGTCAATTTGACTAATTTTTAAAGTTAAATTATATTACTTTAAATCAATACTATAAAGTAAAAAAATTATTCAAAAACTATACGAAAAGTACTATAAGTTACAATTTTTTTCATATCAATATGATAAAAAAATATATCTTAAAATGTTGATCAAAATTTATATAGTTTGACTCTTAAAATGAAAATCATGACAACTAAAATGAGACGAAGGGAGTATTAAATAACGATTTTTTCTTAATAGTGCTCAATTTTAAACAAAAAATCCGTTAATATTGGGATACTCCATTACTAAAAGTCCACCAAATAACACTTTGATAACTGAAATCTATGAAAAATTGATAGACTTCTTACATCTCTTGCACATGGTCCTTTCTTTCGTTTTTGGAAGACCAAGTGCAAGGTACCTGCCAATTAGGAGTGTTAAATAGAAGAATTAAATATAATTAAGATTAATTAAAATATGTTCATGCGTTAATAGACGAGTAATATCTTCTCGTGTCTACGATTACTAGATGAGCTCGATTAATGCATCGTAAACTTTCTAATTACCTAAATTAAATCTATTTTCCATTCATTTATTTCTATTTTAAAATGTAATTATATACAAATAAATTGCTAAAATAATGTATTGTATAACAAAGTAGAAGTCATAACTTAAATCCAAAACCAATTTTTTCTCCTTTATCTTTTAAACAAAACTGTTACTGCATGATGATTTGATTTGAGATAGTAATTTAACCTAAATTAACCTAACCTTGTTGTTCCGTGTAACCAAATTCGGACGAATTGGATTGTAAACTTTTAGGTTAAAGTTGACATTCGTGCTTATCATGCAATAAGAAGAAGAAGAAGAAGTTGTGTGGTGCACGCGTATTGACGGAAAATTTTTACTATTTTCTGGTCAACTTTTAAGGGGTTGTCTAGAATGGAGATCGGATAAATAAAGCTATCTTATAGATCGAAATATTTTATGGAATAAATTATTTTGTCATATATATATATATAGGATAACTTATTTTATTATTATAAAATAAATAGTGAAATAAATAATCTTGAGATTAGTTAATCATGCTAAACAACCCCTAAAAGTCTTACCAACAACTTACGACTTGTTTGACCAAACTTCCAAAGTCTTTATTTTGAAAAAAAATATTTTTATTAGAAGTGTTCTTTGTTTTTTTGAAAAACACCTTTATTAATATCTGTAAACAACAAATTTTTGAGCCGAGAAAAATAAATAATCAAGACCAAAAAATTGGAGTAACAAAGTGTAATATTTGATTTCAAAATGTAGTGCGGGTTACAATCTCTATGATAATCCTCTGATTCTTCAAATAATATGAAACACGTCGAACTTGAATTTGATTTAGAGTCAAGGGCTTGAATAACTTGATCTTGAATCTTCGTCTTCAAATTTGGATTTGAATTATTCGTCACGAACACTTGTATGGTTATGACGAACAGTAAATATGAACAAGTAACTTGATCTTGATCTTCTTGATATTTTTCTTCGTTCTTGATCTTGAACTTGAACTTGAATTTGATTGCTTGAACTTTGTAGCTTTGTAGAGAATTTGCGGTCTTTGATCCACGAGCTCTCTTCTTGCTTCTTGTTCTTGAAAAAAAAACCTTCTCAGAATAATGGGGACCCCTATTTATAGTTGTAGGGAGTGGTATGAGGGTGTGATTTGATTGGTTGGTTTAAAATGACCAATCAGATTTCTTTGGTGAAGAGTTTTAATTTGATTGGTCAGAACATGTCACATATACACGTGGCATTACTCCAGTGGGTCATTTAATTTGACTTAGATTGCCACATAACTTCGACACGTGGCATGATTTTAGTGGCTTATTTAATTTGACTTAGATTGTCATATAACTTTGACATGTGGCATTATTTTAGTGGCTTATTTAATTTGACTTGAATTACCACATAATTTTGACACATGGCATGATTCTAATGGCTCATTTAATTTGACTTGGATTGCCACATCATTCGGACTATTTTCTTGAATTTAATATAGTCTAAATTAATTTACAGATTTAAATCCAATATAATTCTAATGTTTACAAATGCCCTCTACTTCAAATCTTGTCGAAGTATTTTATACAAAGACTAGGCTAGAAGTATTGATTAAAGGATAATAGTATGTCGTGCAATTTAATATGCACCACGAGCATATTAAATTAATACGTTCCTCCGATTGGAGTGACATAGTTGGAGTAAATGACGAGACTCCAATTGGAGTATATATATATATTATTATTATTTGAGCCTTTTTTCATTTTTTTTCTACCCTTTATTCTGTCTTCCAAATCCAATTAGAATTCCGAAAGGACACACTCCTTTTAGAATATGGATAACCCAAATTTTCACAATTGCACATCCAATTAGGATTTGGAGAGAATAAATTTGTATCATTCTACTAGAGTTCTACCCAAAAAGTAATTATAATTACTTTGGAAGAAGGACTCCCTCACCATCATTACTTGTCTATAAATAGACTCTCTCCTTCTATTTATTTTCATCATTGGTATTGACAATTTTGATATTCCTTTTTGCATATCCTCTTGAGATCATCAATATACGAGGTACGTTTTTTTTGTTTGTTTGTTTTAAAAAAAATCGCATCATTATACATATATACTCGTAGTGATGTTGTAAACAACTTTTGGAAGGGTAAAACACAGATTTATTTATTTTATTTTATTTTCATTTTTTTTGCTTTTTTCGCTTCTTTTTTTTTTGCAAATGCCTACCCTTTATTCTATCTTCCAAATTCAATTAGAATTCCGAAAGGACACACTCCTATTAGAATATGGATAGCCCAATTTTTTACAATTTCACATCCAATTAGGATTTGGAGAGAATAAATTTGTATCATTCTACTAGAGTCCTACCCAAAAAATAATTATAATTACTTTGGAAGAAGGACTCCCTCACCATCACTACTTGTCTATAAATAGACTCTCTCCTTCTATTTATTTTCATCATTGACATTGACAATTTTGGTACTCCTTTTTACATATCCTCTTGAGTTCATCAATATACAAGGTACGTTTTTTTGTTTGTTTTTTGTTTGTTTTGTTTTGTTTTAAAAAACATTGCATCATTATACATATTTACTCGCAGTGATGTTGTAAACGACTTTTGGAGGGTAAAACACAGATTTCTATTTATTTATTTTTTTCGTTTTTTTTTAGCAAATAAAAATATTACTTCATATACAATAAACTTTTATTCTATTGGAGTCAAAGGCATCACACAGTCCAAATCAAAGACTTTACACCGTCTGATGCAAAGACTTTATATGATTTATGGCAAAGACTTTACACCATCTCAGTTAAAGGCATTTCATAGTCCAAGCTAAAGACTTTACACCGTCTAAGGCAAAGACTTTACATGATTTGTGGCAAAGACTTTACACCGTGTGAGTCAAAGGCATTCCATAGTCCGAGCTAAAGGCTTTACACCATCTAAGGCAAAGACTTTACATAATTTGTGGCAAAGACTTTACACCATCTGAGTCAAAGGCATTTCATAGTCTGAGTTAAAGACTTTACACCGTCTAAGGCAAAGACTTTACATGATTTGTGGCAAAGATTTTATATGATTTGTGGCAAAGACTTTACACCGTCTCAATTAAAGGCATTACATAGTCCAAGCTAAAGACTTTACACCGTCTAAGACAAAGACTTTACATGATTTGTGGCAAAGACTTTACACCGTCTGAGTCAAAGACATTCCATAGTCCGAGCTAAAGACTTTACACCGTCTAAGGCAAAGACTTTACATAATTTGTGGCAAAGACTTTACACCGTCTGAGTCAAAGGCATTCCATAGTCCGAGCTAAAGACTTTACACTGTCTAAGGCAAAGACTTTACATGATTTGTGGCAAAGACTTTACACAGTCTGAGTCAAAGGCATTCCATAGTCCGAGCTAAAGACTTTACACCGTCTAAGGCAAAGACTTTACATGATTTGTGGCAAAGACTTTACACCGTCTGAGTCAAAGGCATTCCACAGTTCGAGCAAAAGACTTTACACCGTGTAAGGCAAAGACTTTACATGATTTATGGCAAAGACTTTACACCGTCTGAGTCAAAGGCATTCCATAGTCTGAGCTAAAGACTTTACACCGTCTAAGGCAAAGACTTTACATGATTTGTGGCAAAGACTTTACACCGTCTGAGTCAAAGGCATTCCACAGTCTGAGCTAAAGACTTTACACCGTCTAAGGCAAAGACTTTACATGATTTGTGGCAAAAATTTTACACTGTCTGAGTCAAAGGCATTCCATAGTCCGAGCTAAAGAATTTACACCATCTAAGGCAAAGACTTTACATGATTTGTGGCAAAGACTTTACATCGTCTAAGTCAAAGGCATTCCACAGTCCGAGCTAAAGACTTTACACCATCTAAGACAAAGACTTTACATGATTTGTGGGAAAGACTTTACACCATCTAAGTCGAAGGCATTTCATAGTCCAAGCTAAAGACTTTACACCGTCTAAGGCAAAGACTTTACATAATTTATGGCAAAACCTTTATACCATCTAGATCAGACATAGGTCTTGATCAAAGAATATAATCGTTCATTATTGAGATTCATGACCATGATTATTGAATTACTAATTTATGAGCTAACAAAACATATATATATAATTTATTTATTTTTACAGATTGAATCATGGTTTACTTTAGAGATTTAACTTCTCCTTCTTCCGAGTTGCGATACCTTGTGATATCAGATCATAAAGACATTGAGGTGGAGACCAAACTGCTTGTAAGTACGCCCTTAGCTGGATAATATGCTGCTCCATGGCCATCCTTGGGGGAACTTCCTGGTTTAGAGGATTGGACTATTGAATATAACAGCCGTCCTTCTAAGACGTGGATATTTTGCTCTCCTAATCATCGTACTAAAAATATTGCAACTTCTTTACCATGCTTGGGGCGACGAATCATTAATAGATAGACTCGATGGGATGACACTTTTACACTTGATGGAGAATTTTACTATATTCCAGGCTATTGGGAGTGGACTGAAGATATCCTTAGCAGGAATCGCCAGACTTTGAAGGATGCAAAAATATATGATGATGTGTATGGTTCACTTTTTACTTGTGATTGTAACACTAACGTCTTGCAAGCCTTCTGCGAAGCTTGGTGTCCTGTTACAAATATACTACTTACTTCAGTCAGAGAATTATCTATATCACTTTGGGATTTACACGTGATTGGTGGTCTATCCATAGCAGGAAGTCTTTACGAGGAAGTCGTGCCAAATGTTGCAGAACTTTTAGGCACATTTGATAAGGGTAAAAGGTTTCTCCCTCACTCTTGTGAGCATTTATTTGATGCTTTTCATCGAAACTGAGTAAAAAATAATCATGACCCAAATGTTTCTGTGGAAAGATGGGTAGAGTTTTGGTGTAAGGAAAGATATAAAATATGGACAACCCCCACCAAAAAGAGAAAAGAAGTCTGCCCGTCTTAAGTCATCGCATAACCCAAATGGCGTAATTGGTGAATCTGTTAATTGGTCTCCTGCTGAAGAAGCTTTATTTCACAAGTTGGAAGTTAAGAGTCACAAAAAAATGAAACATACTTGATAGCTTTTTTATCTTGCTGGTTGTGTGTATTTGTGCTTCCTACGAAGGAGGATGGCTTTATTCGTCCAGGCGTCTTCAGAATCGCCTGTCATTTAGCATGTGGACGAAGAGTTAGCCTTGCAGTTCCAGTCTTAGCCAGCATTTACAAAGTTCTAAATACGATTTCAAAATGCTCATGACTTGATCTCGTTCAAACTTATTTTCCAATTCATTATGTATATGGTTGGTTGGCCTACTACTTCAAAACTCATTACCCATTAGCAGGTGGACCGGCTGATCCTCTTATGGCTTCTTTCTCTGGCGAAGGTGCTGCCAGGTATTTTGATAAAGAGGATGCGAGGAAGCGTATACATGGAGGGGGAACCATTGCGTGGGATGCAACTTTGATCAAAAGGCCTAATGCTCACCACTACCCGACGACGGCACTGAAAAGGAATTTCAATCAAATTTCTTTATGAGCCTTCGCTCAAACTATCTCACTTTAAGGGACGAAAATATCTTTATTGTGGAGCCTTATAGTCCCCATAGATTCAGTCGTCAATTTGGCTTTTTTTAAGATGCTCCTGATCGATTAGATCAAGATTTTCGTGAAGCTTCATTAGCCTAGGGCTTAAGACTTGCACGAATTTGTGTGCTGATGAAATCTAAGGCAAGAGCAACATTTCCTTCTAGTGGGTCCAACTTGAAAAAATTCTTTTCGCTCAATTACAAGTCTTGGTGGGAAAATGTACATGGAAATTTTCTTGAAAATTATATATAGTCCTTGGTGAGTGCTGTTGGTATGGATAGTAATGTTCTTCAAAAGCAAGACGAAGAGGTCTTAATTGTGAGTCAACCTACTATTTTGAAGTCTGAAGTTGTTGTTCCAGACAAGATCAAGGGATCTTCCGTTGAGGAAGTTCAAAAAGAAAAGTATTTAGCTCAAATTCAACGGACCTCTCACAAGCGGCCATCACAAGATGAAAGTAGTAGCACCCGTAGTGATCATTGTTGGAAGCAATTGAAACTACCTTCTAACACGCCAAACGATGCTAGTTCACATCCGGTAGAGATTTCCGACAACAATGTTAGTCTTCAAAGACTTTGACAGATATTAAAGAGGTAATGATTTTTTTCCCATGGTACCACATGACTCTACTAACTACGATACTTCTTCTTTTATTTATTTATTTCTTTTTTTTAGCAGGCAAACGGTGTTAGCATGTTGGAGACTTCTTACCAAAGCAAGCCATAAGATAGTAATGAATCTGTAGAGGGGTCGACTTCAAGAAAATCAATTCTGTCACCCAAATTAAAGCGAGAGGCTACTTTTGTCCCACATAAAAGGACTACATCAAATGTAGAATATCCTCCCCACAAGAAATCGGCGATGTTCGTGTCCATTTTTTATGGAAGGCGAGTCATCTCAGAACTTTAAATGAATTTTGTCGAAGGAGCTTGGAATAAAATTCGCTCTAAGCTCGCTGATCTCACTGCAGAACGTGTTTCTTCTCTTAAGGATGAGGTCCAAGTAATTCTTAAGGATGTAGATAAAATGGGGGTGGATATTTCACCTTTGAAGAGGGTCAAGAGAGACTATGAGTTCTTTGGATACTCATACGACTGAACTTAGAATGTAATTTCAAGCGCCTACGTACCTCAGTGAAGAGGATCAAGTCATAACGTAGTTCTGAAAGAGTGATTCCTTTTTTTATTCCTTATTATTTTTTTTGTTGTGTCCTCATTTTTGTCTAGGTCGCCTCTTTCGAGATTTTCAACCTAGCGGACCCTTTTTTTTTTATTATGCCGTGCACAGTTTATACTCTTGCGGGCCAAGAGTAACATGCAGTTTATACTCGTACCTTAAGGAGTGTGTTTCTTTTCTTCAAGGATAGTATCTCTTTATGAACTTTCCGTTAATGGTTCCAATGCGCAATCCTTCTGAGTCAACCAGTTTGTAAGCGCCACTTGAGTATACTTCTTGTACCACATATGGTCCATCCCATTTAGCGGAGAACTTTCTTCCAGACCGACAAGAAGTAATAATGGGCCTTCTTACAACAAGAACTTGATCACCCACTTGGAAGCATCTAAGACGAACCTTCTTATTAAAAGATCGAGCTAGACGAGCTTGATAACATTCCAGACTTTGTTGGGCCTCTAGTCTTTTTTCATCAAGAGCCTCCAATTCTTCAAGGCGTAAATGAGCATTTTCTTCACCAGTGATCCCTTCTTGAATAGAAAGACGCAATGACGGAATTTGACGATCAAGTGGAAGAACTGCTTCAACTCCATAAACAAGAGAATAGGGAGTCGCTTGTGTTGGCGTGCGATACGTAGTCCTATATGCCCAAAGAGCCTCTTCCATTCTGTCATGCCAATCTCTCTTAGACTTGGAAACAACTTTTTTCAACAAGTTGCAGAGTGTCTTGTTAAATGCTTCAGCAAGACCATTAGCAGCCACATAATACATAGAGGAATTGCGTTGCTTAAAGCCAAAAAGATCACATATCTTCATCATTAACTTGTTATCAAATGGCTTGCCATTATCTGTCAATATGTATCGAGGAATATCAAAACAATAGATAATATTGACTCGAATGAAGTTGGCGACATTCTCTTTCTTTACTTCTCTAAGAGAAATAGCTTCTGCCCATTTTGAGAAGTAGTCAGTTGCAGCCAGGATGTACAAATGTCCACCAGAGGACTTAGGCAATGGTCCAACAACATCCAAACCCCAAGCTTCAAATGGCCATGAGGCAATAGTTGGGTGCAATACTTCTGGGGGTTGATGTATAAAATTCGCATGGAATTGGCAAGCTTTACATCTTCGGACGTAATCCAAGCAATCTTTCACCATGGTTTGCCAGGGATATCCCATCCTTTTATGTGAAAATGAAGTTTTGGCCCAGACTAATGTGCTCCACATACTCCAGAATGTGCTTCTTGCATAGCTTGAGTAGATTCATCTGCCCCCAAACATCGTAAGAGAACTCCATCGAACGACCGCCTATAAAGTGTATTTTTATAATAAAAAAAGAGGGGCTCGTCGTCGGATTTTTGTTTTTCTTCGAAGGTTTTCTAGCAATATTCCATAACACAAATAATCTATTATTGGTTGTCGCCAATCGTTAATTTCATCTTCCGAAGTGGCGATAACTTGTTAAAATTCTTCTTTATGCTCATCTGGAGGCGGAGTTATCCATCTTTAGCAAACCATGACTTACATTTCATCAGGAGATACTAATGCAGAAGCTAAAGATGCCAATGCATCAGCCTTTTTATTTTCCTTTCTTGGGACATGTTGAATAGTCACTTCTCCAAGCCACCTTATCATCTTTTGAGCGTAATTGCAATATGGGATTAACTCAGGCTTCTTTACTTCATAATTAACCAAGACTTGATTGATCACCAACTTGGAATCCCCAAAAACTTGTAGTTGTAATTGTTTCATATCAATGGCCATCTCAAGCCCAAGTAAGAGTGCTTGATATTCAGCAACATTATTGGAGCAGTGTTGTGTTAAAGTGAAGGAGTATGGCAAAACTTCTCCATGGGAAGTGACAAATACCACTCTAGCACTAGCTCCTTCACGATGTGCAGCACCATCAAAATACATCTTCCAAGGTGGCTAAATTTCCACTAGCATTGTGTCTTCATCAGGTAATTCATCAGATAACTCCCAATCATTCGAAATTGGATGATTGGCCAAGAAATCTGCTAGCACTTGTCCTTTTACTGCCTTCTGAGATATATACACAATTTCAAATTGTTGAAACTGGAGGTACCACCTTGCTAATCTATCACTTAAGACAGGCTTGGACATGACAAACTTGATAGAATTCGCTTTAGAGACAAGTTGCACAATATGAGTTTGGAAGTAATGCTTCATCCTCTAAATTGAGAATACGAGTGCCAGACATAACTTCTCAATAGGTGAATACTTGATCTGATTTTGTGTCATCATCCTACTAAAGTAATATAGGGCATTTTCTTTCCCTTCATTATTTTCTTGTGCGAGAAGTGCTCCTACTGACCTTTCTTGTGCTGCGATGTATAAAATCAATGGTTTTCCAGGTATAGGAGCTACAAGTACTGGAGGTTTCATCAGATAAGACTTTATGTTCTCAAAAGAACTGGTACAAGCTTGGTCCCATTCAAAAGGAACATATTTCTTCATAAGGCGACTGAATGGTTGACATCTCCCAGCCAAAGTTGAGATAAACCTGCTAAGATATGCTAATTTTCCTTGTAAGCTTTTCAACTCATGAATATTTTTTGGCTCAGGCATCTTCAAAATAGCATCTATCTTATCTTGATCAATCTCGATTCCTCGTTGTCGAACAATAAAATCGAGAAACTTTCCTAAAGTAACTCCAAAGGCACATTTTAAAGGGTTCATTTTGAGTTGATATCTTCAAAGTCGTTCAAACACCATTCTCAAATCTTGCAAGTGGTCATAACTCTTCTTTGATTTTACCACTAAGTCATCGACATAACACTCAACATTTTTATGAAGTATGTCATCAAAAATATTCTGCATGGCTCGTTGATAAGTAGCTCCAGCATTTTTTAAACCAAAAGGCATTACTTTGTAGCAATATATACCTTTAGGAGAGCGAAATGTAGTAAGTTCTTCATCCTTTGGTGTCATGCAAATTTAATTGTATCCAGATGAACCATCCATGAAAGACATTGCCTCGTATCCAATTGTAGCATCAATCATAAGCTTAGGGATTGGAAGAGGAAATTCATCCTTAGGGCATGCACTATTAAGATCTCTAAAGTTAACAAAAACTCGTATTTGGCTATTCTTCTTTCTTACTGGTACAATGCTTGAAATCCATGTAGGATATTTGACTTCACGAATGAAACCTACTTCAATGAGCTTGCTAACTTCAGTTTCGATCAAAGGAACCAGTTCAAGTCTAAAGCGACGTTGCGCTTGTTTAACAGGATGAGTGCCTCATTTCACATCAAGACGATGAATTGCAACTTTAGGGTCTAATCCTGGCATTTCTTTATAACTCCAAGCAAATACATCCCTAAATTTCATAAGCAACTCAATATATTTCTTCTCTTCATTGTCATCCAGTGAAGCACTTACATATGTAGGCCTTATATCATCATCAACCCTAAGATTTACTTCCTTCAATGCATCAACAGTATTATTTATCCCTTCCTCGAGTTCAGGTGGCGCATCTTCAGCATCCTCATCTTCTTGAGGATCATCATCATTAAAAGATATGTGATTTGATGATCCCACACTTTCTTCATCTTCATCTCGCTCCCTAGTGTGAACTATGGTATGAGTTCTTTCTCTCAGGACATCTCCACATGAAACTACAAGTTTTGTCTCTTGCCTCATTCTAGAAGGGATCAAACTGGGCCAATTCTTGGGTGAATTATGCTCCCGAGCATGTACCCGTTCTTCCATTGTTCTATAATATCCTTGGCGCTTGTATTTCTTCTTCATTGGTCCCAATCGATCAAATACTGAAGTTTTTGGAGTTGATTCTATTAGCCGATCAGATGCAAAAACGTTAGGAGTCATGCCACTAAGTCGATCAAACACAGAAGGCTTCTTGTTGAACATCATCGGTTCTTCCACAGGGGTAATGTAGTTGATGCTCATCCTTTTTATAGAGATTCAGACGAATGATGGTTGTTTGTAACCCAAGCCTTCGTGCGATTTCTTGACATCATACCCTCTCTCTATCATCATCTTTTGAGTTGGATTTAGACCATGATTTGTCCTTTCAATAACTTTATTTGGAAGCTTCCTTACTTTAGTAGCTTCATTAGGATTGTATCCCGCTTTCACCAAAAACTTATATGCATTCGGGTCAAAACCCTCATTTGTACGCTTTTTAGGAAATGATTCATGTGAATCATGATTCGATGGTCTGATAAATCCTTGCATCGTTTTTGAAGGTGATTTGATTGTATCAATTTGCTTGATAGGGAATGTCAATTTGTTACTCTGCAACTCAAAAGGTGGGATCTTGACTTTGTTTGTCTTTGGGACATAGTGAGAAATAGGAATCATTCTCTTACTTGAAGATGCCTCACTTATCTTAAGTACTTTACTCATGTCTGAAAGCATTTTACTCTTTTCAATCATGACCCTCGCATTATCAGGTGCTACATCAACATTTTTTGTAATGTCACCAGGTATCGCATTATCAACTTTGACTTTTTTTGAAGCATGGTTCTTTAAGTAGAATTTTGCATCACCAAAGTGTGCTTCTGTCTCGGTGAAAGGTTCATCATCAGCAACTACCTTCTTTTGAATCCCATCTTCAAAGTATTTGAAACATTGATGGTAGGTGGACGGCACCACTTTGTTCTCATGTATCCATGGCCTTCCTAACAAGATATTATATGAGGTCTTTGAGTCAATAACATGCATCCACACACTCGAATGCATATCTCCCATCGTTATATCTAATTTGACAGCACCAATAGCTCTCTGCCCCTCTTGGTTAAATCCTTCAATCATTAAACGACTCTCAGACAGTTCATTTATCGGGATTCCAAGTTCCTTCACAGTACGAATAGGGAGAATATTGACCCTAGATCCATCATCCACCATGATCCTATTCACTTTATGTCCAAGCACAAAACCTACCATATATAAAGGACGATTATGCAGTACTTTACCCAATAAAATATCATCATTAGTGAATGTAAACTTCGCATCAAAAGTGTCTACTTCTTCAGAGTGAGGCTTTATAGGGCCTTCATGGGATGGAGGTAATGATGGTGATGAGCTTTCTCCCATTGTCTCTTCTCTATCAATGTTACAACACGAGGCCTTGGTGTCACGATGAGAAATCTTTTCACGAAACCAACTTGGCAAGAATTCCTCTAATGTCACTAGAGGACGTTGTTTTTTATAGTGATTTTCCCCAACTCTTGACTTCTTAACAAGATACTTGGTTTTCTTTGCAAGCTCGTTTTACAACGTCTTCGTCGTGTCACTAAAATCCATCCTTCATCATCAGTATAAGCACCACAAGATTGGTTTTCCTCTAGAGGTTTATCTTCCCTTATTACTTCATTCATCAAAGGAACAAGCAATGATGCGTTAACATCTATTGGTTTGAAGTCACCAAATTTAATCATCTTTGGTGGTGATGTTAGGTCATCACCACTATCATGTATTTCGATAAAGTTGTAAAGAACTATGGGGTCGAGTGAACCAAAAGTGACAGAGACTTGATTTGAACTCTCCTTCTCATCTTCAAGTAATATCTTTCCTTCACGGGCCAAGTCCATGATCTTTTCCTTAAAGATAAAACATTTTTCGATAAGATGGCCCATCAAACGGTGATATTTATAGTAATTTGGATCATTAGTCCTCCCAGCCTCATCTGGATGCTTCATTTTAGGTAGCTCAAAGAGTTTTAACGCCAGAAGCTCTTCAAAAATTGCTGGAACATCTGAGTCCAAGAAAGGATACTCTTTTGCCTGCATTTCCTTCAAAGTCAGCTTTCTACCTGCGTTATTCTAAAAAGTCGTGGTCTTCACCCTTTGATTCTTGCTTAGATTTGTAGCCACTTTCAAAGGTACGGCATTAACATTCATCGACTCCTTATTTCCAAACTTAGGTGCCGATTTTCCTCTTTTCTTTACCTCCATTTTATCTTTTCCCTTACGAGGCCCATATATAAGTGGTCCTTCAATCCCGCTTGCAGACATGCTCAACTCCATATCATGAGCACGTATGGCTAGTTCCTCAAATGATTTGGGTTTAATACCCTGTAGGATATAACGAAGTCCCCAACGCATTCCTTGAATACACATTTCTATTCCGGAAGTTTCACTAAGCCTATCCTTACAATTGAGGCTTGCATTTCTCCATCGGTTGATGAACTCAATGACGGGTTCATCTTCCCATTGACGTGTATTTGTGAGTTTAACCATTCTCACAGTATGCCTTGTGTTATAGAAATGATTAAGAAATTCATGCTCAAGTTATTCCCAACTATCAATAGAGCCTGCCTCGAGATTCGTATACCAGTCAAAGGCATTTCCTTGTAAGGAGCGCATAAATTGCTTGACCAGATAATCTCCATATGTTCCAGCATTATTGCAAGTTTCAACAAAATGGGCAATGTATTGCTTTGGATTTCCCTTTCCGTCAAATTATTGAAATTTTGGAGGTTGATACTCTGTAGGCATGTTTAAAACATCGATTCTTGAAGTGTATGGCTTTCCATATGTAAATGATGACTTTGAAGACACGTCATACTTATCTTTGATGGTTCATATAATGAAGTCCTTCAGTTGATGAATGGAATTCCTCCTTCAGCAGATACTTGCAGCTCATCACCCACATTTATTTGCTTTGTAACTCAATCTCCCTTTTCTTGTATCATCGGACGTTTTCCAGGTGCATGACTTGAGTCCTCCTCCATAACGTTCTCAACTCTGTCCGTCAACTTGACAATTCGATTATCTTGATCTTGCACATATTTTGTTAGACCTTCAATTGCCTTTGTCAAACTTGCCAATTGTTCTTCAACAGTTGAGGTGTTAGTCATCATCGCTTGAATGGCCGTTATGGATGATGGAGCAAAGCATGGATTTTCTCTCAAAGTGAAATTTGTCTGAAATAAGTAACGAGGATTGACTGGGGCAGATCTAGTGATCAAGACATCATCTTCATCTTGAATAGTGCAATTTTTTGTGTTAAAAGGACTAAGTCGAGCCAACGTCCTTTCAACAATATCAGTTATATTCTCTCCTTCTTCTAATTCATTCGGAAAGAATCTTGCCCCCTTTGAAGATAAAGAATCAAAAACAGGAACCGATGCGGACGGTACTTGGAGTGCTTGTTGTCCTAGCAAGTTTGCTATGTTCCTAGTGATGGGTCCAAACTTCTCATAGTCGCATCTAGTATGTTCTCCACCTCAGAGGAGAATTTGGAATCAGTAGCCTTAGCAATAATAGCTCTGGAGTCAAACTTCTTAGATGCCATTTTAAGTATTTTTAAAGTTTGATGATCGATGTAAAGAGATGAGAGCTAGAGATTGTCCCACTGGGCGTGCCAAAATTTGTAAACAACAAATTTTCGAGCCGAAAAAAATAAATAATCAAGACCAAAAAATTAGAGTAACAAAGTATAATATTTGATTTTAAAATGTAGTGCGGGTTACAATCTCTATGATAATCTTTTGATTCTTCAAATAATATGACACATGTCGAACATGAATTTGATTTAGAGTCAAGGGCTTGAATAGCTTGATCTTGAATCTTCGTCTTCAAATTTAGATTTGAATTATTCGTCACGAACACTTGTATGGTTATGACGAACGGTAAATATGAACAAGTAACTTGATCTTGATCTTCTTGATATTCTTCTTCGTTCTTGATCTTGAATTTGATTACTTGAACTTTGTAGCTTTGTAGAGAATTTGCGGTCTTTGATCCACGAGCTCTCTTCTTGCTTCTTGTTCTTAAAAAAAACCTTCTCAGAATAATGAGGACCCCTATTTATAGTTGTAGGGAGTGGTATGAGGGTGTGATTTGATTGGTTGGTTTAAACTGACCAATCAGATTTCTTTGGTGAAGAGTTTTAATTTGATTGGTCAGAACATGTCACATATACATGTGGCATTATTCCAGTGGGTCATTTAATTTGACTTAGATTGCCACATAACTTCGACACGTTGCATGATTTTAGTGGCTTATTTAATTTGACTTAGATTGCCACATAACTTTGACACGTGGCATGATTTTAGTGGCTTATTTAATTTGACTTGGATTACCACATAATTTTGACACATGGCATGATTCTAATGGCTCATTTAATTTGACTTGGATTGCCATATAAATTTGACACGTGGTGTGATTTTAGTGGCTCATTTAATTTGACTTGAATTGTCACATCATTCGGACTATTTTCTTGAATTTAATATAGTCTAAATTAATTTACAGATTTAAATTCAATATAATTCTAATGTTTACAATATCATAGCAGAATTTGTGTTTGGTCAAATTCCGAAACTTTTATAGGAAAATATTATTTTTTTCAGTTTTGAAAAACAATTTCTCCTACTACTCAATGATATTCTTTTTCTTAATAGTTTAACCAACTATCTCAATTCTCTAAAATTTATATTTTCTATTAAAAATTAACTTTCACAAAAAAGCCTTAACGAAACAGAAAATAATACTCGTAGTGGAGGCATAGGTTAGTATCGTAAATTAAGAAGATTGGGACCTACCAGTAGTTTACTTCTCCTAATGAAAAGTGAAGAAAACCATTGATGTTCAATAAGGACAAAGTAAAGGATATTTAATTATTCATTAGTAATGTCACGTTTAGTTCCTCTTCTTTTTTTTTCCCTTTCATGACGTCGTGTTTAATTGTAGAAATAATTTAATAAAATAAGAAAGACTTTTCACAAATATTATAAATATTTGTAATTTTAAATGTGTCATTAGATTTGTATGATTATAAAAATATAATATTATTTTAATAAAATTAAAGGTTTTAATTTTTATGAATTTTCAAAATATACGGAATAGTGTTAATTATTTTTCTTTTATATTTTAACAAGTTATAAATGAAAGAGTGCATCACACAAGTTGGTACACGGACTGTATAATCTAATCGGTTTCTAATAAGTTATACGTCTTAGTTAATACTTAATAATTGAAAATATCTATATATATTTTCTATAAACACTTTGTTTACAATGAAATATTTTAGTGAATTAACTGTATAAGTATTTTTTAAAATTATTAATGGAAAAGGTTAAAGTTCTTAGATAAATTCTTTTGATAGGATTAAGACCCATAGACATCACTTTCTCTAAATCTCACTCACATGTGGAATTTTGTTGGGTTTCACAGACCCCACGTGGTGAAATTATACTGAATTTGTTGTTGTTGTATGTGAAATTTTGTTGGGTATATATTATTGTGTTTTTTTTTGTTTTTTTTTACTAGAATTGGCAAATTCACTTCATTCCTAATTAGTGGAAGTGGTACTTTCTTAGATTTGGTATATTTTTGACACGTTGCTATCAAATAAAAATCAAGAATTTGGGCTTATTTTTCCAGAATGTAACATCAGCAAATGCATGATAAAATTATTCTGACAAAATTACAAAACGTCGATAGTTTTATATACAAAAAGGAAGAAGTAACTTTCCTGACAACAGAACAGGTGAAAATAGTTAGTAGAGTTGATGAGGCCATTTCTACGAGATGAATTGATCATCCTGTGTTCGGCAAGGAGGAAAATAATTTTTTTAATAAAAAATTCTCTACGAAAATAATTTTTTTAAAAATGAGAAAAATAAGCAAATATAATTTAACATCTACAAAATTCCAAATCATGATCTATTGTTTTGTTTTAAGATTTTAAATTTGTTCAAAAAAACTACTTTACAGAGCATTAATTAACATAGCTACTAACTTTTTTACAGAGTATAACTAACCCTTGTTGATAAAGGCGATTGCAGCTACATTTACAGCAGATAACTGAACTTATTATTTTCGACATAGAACACAAAAGTTTACGTAAAAACAATTAAAACTTTAATAAATAGGTCACAATTTCAAAGGTACAATATGTTCAATACTAAACATTTTAAATGTTGAATTCCAATCCCTATGATGTGATTATCCATCAGTTCTCATTGTAAGCAGACGAATAAATACATAGCAGTTTGATTTTTTATATAAAAGAACCCAGGTTTGAGTTTCTCAACCACCTATCAATAAAATATTAAAATATCTACGTATCGAGGAGTCTAATAAAGCAGCTCACATATAACAAACTGTATTGCGAACAAGAAAAAATAAATGTTATATACTAATGTTTTCAGAGCAACAATAAAATGCAGCTATAGTAGCAAGTTGACATATATTCTAACAAAAATAAAGACTCCTAGCAAATTTTGTAGCTAAAGCAAGCGTACCAACTAAGCCTTAGTCCCTAACTTATAGATATCACCTTTAAGTATAGCCCATAAGAAAATGTTTTGGAGACAATTAAACACTGATTCCAACTAGAAGCACCAATATATCCTTGTATATTTTCAGAACAGATGCAGAAAAGTACATGAAAACAACATGAATATTCACAATTTTCATCAAAGTACACTTCCTAAGTTCATCAGTTTGAGCAAAACGTGGGGTCTTTGTTCTCATGGGAGAAGACGAGTGAATCAACTTAGAATAGTGTTCCTATAGTTGTCCACAGTACAGTAGTGTCCAAAAACATATACAACAGAAAAGATAACAAAGATGTTAGTATCTAGCTTTAAACTTAAAGCAAAATTCAAAAGCCATCGAGATTTTCACCAAATGATGACCACCATATCACCGTTCTGCCTTAATAAAATGCGGAGTAAGTAGTTTCGCTACTCCGAATCCATTGAAGGTTTCGACATCAAACAGTTCTTTCAACTTCTCATCACATATTATTTGCCTCTTGTCAGATGGATCCTTCAAGATAAAGAAAGAAAACTTTAGCTAATGTTGAACTTTCGTCCAGTCAGACCATTACATAAATCATAAAACTGAATCTGGGAATGCAACTTTTCTCCCTCAATCAAACATTAGCTTTCTCAATAATACTCAGAAGGAAATGGTAAATGCTTATAGGCGTGCACTAATGAATTCCTAGTGTTCTTTCCTCGTATATAAGAAATTTGCATCATGTTTTACATGCTCATCTAAAGTTCTTTCTAGAGGCAGAGTTAAGTTCCCTTTATTTGATAAGTGATGCAAAGTTAAGTTTCCTAGTCACTGAATGGACTCTTACTTCTCATAATATATACAAGGGCTCAAAGAAAATAAAAATTGGTTCAACAAACTACCTAGCAAGATAAATTACTCCCACTGTCTTAGAAAGGTGCTTTTCTACATGAAGAGAGTCCTCTCATCTACTCTTCAGATAAATAAAGTTGGTGATAGAAGAAACAAAAGGACATTCAAGCCAAACATAAAGAATGTAACTAGGCGAGTATGACATATTCTACAATCCATTCACAAGCAACACTCTGAAATTAATTAATTGACGATGAAAATAGATCACTTGCAAGATAACGAGAAGTGAAGGATTGTAATAGTGAGAATGACCTAGCTAAAGCAATCTTTCTAAAGCGAGGAGTGAAGGGTTGTAATATTAAAGACACACCATACTGACCTTTTGGCTCATTTCTAATATTCTCTAAAAGGAAAAGGCATGAGCTGAGGTTAATTCAGCGCAGAGATAAATTAGAACAGATACCACAAAATAATGTCCACCTGCAAGTCATTTTGCTTAATGTATTCCCAAATTCTTTTAACAACATCGGATCGAGGCAATTCACTCTCTCCAGTACCAAGGAACTTTATCAAGGCATCAGAAAGCTGGAGTGGAGCAAGAATTCCAGAGTTCTTCCGTTTTTCCTTTCTCTTTGGCTCATCTGAATCTAATCAAATAAAGGTGGGATCAAATACATCGTTAACAAATTGTGCACAGCGTATGGAAAAGAATAGAAGTATAGAACTATGTATGAATCTAAATTTGTTAGCAACAAAAACAATAGAGGGACAGATAACAACTCTTTACTATTTTTAAAGGTACATCATGCAGCAGAATCGAAATGAAGTAGCAGGGATGAATGCTAGATGGACATCTAAGAGATTAAAGCAAGTTTTTTGGCATAAGGACAGTAAGCAAAAGCAACTTCCACAGCTGGGAGCAAAACATAAAATCATTGTCTGAATAGAAGTTGAAGCTAAGTTATTACCTTCATCCTCCTCTTGCTTCTGCCGCTTTTTCTTTGCAGTAGAACTTTTTTCCTTTGCAGTAGAATTTACTGAATCAGAAGTTGTTATCGTGGAAACTGAATCACAAGTCACAGAGAGGTGAAAAGTATAAATTAGAATGCAAGACTTCAAGCATGTCAAGAATTAATCATTCAACAGGATTTTAGTTGTTAAACCCTAAACTAACAAGCACAACATCAGCTAATATTAAATACATAAGACTAATATTTCCTCAAATCGTATATTGAGTTACATGCTGACCACAAGTTGGCTTTAAAACAAAACACCTTACATGAGGAAACATCTATCATTCTTCATCCCAGATTGCACTCCTAAAATTACTGTTTCCCCACATATTATTATTGATTACAAGCTAGCCTTGGACTGCAACACAGAAGGTTTATTAATTGCACAGAATGATAAATGAAGACAAACAGTTAAAAAGAAATAAGATGGCCACAATATGACATGAAAACTAGTACAGCATGTACTTTTCAGAAACTAGTAGAAGACCATTTTGGTTTCGACAGTCAAGGAGTACAGTTACATGGCAGAACATTAATAAGTCAGCAACATACAAACATAAATTTAAGATTGCAGCCTCTCCAGAACTATGTAATTAATCTGAGAAGAGTTGCAGCAAGACTTTATGAGAACTAAACATAAGTCTGTAACAACTTATTTAAAAAGAAGCTCTGTGAAAGCGATTAATGTACAAAATTTTCGAAGTGGGAAGAATCAAGTGCCGTAGTAGAGTTTATAAGAAAGTATTCAGCAAACCCAGAAAAAAGAAAGAACAAAGAGAAGCGTACAATACCACCATTACAATCCAAAGGCCAGATATGCTTTGCAAGGGCTTTGTTCATTTGGAACATATTTATGGTATCCACATCAAAAAGCTCACGCAATGTGTCATCACAGTTTATATTCCGCCTATTTGACGGATCTTGCAAATTATTTTCACGAATATAGCGCCACATTCTCTTCACCACCTTCATAGAACATTTGTGAGGGTTTAGTTCATGCATGTTACTATCCATGGCAATAGGCAATGGAGACTTTAAACAATAAGAAGAGAGAGAGAGAGAGAGAAAACCATGCAGAATTGTGATACCTCAGTCCTTGCCAGTTCTGTTTCCCCGGTAAATTTCTGAAGTTGCGGAGAAAGGCTACATACTTTGGTAAATCCACCAGCTTTCCTTTTAACATTTTCATTCTTCTTCCCAGGCCTAATAGGATTTAATGTACCATTAGCTCAACTAGTATAGACTAGACTAAAACACATAGTTCTTCTTAAGAGACAAATAAGCAAAATAATTTTTTCCACACAGTCATGCAGATTTTATATTTTCTCCCACTCAGCACCCTCAGACTAACAACTAATCAAATAAAATGATACTTATTGTTTGCTGCAAACATTAAAGTTTGAATTTTCTGGGTCAACAGGTTTTATAGAGATTAGTCAGCTATCAGTAATCTGTAATGATGGATCTGCGCACAACCAAAAGAGCGATAAACCAGCTTAGCGTCACTACTCAGAAAAATCACCTCAACTTTTGTTATTATGGTAGGGTTTTTTTATGAGGAACTCTGTATTATTAATTTAAATATCATCCATACTTAAATGAACCTAGTAATGCAGATCCAGACATGAGTAAAGATGTCACACAGCCACCAGAATTAAACTACAGACATGATTAATTCCCCAGCAGTATAGCAGTGACTTCTCCCAGAGAGAAAAAGAGAGCACTCTCACAGCAAAACTAACTGAAGTTCCAGCAAGATTAATTCTCAGGTTATGAAAGGGAAATATAATCTCTCAGGTCACAAAAGGAAGATTCTGACCCTATAATCTACCTAAGCTTTTTGATTGTGACTACTCAAAAGAAATGAAAGTATGATTTTCATAGCTATTTTGTTCGGTGTCAACTTTATATCTTCCTAGTTGTTCTGTAAAATGTCAACTTTAGCTCTTTTTTAATATGCTCTTCTTCTTTTGCACTTTGCCTGAGGGATTAATAGGGCACATAAAAGGAAACAAAATGGTAACAAGGAACATGATAGTGCATTTGGACTTAATATTGCACTAGCTTTCTTATGTATTCCTTTTTCCCTTCCTATGCCGATCAACCACTCAGAGATTTTCACTTCTGTTTTCTTTAAGTTTTTGGTTGCATCTGCTTTCCCTAATACAACCAAGTAATTTCCCTAGTACAACCAAGTAATTTCCCTATTTCACTCACATTAGAGGTTCTTTGTTTTAACAAATGCAGGGTTTGGCTATATTTTGTGTAACTTCTTGAGGAGATTTTTATGCAGATTTCGGAAATATATCTGTTGCAGTCATGAGAAAGAATGAGAACGAGAGCAGCTAGCCTTCCACAAGAAAGAGGAGGAACAAGCAATAGTCTCCCAGGCTAATGCATCCAGAAATACTAAGAACAACATACTAGAATTGATAGACTGATATTAATGAAGACCTATATGTATACAAAAACCAATCAATCAATCAATCAACTATGCCTCAATCCCAAGCTAAAAGGGTCAAGTATATGAATCCTCTATAGCCATTCAACTCCATTGGGCCGGCTTCATATTCAATGTTTAGAGGATTCATATATTTTTAAGAATTTATGTACTACGACTATTTACCCACATGCTGACAACTTATTGAAATCTTACTGCTTTATCTTGTTTTTAAAAAATAAAAATAGATCAAAAACTCCTTTATCTAGGCATGAAACCAGCCATATGAACTCAGAAAGACGGAGCAGATGAAAAGACAACCCGAAAACCAAAACAGAAGCCCGAGGTACCTTATCAATTTTCCACGCAGACAGTCAGTGTATTTTATTAAAATAGAACTGTGGAAGTGCTAGATCAGAGAAATATGTATCATTAGCTAAAACCTCCCTTATCTATGTAGGAAATGTACAAAGTCTAACTCTATTTCAATTTGTTTGTCTTGTTTCCTTTTTAGTCTGTTTCAAAAAAAATGTCTCATTCCTTTTTGACTACTCCTTGATTTAAACTTTCAATGCGCCATGTTCAAGACCACAAAATTAAAAGACACTTTGGTACATTCTAGTTATTTTAAGTTTAACGGTACAAGATTCGGAAATCGTTTTAGTTTGTTAAACTGTGTGCCAAGTAAAAAAAGACAAACAAATTGAATACGAGGGAGAGTCTTATCTTTTTAAACCAGAAATGCAGAAAGGAAAATGAAAACAAGAACCCTTTAGATACTGCACTAGAAATCGTCTTAAATCTAGGACAGAGTAAAACCACTATATGCTTGCATGATTGTAATAATATCGTCTTAAAATATAAGCAACAAAATCTATAATAATAATATTCGAATAAGGCATTAAACATCACTCAGAATTTAGAATAAATGTCAATGAACACATATTTAGATTTCACATACATTTAAAGAATACATACTTTTTCTTAGAACTTTTTCGTTTTCCTTTAGCAACAGACTCAGATTCCTCTACTTCTTCTTCTTCCTCCTCCTCCGGGTCTTCTTCTTCCTCACTCACTTCCGATTTAACTTCCGCTGATGGTCCTTCATCGTTTTCTTCTTTCATTTCTTCCTCATTCTTCTCATTTTGAAACTCGCTTTCAAGGTAAAGATCAATTTGATCTCGAATAAACACTTTTCTATCCGATAAATCGATTCCGAAGTCTTCTTCGAGCTTTCGGCGGACGGCAGCGTTGCTGGTGGTGTTGAGGTCCGAAGTGCTTAGAAACTCACGCAGCCGGCCGACGAGCTCGGAGTCCGATACCATTTCCTCTGGTTAAGGGTAAAGTTAGGTTTGAATGTTAGAAAGAGGAAAGAGAGAGATGACATGAAATGTCCATTTTGGGGCTGAGGTGGAGTAAAAGGGTAAAATGCCGTGGATTCGGTGGGGTAACCGTCTACACGTGGGTCTCGAGCAAGGATATTTTTGGAACAATAATATAAATTTTGTGCACCTGAATAATTAAATAAATTTGAAAATATGTTTTTTCCATTATCATAAATATTTATACTTTGCGATAAATCATTTTCGCTGACAAATTAGCCCTCAACTTTCTTTTATGTGGGGCCGTTGGACTCGATAATTCACGTGCTCTAAAAGCGACCGGGCGTTTTCCTTTTAGCTGTACCAAATGTACAACGGACAGCGATATGACAAACTTGGGCCTGCAATCGATACTCAGCCTCGATATTTATGTTCTCAAATTCCAGGCCTGCAAACTGGGTATAAATTTGAACAACTTTCCTAAAGCACACTAGACCTCATTTATTTTTTATTAAAATTACGACGTCTCAATTTGAATGCATCTGAATGATTAAAATACATTATCTTTAGATTTTACTAATATATAATTAAAATTGTTTGTTTTTCAATATCTATATGTAAATAATAAATATACAATTCAAATAAAAAAAATAAAAATAATTTAGAAAATAATAAAGTAAAAATTATTATTTAATTAAAAAATAAGATACTTATACTTGTTAGCACTGGCAGAGATAATTTATAGCAGTGGTGGTGATAGTAATACTTGTTGTAAGTGACTAGTAATGATGGTGGTGATAGTTATGATAGTGAAGGTGGTTGATGTTGTGATGCCTATCATAATGATAGTGATATTAATAGTTGTAATGATAAAGTTGGTTGATGTTAATAGTTGGCGATGTTGATGGTGATAGCTGAAGAATGTGTGGTGTTTGATGATGTGTTTGGGGTAGTTGATGGTACTGATATTTATGATGTTGGAGGTGGTTGGTGTTGACCACAGTGGTGGTAGTGATGGAGGTGATTGTAACACCCCGGATTTTTTTCGCCAAGACTCGAACCGTTCTTCTTGTGCGCGTAGGATCGAACTTGGTGAATTGAGATTTTATATATGAGTTAGGATCAATTCCTAATTATTTGAAGTGTATTAGATGTGTTTTAGGATCATAAGACATCTCTAACACCAAGTCGAGTCCAAAGAATTAGTCTCGACTAAGTTTCCAAATGAGTTCGTATAAGGATCAACTTCCAACGATCATATCTCTTTGAATATAATGAACTGGGTGGACCACGACCTACCAAATTAAAGGTCTTTGAGTCTTCTTTCCAACGCCACCAAGATTTCATTTTTTGGAGTTCTGAGTCAAATGTTATGTCCCTTTTTTCTACAGGCTAGTACTGTAGGAATTTCAGGCCTGGACTCTAAACCCAGAAAATTTGAGTTTGGCACTGCAAGGGCGCGACGCGCCACTATAGCGCCAGAAACAAGCCTCACTAGTTTGGTCCTTGGCGCGACGCGTCACTATTAGATGTGCAGGGTTTTTAAGCCCATTTTCTAGAACCCAAAAAATGTAGGCTTGGCGCTGCAAAGGCGTGACGCGCCATTATAGCGCCATAAAACAGCCTCAATAGTTTGGTCCTTGGCGCGATGCGCCACTGTTAGGTGTGCAGGGTTTTAAGCCTATTTTGGCTTGGCGCCACTATAGCTCCAGGTGGGTTTTAGCCCATTTCTCCAGATTTTTGAGGAAGGGCAAATTGGACATTTGCCCTAATTATATATACACTAGCTTGGAATGATTTGGACCAATTTTCCAGTCTTGTGCCTCTCTCTAAAAAGCCCTAATCTCCATTCCCTTCTCTCCCAAATATCTCCAACAAGATTTTCCCTCAAAAGCTCAAGGATTCAAGATCTTCAAGTCAAGTCTTGGTTCCCGGTGAGATGATCTTCAAGCAAGGTATGTAAGGCTAACCTAAAATATGGATTTAGTTCTTCCATATGCCCCATAAATGTGTTGGATGAAGATGGTGAAAGACTTGAACCTTCTATGAAGGTTTTCTTGAAATTTTCCTAAACTCTAGAATATTTTTATGTACTAGTAATTGATTGGTGATTTTCATGACTTAAATTCTTGAATAGTTACCTTTCATATTGTTTACTATAAATGAAACTTTGTATATGGATTTATATGTATTGATGGTGTTCTTGAGTTGAGTTTTGTTGAGAGTATGGATTCATGTATTCATTTACATGAACCCAAGATGAGATTTCTTTTATCATAATTGTCTTGAGGTTGAGATTGATGGTTTTGTGTGTATACATTGGTTGGGATGAGAAGAATGAATTGGGGTAGTTATGAATGTGAAAGGCATAAAAAGGAACGAAACCTTGGTAGAGTTAGAATGTCATTTTATCTCTATAAATTGAACATAGAATTAAATAAGGATTTTGGAGTAGATGTTTGATGATAATGATGTGAATGATGATATTTGATGATGATGTTTGATGATGATGTGATGATGATGTGATGATGATGTTTGATGATGATGTGAATGCCGATATTTGATGATGATGTTTGATGATGATGTGATGATGATGTTTGATGATGATGTGAATGCCGATATTTGATGATGATGTGAATAAAGAGGTTATGTTGATGAGGATGTTGTGTGATGAAGTGGATTGGAGTCTAATGTGATTATGTCATTTGCATAATTTGATTTGATTGGAGTCTTATGAACATTTTGAAATTTAATGATTTTTTGAGAAGGAGTTTTAAATAAATGATTTGTGAACATTTTGCATAAACTATTTATACACTATTTTGAGTTTAAAGAGTGATTATTTCCATCTTTGATTTAGAAAGAGTTCAAGCGTAAATTGAGTTTGAAAAAGTCTCTTAAATTTTCATTTTTGAACATGAGTATTTTGAGCATAAATGAGTTGAGCATTTTTACTTTAAAATGTCAATTTTTGAGATTGAGTTGAGATTGTATCAATTTTAAAGAGAAGAGTTTGATGATTTAAGATGAGTCGATTTGAAAAAAGGTCCAATGAGGCCAGATTTGATTGAGTTTTGGAAAGAGTCCAATGAGACTAAATGAGTTGATTTGAAAGAGTCCAATAAGACTAAATGAGTATTTGAGTATTTTACTCACTTGATAGATATGAGCATATTGAGTCTTGGGAGGAGTATTGAGCACCGAATTGGGTAAGAGTATAGTCCATAATCAAACCAATAAACTACGTCGCCAAACGTAGGAGAGAATTGAGCCGTTAAAGTCGGATGCTTCCTAAATTATTATCCTGACATGATAGGACTTTATTGGTTATGGATCCATGATTGTTGATTTGTTCTTACCCTGGCAAGGTATGAACGGACGTGGCAATAACGTCAGCTTATTGTACTATCACTCGCTCATATGGTGATAGTTGTCGGTTAGAGAAACTCCAAATTGAATGGATTGTGCTTGATATGATTGGTTTGATTGTGATTATAGATGATTGGGTTGAATTGTAAAACATTGCATAACTTAATTTGCATATCTATTGAATGGAGCCCTTTGACTTTATGGTGGAGTTGATTGCATATGATTGGATTGGATGATATGGGATTGGATTGTGTATGATTGGATCAGATTAGGTGATATGTGATGGATTGGATTAAAATATATGTGATTGGATAGTGTATGATTGGATTGGATCGAATGATATATGATTGGATTGGATCGAATGATTTAATTGAATTGTATCGTACATGGTTAGATTGGATTGGATGGTTTATGATTGGTCTCTGTCTAAACTGTGTTCTTACTTTAGACTTATGACACTTTGATTGAGTCTCTCTTATCTTTCTGATTAGAGATATTTGAACCAACGTTATTCTTTCTTGAGGTATGTTTCATTCTGCCATATTACATACTCGTACATTCTATGTACTGACGTCCATTTGGACCTGCATTATTTCTTGACGTAGAGACAGGTTTAAGAGATCGTCAATAGGAGCACCATTGAAGATCTATACACACTTAGCGTATTGGTGAGTCCTCCCCTACATTCGGAGGACACCGCTTATGTTATTCTTGCATCAAGTTAGCCCTTTTCATTTTAATTTGAGGTAGCCATGAATATGTCATTGGCACCAATTAGTTAGCAGTGATAGAGGCTTCATAGACTAGATAGTGCTGGGTCGATTGAGTATTTTATTTCTTGAATTATTCTTGTCAAACTATTTAACGACATAGATTGGAGTTCGATTTGCTGGCATATGGCCTCTATTATTTGAGTTAGAGTGATGATTTGAACTGCCCACCAAATTATTTCTTTATTTTAAACTTTCCGTTGGTTGGTTGATATTGAATGGATGTGTGATTGGACCAAGTGATTTGCTTGGAGACCAGCAATGGTCTTCCAGTACCGATCACGTCTAGGGTACCCTCTCGGAGAGTGACAGTGATGGTGGTGGTGAACGAAGAATGTATGGTGGAAATTGATGGCAATGCCAATTATAATGGCAGAGTTGGTTAGTAGTAAGATTTGGCTTAATGATGATAGTGGGTCACAGTGGTGGTGTCGGTGGCGATGGCTACAACAACAGGAATAGTGGTGACAATGGATGTAATCATAATAATGGAGGAGGTAAGTGTGGTAGTAACTAGTAATGATGGTGGTTGTGATGATAGAGGTAGTTGGTCATAGAAGACGGTAATGGTGATTGTGATGGCATGGGTAGTTGATGGTGATGGATGATGATTGTGGATAAAGTAATGGTGAATATTATTCACACAATAATGTCTCTTAATGATATTAAAACTTTGTTCTAAATCTTAATGATTAAGACCTATTCAAACACATTAAGTGCTTAAATCTTAAAGAAGATAGGCGCACTTTATCGTATAATGTTTGAACCATTTAGATAGACTCAGTCGACTTTCATTAGTGCAAACAAATGAGACCAATTTAGGTGTTAATTACACAACGCATCAATAGTTTTAATAATTACATATCTTGTCTAAGTTACCTCTAGATACACTATATTTTCCTCCTGACACATTGTATCTCTCGAATGTGTCTCGTCTCTCTCTTCTCTAGCTCGCCACTCTCCTCTTTTGCCCATCTACTTCTTTGTATTTATCTTTCACAATGTATCTTTATTTCACAACGCATTTGAGTATCACAATTCATGTATCTGCTAGTATCAATTTCATATATTTGTGCATCCAAGATCAGTTCATCTAGTGTATCCTATATCAATTTTGTCAGTGTATCCGATATAAAGTATCTAGTGTATCCACACATAGATACAGGTATTTGGGTCAAACATGGATGTATCTGATATCATAAATTTACAATGTATATGAGTTTCACAATTTCATTGATTTGCATATCCAATATCAATTTCAATAATTTTGTGTATCCATAATCAATTTCATTACTTTCTGTGCTTTGATTGCTCTATCTTATCTGGGCTGCTTTCTGTCACGATCCAACCCCGTAGGCCATGACGGGTGCTCGAACTGTACACTTGTGTATACCCCTGCTAACTATAAGTAAACATGTCTCCTATTTGAGTCATAGCGTACCAACAGGCAAGACAATATATAAGCCGACAAGGCTATCGTAACATATAGGCACAACCTTACACACATACATATACAACCCACATACATGTCTACAGACCTCTAAGAGAAAAAAGTAACATAAGGCGGGACAGGGCCCCCACCCTACCCGTAATTAAATAAATATATACATAGAAGGTTTAGTACCAAAACTCGGCTCTGATTCAAAGGAGCTTCTTCCAAATTTACTGAATGGAATCCTAAGCTGGCAGATCCCCAAAGCGCGCGCCTATACCTGCGGGCATGAAATGCATCCCCTCCAGAAAGAGAGGGTCAGTACGACATATGTACTGAGTATGTAAAGTATAAAATATCAAAAGGAGGGCACAGCTAACATAGGGATGCAGGGGAAAGTATAACATTCAACAAACCACTGCACCTGCATCTCATAAAATAAAGTCATACATACTATCATCACATACTATACCCAGCCCGTTGGGGACCCGATGTAACAACCACATCACTCTGTTATCATAAGCATCTATGTACTATTAGTGCTATCTCATATAATAATGCCGAGGAACGTACGACCCGATTCATTTATCATATAGTAATGCCGAGGAACGTTCGATCCGATCCATATATCATATAGTAATGCCGAGGAACGTTCGCCCCAATCCATATATCATATAGTAATACCGAGAAATATTTAGCCCGATCCATATATCATATAGTAATTATAGCCGGCTTGGGACTCGGTGAAAAATTTATCACAGTATACACGAGTGGAGTAATGAGTAACCCTATGCAATTTAAACCATCATTGGAGACTTGTTGAACCAATCAAAATGAACTATCACTCAAAAATTAAGACAATAGCCATAACAAGTACCTTTGGAGTGTCCTTATAGTTTGCATCAAAGTAGCACTTTTGGAGTCATCTACTCCTATCAAGGCGTAATAAAATATCTTTTGGAAGTCAAGAAAATGACCATCTTAGTGGCCTTGAGAATGGGGTTTCCTTGGGATCACCCATACTTCATCTATTTGTTTCATAAAGTTCATATAAAAAAAGATTAACTTTACCTACTTACTACTTCCCAAGGTATAGAAAAAACTTGAGAGGCCATAGTTCAATTATTAGAAGGGTTCTAGCTTAAAGGAGTGAATACGAGTCATGCTTTATACCACAACCTAAATTATACCAACTTAGGATGGTTGGACACTTTCACATGAATCGAGGCAAAAGGACATAAGTTCTAGGAAATTAAAAACGTTAGCCATCTTAGTGTACTTAAGAATAAGAGCTTCTTGCGGACTTTGCGCATTCTTCATCCGCGGCTTTCTATGGGCCATGCCAAAAGAAAAAAGAGAATAAGCTTTACATACCCTCTACTTTCCCTCATAAAATCATTATATACATATGTGCTGTGGAACGTACGGCCCGATCCTTAGGTAGTAACACATATCATACTTGGCCCATCAAGGGACTCAGTACCATAAACATTTCATCATAACATCATAACTTACGTCAAGGGCATATCAAGAGAGAAGAAGGGTAACTCTATTTACTCATGCCAAAGACATGCCAAAAGAAAAGAAGGATAGCTTCACATACCTTTTTCGGGATTAATTGAAATCCGGCTTGCCTTGATACCTCCTTAACCTATTGACATGAAAGTAATACTAATATTAACAGCCTTTCACTTTCCAATAGCCCACTCTACAACCAAGTACTAATAGGAGTCATTTCCTTATCCATTATCCCCGACTAGTTTGTTACTAGTTCCGATGCTACTGAAAATCAGGCAGCATTTTCCCTATAACTTCAACATCTCCGAGATTTCAACTTGGCCACAATATCAACAACCATACCAACAACAACAACTAGCAGCATATTTACAATTAAATCACTTCAACCTTACACAATACAAGCTCCAAACAACTAGCTCCAAACTATGATACAAAAATAGAGTTTCTAGTTTCCATTTTGCAAAACCTTTAACCGTACGAAGCGGGGGTCGTGTGGCTGTAACCAGCAGCTCCCCACCTCCTTTAGAACACTTTTAGGCCCTGCAACATACCACCACACGACCAGCAGCATCCCCCACACGCACAATGCCTCATTTCGACTATAATTTAACTACGACGACTTCAATTTAGATTGTTTCTACCGTCGAGCATTTCTATGACGTTCTTCTACTTCCAGTAGCATAAAAGATGTATAATACACCCTATAACAACACCATAAACTTCAAATTAAAAGGAAAGACCTTACCTTTCCCAAAATTGGCCAAAACTCACCAAAACTAGCCTCGGAACTTCTCTAGATGCGCTGAAATTGCGTGGACTGCTTGCTGTCCATTTTGGGATGCACCAAGCCATGATTTTATACTATCAATACCTCCATATCATCTTGGTGCACCCTAGATAATTAATTCACGGAACAAAATCGAGAAACTCACCTTTTTTCTCTCTAAATTTGTGGCCTCCTCCCTCTCTAGCTAGAGTTTTCTTTTCTCCTCTTCTCTAGAATTTTCTTGAAATTTCCTTGATAAGAATGAACTAAAGGATAAGATGAGACTAAAAGTCATACAACATATATATAGGCCACTTAATTAATGGGCTAACTTTTCAAGACTTGGGCCTTTTCTTTTGTTGGGCCTCTCTTGTTTTCTTTTTTTTTTTTCAAGCCAATCACTTAGTTCCTATTTTTTTTGTAATTCATGAAATATTTTTTTTTTGAAATTCCAATTTTGCCCTTAGCCTCTTCCAATATTTCCAAATTCCAAAATTTTCATAACCAACTTATGTGTAAAACAAGGTCAAGACATAGCATGGTCCTTAACTCGTTACAATTATCCCAAAATGTCCAAATGCGCAAAATACGAATTATAACACTTTCATTACTTGATTTTCCATATCGCTTTGAACTTCTTATTCTTATCTGACTTCCTTTTAAATTTTACTGAGCTGAGGGTCTTTCGGAAACAACCGTCCTACCTTGGTTGGAGTCAGGTTTGCATACACTTTATCCTCCCCAGACCCCATGTTGTAGAATTTCACTAGGTCGTTATTGTTGTTGTTGTATTTGATATCAACTTCATCTAGTATATTCGATATCAATTTCGTCACTGTATCCGATATCAAATATCAAATGTATCATGTATATATAAATACGTGTATATGAGATCAAAGATATATCTCTAATATCAAATAAATACATATATACATTTACTAGTGTATCTATGTATAGATACATGCATATGGTAGTTGGTATCAAAATGTATACATCAATTGCCTCTAAGTGCCACCAGTATCAAGCAAAAAGAGGAAGGGGGGAGAGAAAAATAGGGGAGACAGAAAGGGGGGTAACAGAAAGAAGAGAGAGGGCGAAGGGATGGAAAGCGAGTGAGAGAAAGCGGAGGAGAGAGATTATATAATTATTTTAAAGCATAATAAGATTTAGTATATATGATAAAGATATTTGTCTAAGTAAGTAGTTTTTCCCATAATTTTCTTTTATATATTTTCATTTTAAAATTATTTGTTTTATTTCACCTCAAACCAAACACCAAACTATGTTTTGCTCCAATTGTTCCATCATACTTTTTATATTGGGTTAGTTCTCTAGCTCGATAGAAGTCTCTTTAAAAAAGTATTTTTTTTAAATGTAATTTAAGACATGCAGTCAATTAACCTTCCGTCTACACCTAGCCTTCCGTCTACACCGTTTAGTTTCTTTATGGGCAACTTATAAGGACATCTGGAAGGATACATAATTCATCCTCCACGCTCTAGGGAGAAGTCCACATATGCCAATTATGGGACAATCATAAGTTTAGCTATTTTGAAATAGCTTTATATATGGGGAATTGAAGTTGCAAATTTTTTTCAATAATCGTATCGAAACTTTTGGCTTACTAAGATTGCTTTTTCAACAACATCAACTTGATACACTCATTTATGTTTTCACATTTTGTGATGACGAAGAGTTTGGCTTGATCCTTACCTTAGCTATTAATCAAAGAAAGTAAAAAGAGAGGACATGAAATTTACCTCCAATACAAAAATGATAAAACAAAGTAGAAGAATATGGATTACCACAATAAACTAGTCCTAGTAAAAAAAAAAGCCTTCTGACCATCCCGTATTTTAAGTATGCATTGACTGTAAGAAGAGTTCTTTACACAAGTTGCTCACCTAAATACTAATTATGGTTAAATAAAAATTTATATTCGGTGCTTATGTTAAAATATATTTATTTATTGTGGTTAAGTTATAAGTTCTAAAGAAATGTGTATTAATTACCCATATTTTTAGTCATAAAAGTGTATATAAAGATATGCGACATATAATAATTAGGTTAGTGACTAAGTGTAATTTTAAATATGCGGGGAAATTGATATTTCGTACCAAAATTAGGGAGTAGTTTTAAAAACTTATTATTTCAACCATAGTAAATGTGCTGCTTAAATTAATGTATTTTAGATCTGAAAAATTATATACAAATGCCATTCATCTAAATGTTTATTGAAAAATATTTTAAAATTTTCTCATGTTTGACTAGTAAAAAAAAATTAAAAATTATTTTTTTCAAAAAAACAACTTCCTTAAAATTGAGAAAAATGATGTTCCTGTCATGGAATTAAGGAAACCAAATCCACAAATGACATTTCACATTGATTGTGTCCTCTTTACCCTCCAACATACCTCAACTTCTCCCCCCCCCACCCCCCACCCCCACCCCCACCGTAGCCCCTATCTCTACCACTCCACACCCCACCCTCCATCCTCACCTCCCATTAGGGGTGTTCATCGTTCAATTTGGATCGGTTATTGGTTAAAATCAAAATCAAACTAATTTAGTCGGTTTTTAAGTTTTAAAAACCAAATCAAATAAATAACCGTCGGTTTGGTTATTGTCGATTTATTTCGGTATGATTTAGTTTTTTTGATTTTTTCGATTTGAAAGTAATTAATTTGTTGAGGGCATACACATCTCGATAAACACAAACACCTAGTACATGAACAATCCACATGAAAGCTACTCTGGATTCAAGTAATCAATTAATCAATACTAGATTTTGATGGACTTGGACTTAGAGTTTTAATTGTTGGGCTAAAATTTAGTAAAAAATTACCTATATACACTTCTTTATTTACCATATTTTAAAATATTTTCTACCATTTTAAAAAAATTTAAAAATCTCTTCTTTTACACCCAAAATCCATTTTTTCAGATACATAATTGCTACTCTTTTTTCCTTGTTTAGCTCAACTGCTTTGTTAATTAATGTATTCGGATACCTAATGCACTATTTTTCCGAATTAATGTATCCGGTGTTAATTAATGTATCCGGATACATAATTCCATTTTTAGCTCAACTGATTTGTTAATTAGTGTATCCGAATTGATATATCCGGATACCACAAGATATATCCAGATAGACTTATTTTGAAGGGATTTATGTAATATTAAAAATGGTAGGGACAAATAGTAATTAGCTCCTTGGACTATGTGATTCTTAAAAATTAATTCAAGTGTTGAGCTTGAGAAAATGGTAAAATTAAAGATTTAGCCTAATTAAAATTTAACAATATATATATATATATATAATTTTTCGGTTCGATTTGATTATTTTTGTGAATTTTTTTAATAAAATCAAAATCAAATCATCAACTAGTATCGATTTTCAAAATTTAAAACCAAATCTAATCAAACCAAACCAAATATCAATTTTTTAAATCGGATTTGATTTGAATTGCGGTTCAATTTAGTTTTTTAATTATAATCATGAACATCCCTACCTTTCGTAATATTTATCTAGATTATATCTAAATACTTTAAAGATATTTTTTTAACTAAAGTATATACTGAAGACAAAAAAAAAACACTTATTTGTTTTTCCAAAATTACACTTTCCGCCTACCAAGCACAACCCTAAAGAGAGAAATCAAGTACTATTATCTTGGGTAAAGGAAAAGGATGTCCTTCATTTGTAAGTGTGGACCTTTTCAACTCTCCTGTATATCGAACTATAACAACTAATTGAGAAGTAGACGTAAATCCAGTTCGACCAAATTTTTGAAAGGTCAAAAACATATTAATTTCTTGGATCTTTTTCTTGAAAATTTGAGATATTTAGTAAAGAAAAACGTGTTTTTGAGCAACATTTTGAAGCTATAAATTTTTACTTTTTGAAAAAAAGTGAATTTGCTTAGCGCATAAATATTCTTATTAAGAACTTATATTAATCTATCTCTCATTAATTTAACTGATAAATCTTTCAAATATATAACTTCCTCCTTCTCATATTTCATTTTTGTTTAACTATATTTATATTAATTAAAAAACATAATATATTTTTATTTTATGATCTATTCAATTAACTAAATAGAAATAAAAAATCTAACTTAAGTCTTTTATCCATTTTTTTAAAAATATTTTTCTATTTAAATAATACTAATTGTAATGTGAATTTCAATAATGTTTCTTTTTTGTAAGTTGAAATCGATAAATATTTATAATGTGAAAAAATAAAGTTATTTGCATTAGACACACCGTGCTTTTCTTTGCCTAAATGTTCATCTTTCTAAATTAAGAAATGGTGACCCACCAATATTGAAACTTAGCAACATTTTTACGAAGGGCTGATAGTTTGATCAACAGAAAGAATGTTTGAAAATTATCCAAACACAATCAATTTATCAAATATTTAAAAAAATTGAGAAAAATAAAAAAAATACTTTTGTAAAAAGTAATTTTGACAAAAATATTTATCAAAATAAGTACAATAAATTTTAAAAACTTATGGCCAAACCAACTCTAAAAGACTATTCCCTTTTAACACAAATATTGAGAACGTAAAACGAATAGTCGGTGCAAATGTACTTTTAATGGGGGAATTGCAGGTAGGGGGCCTTTAATTTGAGAAACAAAGAAAGGCACATGACGTGTATTATCTAAAAGATTTTCTCTGATCAATAGCTGAAATTATAGCGTCAATTCAGTCTTTAATCTAAAATCTAATCCAAGTAGGCGTTGGATCATAGATTTCAATTATTTTCACTTAGAATTGAAGTTTATAAATTTAAAGATAAAATTGTATTTGATTATATTTTTATCAAAAAAAAATAATACTTTATTTACAATTTAATGATGAAGTCGAAAATCATGTTTAAAGTGCTTTTTAAAATATAAAATCTAGCTCCAAGTTAATTTGATAATAAAATATGACGCCTAAATTATGCATTAATTAGGTGTGTTAGTAGTACCTTGTTTGGTACACTTTTTCGTGTTATGTATAATTAATACACCCTATTGTGTATTAAAGTGTGTATTAATAATATCATGGATTTTTAGGTATTAATAATACAAGGGGTTTTATTTAATGCATGCATTAACATGATTAAAGATCAAATTATCCCTCAAAATCTTTTTACATCTTTTCCACCATAATTGTTGATGATATTTTTATAAATAAATATATTTTTACAGTGCATACTATTTTTAATATACTAAACCAAACAATGCATAAGAAATATTCTATCTATAATTAATGCAAACATAACCAATATAAATATTATTAATACACTCTATTTAATATTATTTTTATACAATCTAATCTACCGAACGACCCTTAAATGTCTTAGCCACAAACATTGAGAACCAGAAATGCAAATATTAATCGAGGCAAAATGAGGAGGAGAAAGAAAAAAGAGAGGAAAATGATGGGGTATTTAAAGGATATGGTTTTTGCATGAAATCTTAATAGTAAAGCATTTGTGAATTGTGATAGTCATTGGACCCCATACTTTCCAAATCAATAATACGTACACATAATAACCAACATAGCACATGGGTTTTCCTCATAATTAATTTTATCTTCTTTCTACCTTTTCATATTTTGTGTTTTTCTTATTCTCACCAAACAAATAATATTCCCTTCGTCTCTTTTATTTATTCAGTATACTAAAAATTTTGTTTTTCCATAAAATAGTTTCTAGGAATTATTTTAAACTTGGCCAAACATAAGACCATTTCCAAATTCTAATCCCTCTCTATTTTTACTCTCCACTTTTTATATTTAGAGAATAAAATAGAAAACATTATTTTCAATACTCTCTATTTCACTTTTTAAGTATTACATTATTATTTCTATTATTTTGTAATTAGCATATTATTTTTCATATAAGGCTATTAACTAAATCTCTAATATTTGTAAATCTTACTAAATGTAATATAACATTTTAAAAAAATATTATTTAATATATACTACTTTTATCTCAAATTAATAGTATTTCAAATTTTTTTTTTTAATTTTCGTCATTTTAAGTAATATAATTTGATATCATTATTAATTTTCACTATGAAAAATGCACAAAGCTTAAATGATAAGACGAGAATTTTAATTTAAAAATACATTACATGACATAATAATTTAAATACAATATAACAATATAATATATTACATAATAATTTTAAAAATCAGAATAATAATTTAGTAATCCAGTAGGTTCGTTTTCAGATTTAACAATATTCGAAAAAAATAGTGTATGATCCAAAGAATTGTTGTGATTGTGCTTGTGAATTGTGATTACGATTGTGCTTGTTAATTTCTTTTTTCAATTATTCGTAATTGTTCTTTAGAAATTTAGAATAAAATATAATTTTATATTAAATAAAGAATTAGAAAAAAATAATATTTTATATTTCATGAAAATTATATAGGGTGATTATTTGGGGAAAAAAAAGAAAAAAATTTATATTATGAAATAAGAAAGTAAAAATGAAATAAAAATAATATTAATATTAAGGAGAGAAAAAATAATTCCTTTTTAAAGAGTAAAATAGAGATTTGAGTTGAAAATGATTATATGAAAAAATAATTTGAAAAATAAAACAGAACGCAGGGCTGGAGATGTTGTAAATTTCTCTGTTATTGCTGGTTGCTGCAACTTTAATCTTTCTACTAGCTTATCATTGCTAAACTTCTATACCCCTCTTCTTTATCCTCTCTCTTTACTCTTTACTCTTTACACCTGGAAAATGAAATGCAAAGTAGACGAAATGAAAACGATGGAGAGAATGATGTGAATCAATAACAATAATTTCCTTTTGTTCCTTTTTAATTGTCAATATTTCGTTTATCAAAAATTAACTTATATAAATTATGATTAATATTTTAAAATATATATTTTTAATTATATTAATATTAAAAAATTACAATTTATAATATTTTTATATATAATTCTCTGTGTAATTTTAAAAAATAGTTAAATTGACTCTGTGGGTAGAGCAGAAAACAGGGTAATGTCCCATAAATATGTGAAAACGCGTGAATGCGCCGAATATGAGAGTTGGCACTACATAACTAGGCCCATCCAATTGAACCTTTATTCACCTACCCATTCATTATTTATCTGCTGCTTCATATTCAAACTGCTTCACACTTGAAGACAGTGAGGCAACCTGTCAAGAACTTAGAACCCAGATAGTGATAGGTTCATACATACAATTCTTTCATTTCCCCCCCATTTTAGTAGAAATACTCAGCTATCCACCACTGCAAGAACTTGGTATGTTCCTTTGTTGTTCTGTTTAAAGTTGTTACCTTTTTTGTTCTTACATTCTTGTTTGAGCTGAAAATGTTTTTCTTGATGAAATCTCCAATGGTCTCTTTTGTACTTGAAGATCTGTTACATTATAATGTGAACTGGGATTTTGCAGGTATATTATAAAAGGGGTTTGGGTGTCTATTCTTTCACTACTCCTTCAATGAGGAAATTAGCTTTGCTTCATCTGCTTTGTGGAATCTTGATTTTTGGGATTTTCTCTGTGGTAAAAGCAGAGGATGCTTATAGATACTTTACATGGACTGCCACTTATGGAATGGCTTCTCCATTAGGCACTCCTCAGCAGGTTAGCTCGATGTTTCCCTTTTATCTGTTGATCTTGTGTTGTTTTGTCACTTTGTCTTGATATGGGTTAATCAAGAACTTTGATTTTTTTTTAGTGAAAGTTTTGATCTTTTAACTTGTTAGGTAATCCTTATCAATGGTCAATTCCCTGGTCCTAGGCTTGACCTTGTCACTAATGAAAATGTTGTCCTCAACCTGATTAATAAGTTGGATGAGCCCCTTCTCTTGACATGGTGAGTTTCCTTTTCCAATCTATCCCTTTATGTACTCGCTTTTGCTTGAATATGGCCTAATTAAAACCTACTTATTCACGGTTAATTTCGCTTACTTCCCTTGTTTGTGTGAGCTTGTTCACATTGCCTGTCCCAAGTCAGATTAAATGAGAAGGTTGCGTAGGGTAAATCAGAAACAACCTCTTTACCCCATAAAGGTAGGGTAATATTGCATACGTCTTACCCTTACCAGACCTCACTTGTGGGATTGCACTGGCTATGTTGTTGTTGTTGCACTTGTTTCTTTCAAAATGTGTTTCCCCTTTTGGATTGTGGCAACTGACTGGGATGACTGCATTCTCTTTATGTTTCTGTTCCTTGAGTGGTCATGGGTGGAAGGGCTAGAAAACGTAGTCTTACATGTAATATTGCTTATCATGTTTAGGAACGGAATCAAACAGAGAAAGAACTCTTGGCAAGATGGAGTTTTGGGAACTAATTGTCCTATTCCTCCAAATGGAAATTACACTTACAAGTTTCAACCTAAAGACCAGATTGGAAGCTATACTTATTTCCCTTCAACTCAACTTCACAGAGCTACTGGAGGTTTTGGAGTACTTAATGTTTATGCAAGATCTGTAATCCCTGTTCCATATGCAAAACCTGCTGGGGATTTCAGTTTGCTTATTGGTGATTGGTACAAGACTAGTCATATGGTGAGTCTACTGCCTATTTCTTGCAGTCTTTTCTATTAAATTTAGCTACCGTCAGTCACATAGGCGTTGCCAGAAGTTTGAGTTTATGGGTTCTGAATTCTGAAAAAGATAGCTTTCTTGGTTCTGCATAAATTTGACCAATGTTATTGGGTTCTGCCGACCCTGTAGCTTTCTCTCTAACTCCGCCCCTGATCAGTCATATGCTAGTGGTAACTTATTGAGGACCCTAATTTTTGTCTCATCTAATGATGTGTATTAATGCCTTCTTTCTTGATTTATTTGGGACATCTAATGAAATATACTTTTCATTCCAATCTGCTTTAGTCTAAAGATTTTTATGTATCTGTGATGTTTTCATTTTTAAGAATTTTGAGTAAATGTCAAAACATATTTAAGAAACTGCTTAAAGGAAATTACATGAAGTTTTCCATTGCTCTTATGTACGAAGAATTTTTAATTATGTAAGGATCCTTAAACTCTTCGTATCCTGGGGAGTTGCAGGCATTGCAGCAAATATTGGATTCAGGGAAGTCTCTTCCATTCCCAGATGATCTGCTTATAAATGGTCAAAAGCAGTCAACTTTCACTGGCGATCAAGGTTATTCTCATCATTTCAATCTTCTCTAATTCCCATGTTTGTTACTGAATTACTATTCACCATCAAAATGTGCTGCTGTCTTACCCTCTACAAGTAACAACTCCTTAACAAACCAATCTTGCTTTTGATTTTCAGGCAAAACATATATGTTCAGGATTTCAAATGTGGGTTTGAAAACTACTATTAACTTCAGAATTCAGGGCCACAAGATGAAGCTGGTAGAGGTTGAAGGATCACATGTCATTCAAAATTTATACGACTCTTTTGATGTCCATGTTGGTCAATCTTTATCCATCCTTGTCACGTTGGATCAACCTCCAAAGGACTACTACATTGTTGCATCTACAAGGTTCACGACGACTGTTCTTACTACCACTTCAGTGCTCCACTACACAAGTTCTCAAACACCCGTATCTGGACCTGTGCCAGCTGGTCCAGTTGATCAATTTCAGTGGTCGTTGATGCAAGCCAGAACAATCAGGTACACATCAATCATCATCCAATGTGCATTCACTGCTTCCTCACATAAATGCCTTATGACCTCTCAAGTTTTAGCATCATGGCTTCCTTTCTTGTAGTTAGTCCCGTACTTAGTGAACTTTTTCATTTGATTCACCATGAATAGACATTCATATATCGCTAGGGTGAAGGGTAACCTTACATTTTTTACTAATAACAAGGATAGCAACTACCACGAGAACACTTAAGAGAAGAGAGGTAAACTGTTTGTTTGCAAGGGACGTAACATGAGTCTCACTGCTGCAGTGTCCTTAATGGATATCATTAATTCTGTTGCACCAGCTTAGCATTTTTGACCAAGCATATAATTGGGAATATGGGAAGGGAGCTATGATGGTTATAACTTTTCCATAACCTAAGTTGGTTTTCCTTTTGAAGGTGGAATCTGACATCAAATGCAGCTAGACCAAATCCTCAGGGTTCATTCCATTATGGAAAAATTACACCTTCAAGGACAATTTTGCTTGCCAACTCTGCACCACTCATCAGCGGGAAGCAGAGATATGCTGTCAATGGCATCTCTTACATTAATCCTGATACACCTCTGAAGCTTGCTGATCACTTTAACATCCCCGGGGTGTTCACTTTGGATTCCATTCGAAGTGCTCCAGCTGCTGGTTCTCCACACCTAGCTACAGCTGTGTTGCCATCTTCTCTCCATGAGTTCCTCGAAATAGTTTTCCAAAACAATGAGGACACAATGCAATCTTGGCATCTTGACGGTTATGATTTCTGGGTCGTAGGGTATGTCATAATCATTGAAAAGTTTTGATTCATTGCACCTATTGTAAGGTCGGCTTAGTTTCTTACACTTCCTGTTAATATTTGCAGTTTCGGATCAGGTGCTTGGACACAAGCTAGTAGAAAAGGGTATAATCTTGTTGATGCTCTTACTAGACATACTACACAGGTAATTCCAATTTCCTCCATGGCAATGCAACTATTTAAGGACATTAAGTAGAGAGTCTTAACTAATATACACCGGACAATGTAAAGAAGTTTTACACTATCAGGTTACTTAAGATTCAACTACAAGTAAATTCTTATAGCAAGTATGGTTCGGTAACCTGCAAAACATGGTAAATGACCTATTATTCTAAAATAGAACTCCTCAACACTGTCAATGTTTGTAATTTTAGATCATTTAAATGAAGTAGTATTGGTTCATGAAAAGCTGAATTGCAGTATATAAACTTCAATATGAAATGTTTCTTGCAGGTTTATCCTAAATCTTGGACTGCTATATTTGTGTCTTTGGACAACCAAGGAATGTGGAATTTGAGGTCTGCAATGTGGGATAGGCAATATCTTGGGCAACAGGTTTACCTCAGGGTCTACAATCCAACAGCCAATTTAGCTAATGAATATGACATACCTACCAATGCTCTTCTCTGTGGCAAAGCTGCTCGTCGACATCCTTAATTTGGTCTCATATTATTAAGTATTATGTTTTCTTGGTCATAAGAGGTTGACTACAAGAGATGCCGGCAAAAGTAGTTACTTGCAGCTTATGCTGTAATATATAGCAAGCAAATATTTTGTGATTGTTGGCTAAGTTAATTTTTTGATGAAATTAGTTCTGAGTTCCTACCGGATAGATTCATTCACCTGTGATGTTTAAGATTTTACTATATTTATGGAACCTTGGCCCAAGGATTATATTAAATAGCCTAATGAACATTCCATGATAAAGATGAGTTTTTTTAACGAACAATATGTCACAATCATTCAGTGGTTCTCATATCTGAAAAATAGGATTTGGGGTCACTTAGCATGCGTGTTATTTGGGAGTATTTATTTTATAATAAAAATATTAAAATATGTAAATAATTACTTTTATATCGTTTTTGGACAAAAATACAAGATGTATTATTCACTTCACGTATGATTTATTATTGTTAAGTGACATATATTCATATTTCAATTTGTTACTATTTTTAAAGATGTTTGTTTGCTACTTGACATATGAGCGGAGCTAGAAGCCTAAGTATGAATTTGTTTGAATTTAGTAATTTTTGTTTAAACAATGTGTTTGTATTAAGAAGTTTATTAAATATGCATAAATATTAAGTTTAGAATTCAATTATTAACTCTTGAATTCATTGCTACAAAATTTATAACATATAAAGTTAACATTCGGGGCTTCACTTATGACTTGACAGGTTATTAAACATATGAACACAACTTGATTGCCAATGCCCTGAGGGTCCTTTGGTTCGTGGGATATTTGAGATTAAATTTCTATTTTATTTGGTTTTAATATAACTAAATTTCAGAATAAATTGATATCTCAAATTTGTATTATTTTATTCCACTGAAAAGGTGAAATAAATCAGTTAAAAAGTTATCATTTCAGAATTATAATATAAATATAACTTTATCCACAAACCAAACAACCTCTTTAAATTTTTATCCAAGAGTATGACTGTTAAAACAATTAAATCACGAAATATCTTTAATTTGTTTTCTTTCTTTTGGTTGAATACTTTTATGTGTGTTCTTCATATCAATTATCTTCTAAAAAACATTTATTTATCTCTGTGTAAAACGTTGGTTTGCTTGATAAAGCACTTGCTTTCCTAGATACAACCAATGTATATTTTATTCACAAAATCTAAAAACTAGGGATCGCAATGGGGTGGGGTTGGTACGGGGGATTTAGCGTTATGCGGGGCGGGATGGAGATGAGGCGGGTTGAAGTAATTATTATCAAAATTAATGCGGGGCGGATTGCGGATTTATGCGGGTTTAAGGTATCAAATAGGAATTCGAAGAAAATTAAATCTTTGTAATTATAGAAATCAAAGATATAAATTTTTTATATTAAATTTTTACTTTAATTTTAGCTTCTTCTTTTTAAAAAAATTAAATTAGATAAATGTTAATTAGAGTTAATCAACAATTAAGAAATAATTGTTGAAATATTAACTAGAAATAATTAATTAATTGTTGAGATGTTAATTAGCTAAAAATGGAAAAAATATTATGAATTTTATTTTTCATATTAAACTCAATTAAAAAAAACATAAAAATTATGCAGAGCAAATCTATATGAGGCTGAGCGAATTGAAAATAGAAAAAATTATTATGAGAAGCGATTTAAAAAATTTACGGATTAACCCGCCCCAAATAGAAACTGGTCTGTTGCTGCTACTGAATAAGGAAGTAATCAATATTCTTGATAATTAATTATACTCAATTAACTATATCAAGTTAAAACAAAGAATTAAGTTTGAACATAGTCCTACTTAAAAATTGAAAAAAATAATAAAACTATACTACTACCATTTATCCTCGTTTTGTTTGGACAGTGAAAGATTGTTTCTGGCTACTCGACATTCGACAAAGTTACAAATTATTTAATTTTCAGTATTTGCGAAAGATTTATTTTGTTGTTTAATTTAATTAAAAATTGATTTAATTAGCTCCGGAAGAAGTCCAAAATCAAATAGACTTCACTGTGAAATTCCATAAATACTAATCAAAGATAACTACTAGTTGCTCCTTCACTACGATTGCGAAATTCAATTCTGCGTTGTCTCCTCAGTTCGCACGGCGAAATTCAAACTGCACTCTAGGGTTTATTAATTACTTCCATCGTCTCCTCGATCAATCGCGGCTTTGTTTGTGAAATACTAATAGAGGAATCGTCAATCATGAATTGTGAAGTTTGTCAGCTAAAAGAACTTGTAAGTTTCTGCTTTTGACTTATCTGAATATGACCTGTAAGTTTTCCTTCTTTTTTTTTTGTGCTTGATTTTCCTTTTATTCGTCACTGGTTTTCTTGCTGTAGGATGTGGAGCACTTTGAGATACGAGAAGTCCTTCGATGTAAGCTCAGTTCTATAAATCGGCTGCTTTATTTGTGATTATTATGTATTAAAATTTTACCGGTCAATCCATTACAGAGTTGCTGGTCAGAACAATGTATGTGTATTTAGAAGACTCGAAGAAACTTAAACTTGTACCTACACCAATATATATGCACCCGATCCCTTTTAAATCTTTGGATTTGTCTCTGCTCTAATTCATGTCCAATTAGGGCTAAGATGGATGAACTTTCAGCTCATAGCTTATATTTAACTTGTTTGACTAAGTTTTGTGTATGATCTCAGCTTTGGATTGTATTGGTTAGATTTGATGTTTAGTCTAGAATTGAACAACAATTTCCTCTCTAGATTACACATTGGTTGTTCCTGTTGACAATGAGATTTTTCTTTTTGATATGGAAGCATTGGGTGGTAGAAAATCATGAACAGTTAGAAATCCACTTATTTGGTTTCCAAATACGCCCTAGTAAAAGCTGAACTACTATAGAGGAAGAATGGATCGATGCATGAAAATCACATACTGGAGTTGAATTAGATAAGATCCTTAATTGTACAAGATACATATTTCAGCCTAAAGGTTTTTGCTTATGTTGATGAATAACTGAACAACTTGTTCACATGTCACATTGTTCATGTGTTCTAAAGCATGATGTTTTCTGGAAGCCCTATCGACTGTGGTTTTGACGTTCTTCCTTCTGTATTTTTCTTGTTTGCTATTTTGAGGTCAGTTCCTCCTAGATTTTATCATTCATTGATTGCTAGCTCAGAGTTCCTAAGAATTTTGACTCTAGTTTGATACACTGTACAGCTCTATCCTAAACAATTCAAAGTTCAATTGCAGGTATTTTACATACAATTATGTTCCACAGAGCATTAGGTCTGCTGCGGCCGAAGGATGTTGATTTGGAACTTTTTGACATTACATATGTAAGTAATAAATTCTTATAGTGACAGATGGTAGGCTTTATCTCTTTTTCCTCATTTTCTTTTTCTTTTTAAATCGGTGTGGTGTGTGGAAAAAAAATGGAATAAGGTATCATGGCAGGAGGACTCTTGATACTCTTGATTATTCAAAGACGAGACATGAGATGTGAATATGACATCATGAACTTTGGAAAAGGAGTGGATGACAACTATGCTCTTTCATCAGAAGCTAATATATTCTAAATTTTTAAGAGAAGGTGAATTAATCGTCAAACAAACTGTTCACTATTAGTGAAAGACATTTCTAATGACACATTGAACTAGAGGGAAATCACTATATAATAGAGTACCAATAAATGACACATTGAACTTGAGGGAAATCACTGTATAATATGGTACCAAAAGCGAGGTCCTTAAAATTATGTTAGTCTAGAGGAGAGGTTGGTGTAATACTGTAATAAATCATATGTCTTTGTTTTTTAATCTTTCCCTATATTTTGTTAGATCTTTTATGGTGATGCAATAAGTTGCTGATATTTGTTTTTTGATCAGTATAAGATGCTGATATTTACTATTTTATGGTATACTTTTGGTTTATTGTTCTTTTATGTTATATTATGTAGACACAGTGTGGTGATGTGGAGGTTGAAAATAAAATTGAAGAGAAGATTACCCAATTCATTGATAGAGTCGAGAAGCACCCTAACAGGAAAAATCAGGTTAGTGACTGGTTGCAGTTTGTTTCTGTTGGTGATGATCACTGTTTTGGCCAATGGCCATTCACTTTCCTACTTTATAGTTCTGTTCAGTGTTTACATACTCTAAAAGCCATTTCTTTTTCTTAAATATGCTCTTTAGTCATGAGAATATCTTGTGAGTTGTGGTGGTTTCTTATTCCGTACTGTTTGGTTCTTCTATTGTATGTTGCATTTTTTCTCAGGATATTGTTGCATGTAACCTTTTGGCTAGTGGTATAAGTATCTTGTGGAATTTTAATCACTAGTGAAATCAGTTCTGGTCTAAATATCTAAATGAACTTTCTGTTGTAACCTCAACATACATATTTATGTAACTGGATGGAGAATATATGCAGATTCGTCTATCCTTCTGCGAAGTCAAAAACAAACAGGCCTCGTGGTTCACTACCAAAGTTGAACGTTTTTGCTGGGAACACTGGTATATAAATTTGAATGTGGCTCATCATCCGAAAGGTCATCCTGGCAAGTCTCATCTCTCAAAAGTAGTTGACCCAGGAGGTACCATACTTTTTTTCTCCATTTTTTTTTTAAAAAAGAATATTTTTTCCTCATGGTTTTACAGCTTGTTCATTAGTCAGTTTTGTAAAGGGAGGTATAACCTTTTTTTTTTTTTTGCAGAGAGTGCATCTGAGGAGAGGAGTGCTCGGCGCACAGTGTTAGAATCATCTCTTCGTGAAGTTATGTTTCAGATAATAAAATTTGTAAATGAAAAGAAGGACCACATTCCTGCGATACCAAATCGTGAGTGTGTCACATTTCCCTATGAGATCACTATCTCAAGGTAAGTTCCCCTTTCTCTAAGTTGTGAACATGTAATTAAGTTCTGTTACTCATCATAGATCAGTATACAAGTGGTTTGCTATTATTGACTTCAATCTATCATTATTGATTAGTTTCTGTGGGTTTTCACTTTAATTTTCTGATTTATATTGATTAGAATTCTGAAATGCATTGATTTTCTTGAGTTTCTTCCTGCACAAGAGAAGTTATAATCTGCTTTGGTACTGCAATTAAATATATATGTTATCTGTTTTCAATTTTTTGCCATTGTAAGTAGGTTATAAGCTTATATGCATCCTTTTTCTTCTTGAAAGAAAATATACTAAGGCCTTTACATGAGACATAATATCTTCAAAATCTTCACATCTGTGGGGTTAATTGACCCAAGGCAAAAAGAATTATACCTTAAGTACTGATGTTCTCCTTGTCCGCATAAGTAGAAAGCGAGAGTGGAATAGTAATTTCCACTTTACTAAGTGCTACTTTACTATGCTTGAATTTATTCATATGTTATTTTGGCTAGAGCTTATCTTCTTATGAAAGATTTAGGTTTTTTGTAGGATGTATGTGGTTTTGAGCCTCAAGTTTGGCTATAACACTCGCTTGGTAATTTCCTTTTGCCAAAGATGCATACTCTATTGTGGGTCTAGTGCTTAGATATTTGTTTCTTCCTTCTACTTCAATTTTGTTCTAAGTTGCTCAGACTTGGCTGTGGGTGTCCGATATGGATGCAGATCTAGAGGTCGGATCCTTCATGATCTAAATTTTACAATTCAGGGGTATGGATGGTATATAGATAAGGGTGTGGGAATTCAGCTAATATAATTCAGATATCACAAACATATGTTATAAAATGAAGATAGTATATTAAAACTTAAATAGCAAGGAGAGAGAGAGTAGTAGTAACTTTTCTTTCAATTTTTGATACCTACTTTTCTGCTAATGAAAGGCAATTTATAAGCCATATAAATTTGTTCTTAATCATCTCTCCTAGTATGTTCACATGTCCATTTGAACATCCTTGTCTCCGGTACCTTTATCTTTGAACGTGGGCATTCTTGACTGACCAAACACTCAGCCCCATACAATAGTGTTGGTCTAACCACTCTCTAAAACCTAGCTTTAAGCCTTGGCGAAACATTTGGTGAGCCTCTATTTCACCCACCCTAGTCTAATACAGTGTGCGACATCATCGTCAATCGTCCCGTCTCTTTGAATTACGAACCCAAGATACCTGTAGCTTTCTCTCTTAGGAATGACTAGTGTACGATCTTCACTTCCACCTTTGCCTTATTTGTCACGTCACTAAACTTGCACTTCAGGTACTCTGTCTTAGTCCTACTTAACCTAAAACCGTTAGACTCTAGGTCTATCTCCAAACTTCCAGCCTATCATTAACTCCACCAGGAATCTCATCAATTAATACTGTCATCTGCGAGTAACATACACCACGGCACCTCCCCTTGAATATGTCGTGTCAATACATCCATCACTAATGCAAAAAGAAACAGGCTAAGGGTTGATCCCTGGTGCAATCTCATCATGACCGTGAAGTGCTCTGAGTTACCTCCCACTGTCCTAACACGAGTTTTGGTTCCATCGTACATGTGCTTAATAGTGCTACTGTAAGCTACATGTACACCTCTAAACTCCAAACATCTCTAAGGGAGACCTCTTAACTTTATCACATGATTTTTCTAGGTCAATGAACACCATATGCGAGTCCCTCTTTTTTGTCCCTATACTGCTCCAACAATCTCCCTATAAGATGGATAGCTTCAATAGTTGAATGCGTACATGAATCTGAATTGGTTGCGGACTTTCTAATGCAAATATCTTTTAACAATAAAATATATATACCTGAATTAGGGTGAATTGTTTTAATTTCAAAAATCATTGTATTTGTCTCTAATTTCTCTATCATATTTGGTAATTTAGTCAAAGTACCCAAAAGCTATTGACCATATCCGGTGGATCCCACACCCATGTCATGTCGACACAAGTGCGGCACCATAAGTGAAGAGTTCATGCAACTTAGGTTTTGTTCCTTCTGCTTCTAATGGCTGGTCAATAAACTATTTCCTCTAACCCAAGTTTTAGTTATATCACTTGCTGAGTAATTGTTGTTTTCCAAAGACGCACACTCAGCTGTGGGTCTCATACTCAGATTAGCGTCTTCCTTCTAAATTTTGTTCCTTCTACTTCTAATGGCTGGTCAATAAACTATTTCCTTTGGCCAAAGTTTTGGGTGTTTCTGTGGAGTCGAACTATTTCCGTTGGCCGAAGTTTTGGGTGTTCCTGTGGAGCCGAACTATTTCCTCTGTCCGAAGTTGTGCGAGGAAAAGTAGTTTGGGAATGGATCACACCAAATGAAGTGCCCTAAGATTCTGGTTTGACTCAATCGTTTGAGTGTTGTGGTTATATTTCGACATGTAGATACATATATAGAGGATAAATTACACTTGACCTTACTTTATCTCACCCCTGTAGACATCTTTTTTAGCTGATGATACTATGGTGCATGTTAGGCTCTCAGTCCATAAGTTCTACCATGATAGGATGCCAATTGCCATTAAGTTATGATAATGACTCCCAAAATAGATGAGGTTATGCAATCTTGATCATAAACTCCACTCCTCAGGGGAAAAAAGAAAAGGTTAGGACTTGGGGGTGACAATAAAGAAATATGTTGAATATATAAGATAGATTGAATTAACATATTGAATGTTCATGATGGTGAATATATATGTTTTATACAGAGGTCATTGTAATTTTGAAAGCTAGAGGATAACTTTCTGTACTGGAACAAAATAGTACAAGTACTACTTAATTTACATCTACAAAAATATGTAGCTTTATTTGAAATAAATTTAACATGTATTACCTTCCAGCTAAGTTTTGTGTTACCTTCTTTAGTTCATCAGATTCTGCTTTTGGGATGGATGTGATCAGGAGGATGCTACAGACTGGGCATCCAACCATGCTCAGCTGATTGGAGATGCCCTGATGGTGGCCAATCTTCCCTTGTCTCATTCGTGAGAGGTAAAATGGTTGTTCATCCAATGGCTGGCAATGTGAATATCTCGGACCAAAGTCGACTATGGGTTCCCTTTAGTGGCCAAGGAGTCGTGCAATTGAAAGAAATGGAAGCTGTGTACATATTTGCTTAATCTACTAATGTTTCGTCTCCCCCCCCCCCCTTTATGTTACATATCCATAGTAAAGGACATATATAGCTGAATATTACGTGATCAATCTAATTTAATTTGTTTTATCTGCTGCAGACACCCCCCGGTTGTGTGTGTCCCTCCCCTCTTTTTTGTATACCCTGTTTTGTTTACTACATCCAGCTGATTTGATCTCTGAAGCAGCCTGTGTGGTCGAATTTTAACCCGTTATCCTTTTTTTGGTTTGCGCTGTTGTCACTCTGATGTTTTTGTTGGCTGCATCCTGTTTAGTTTCTTTCAACGTAGTTAACTTGTATGAACGATGCTTCCTGACATGCCATAGGTGCCTGCTTGAAATCTACTCCATAAATTTTCTTTCTGCATCCAGCATAATGAAGTGTGTGAGGTAAAAGATTTTGCATTCTACTAAATCTCTGAAATGTTATCGAATCAAATTCCGCTCCCTTCTAAGCTATGAAGTTCTCTGAGTGAGATTGGTCCAAATTATTTGGTCCTGCAATTAGGAGTGCAAAGTTAGCCCACGAAAATATGACTTGTCCAATCCCCTCAAATCCCGTCCATGTTAGCCAACTTATTTAAGTTCGTTTAAAAAGTGGGTTGAAATTTTAGTCCAAATTGACAGAAATTTCGTCAGACTATTTTAATTTTTTTATTTGATGTATTATATAGCCATACTAAAGAAAAAAAAGATCTTACTAGGTCCAATCTGCTTCAGTGACCTGCTTCAATGTGGTGCAGTGGTGAGACTTTTTCACCTTTAATCAGAGGTCTTGGGTTTGAGTTCTGGTTATGAAAATTTTTTTGTTGGGAGCACCGCTCCAAATGAGTCATGCAGTGCATGATTCGAATTTAGTCGGAGCTTTAATGCGAGCTTCGAACATTGGGTGGGAAACTAAAGAAAAAAAACTTAGTTAATTTTGACCCGCTTGAATTCATCTCAACCTTGCCGTCACCCCTACCTGCAATTATTACCCATTTGCTTGAGCATAAATATTGAAAAAAATCAGATCAATCGAATTAATTTGATTCTATAGTTTCATTTTGGTTCTATTTTTTCTTAAACTTCGATATTTGATTTGGTGTTCGGTTATTCATCCCCTTCTTCGGCTACTGCTAGGTACGAACTTTTTTCATCACGATGATGTTCTATACTTTTTATCTTCTTTTCTAGAGCAAGTGATCCTCTTAAGTTATGTCTATCTCAAAATTAGCCAATTTGTGTGAATTAATATGAATAGTACTTGGATTGCTGCATTAAGAACAAAATTTCACTTTGAAATGCTTATAGATGATTTGAATAGTGTATTCACTTAATTTGTTTCGTTGATATCGTACTTGTATAGATTACACAATGATCTTTTCTATTTGAATGACACGATACAACAAATCTTATAACATATTTTCATACCACCAAAGAATGTGGTGCAGTAGATGCGACTGTTTCTTTCTTAACTAGAGGTTTCAGGTTTGAGTACTAGGTATGAAAAAATCCTTGGTAAGAAACGCTACCCCTCAAATGGGCCCCTAATCGGCGCAAATTCGTATAAATCAAACCTAACCACGGTGAAAAACCAAAAGAAACAAAACTCATTTTCACATTAAGTAGGCTCAGTGACAACCATTGCATGATTGGGTAGTAGGATCTAAACCTCTGAGAATCTATTTTTAGAAATAATTTTAAACCTATGAGAATCTACTTGCATTCATATGGGAATTTTGAAAAGCACAGATCATCTTCCTTTTTCTTTCTTTCTTTTAATAATTCGGTAATTAAAAATTACTAGTCCAATTAGTTTACATTTACATAGAATAAGATTCACTGAAAGAGAATTCTCCGTTTTCAAAGCTCAAAATTTACATATATTTAATTTGTAGTATATGTATGTGTATGAACTGAGTAAACCTGCTCCTGCCATTTACAGTTAAATTTGAAAGCGTTGATCAACCCGGCTCTATGGAAAGCAAGACACTTGCCTTAGACCCCAAAATTTGGGGGGGGGGGGGGATATTTTCTTTTTAAAATAATATATTAATAGGTTTTTTTTATAAATAAATATATATAAATAAAAGTATTGAATCCTTTTAGAAGAAAGTAAATCTTTTCCTATAAAAGGAAAGATAATTTTGTTAAATTTGTGAATAAAATATCAATATTTATAATGATTGTTATTATTTTATTGGTACAAATATCATAGTAATGACTGAACCTATCAGTGGCCTCCTAAAGTTGACATCAACTTTCACTTAGACACTTCAATTAGGTTTTATTTATTTTAGACATTTCATGTCATCTCATGGTGTGCCATTTTGACACATTTTTGCAAATCAGCTAAAATTACAAAATATGTGTAATCCACTAGCGGGTGGCGTGTCATGCTGACTAATAAAAGGAGGACACGTCAGTTTGGTTCACAAAAAAAAATTATAAGAAGAAAGAAAAACTATTTAAACTTATTTTTAAAAAATATTTCAGTAATAAAAAAAATCATTTTCTAGAAAATTCATCTCAATCAATAGGAACTCCTCCTTATCGGAAAAAATAGAATTTCACCGGATAAAATTATGAGATTAGATCTGATTTTTTCTCCAATGACTTTTTATATTTATTTTTAGAGTTAATAATTTTAATTTTAGATAAAACGTGTTTTGGTGGAAGAGAGGAAGGAAGAGATAAAGAGAGTGACAACAATGGTGGATCTCCATCTTTTCCGGCGAGTTGTAGATTTGATTTGGAGTAGTACTTATCGATAGTAATTTTCCGATGAAGTTTATTCGTGTTTTATTCTTTTACATTCTTGTAAGAAATTTTAAAATCAGTGTAGTGATTTTTTTTTATTTTGTTCAAAATCAGAGCATTGCTATGCTTTTACAAGATTTTTTCAAATTAATGTGGTGGTCATTTGATGAATGGTGGTGGAAGGTGGAAGGTGGAAGGAGAAAGATGGAAGAAGAAAGGAAAAAAAATAATTTTTCACAAAAAAATGTTTTTCACCCGCTTAAAAATGAGTGCAATATACGTACTCTGCCAACTCAACAAAAAGTGTCCAAATGATACAACGGAGAATGACATGAAGTGTCTAAAATAAACAAAATCTAATTAAGGAGTTTAAGTGAAGGTTGATGCCAATTATAAAGGGTCACCGATGAATTTAGCCTAATGACTGTTATTGTAATTTGGATATATGAATAGATGTAAATCTTTATTCTCCCTTTCTTATTTTCTCTAATGAGTCATAATCCCCCCCCCCCCCCCCCCCCCCGCCTCCACCCAAACCCCCATAGGACTAAATACTTTCTTTCTTTGAGAGATTAAAAGTTCAATAATTCAGATATTGGCTTAACCTTGTATGTTCCTCAAAATATAATAGTCAACCTGGCATGGATACTTATTTTCTAATTTAATAGTGTTGACGAAGTATAAATAGAAAATAGGGAAAACTATCTAAAATGGACCCTTTAAATAAATTATTTACCACCTCATATTCTATTCTAAAATAATTTCTTCTGGTGCCCATTCGGTCTAATTAATTACCCATGTACTCTTTTTAATTATTTTTAAATTCGCGCGTTGACGTCATGCTGACATCACTGCCACCCTACACGATATCGATATGATATCAATATATCGATGAAGTATCACAGAAGATTAAACTCAGTCCTATATGATACCGATATGGTATCAACATACCGATGGAGTATCGCAAATAATATATTTACTAATTAGTTTAATAAATAAGATTGTAATTTTAATAATTTTATTTTTATTTCTTAAAAAAGTGTTCAATCCTATATGATACCGATAAGGTATCAATATATTGTTATGGTATCATTGAGGAATTTAAAAGTGTTTCATTAAGAATTTTCAATATCGTGATAATATAGAAATATAATGTGGTAGTATCATTCACGTAGCATCAGATGACTTAGAAAAACCTTTATGATACCATCAAAGTATATATCATTCAACGTTTGTATGAAACGATCCTTAATGATATCATGCTAGTATATGATGGTTTCATGGAGATGTAGCTGAATGATTGAAGTAGACATTAATGATACAATGACAGTATATACATATGCTGCGGTGGTATTATTAAGGACTAAAGCACTCTCAATGATACCATGTTAGTATATTGATACTACAACGGTATCTTGCTCGTAAATCTCATGCATTAGGGAGTATGAATTGTAAAAAAATATTTGCTTGTAATTATTTTACTTTTATGGGCATGAACTTAGTTTTCCCTTGAAAATAATACTTTACATATTCAATCAAATAAGAAGTTGATTCTTTTTCAAATGATTATATTTTTAAAGATGTTGACAATTCACAAATATAATAATTACAGTTATAAATAAAATGACAAAAATGAATAAAAATATATTCAGGCTGAGAGGTGGATATCTCGCTCTTTTTAAGGAGATTCAAGTCCATCGTGACATGATCTACACCGATCCAGCAGCATAACTCTTGACTTGTCCCTCCAGGATATAGCTACCCAACAACATCGTACAACTCAAACAATTTAGTTGAAGAGTTCAAAACTCTACAAAAACAACACCTTCCTTCAACATATAATTACTCTCTATTGTATAGTGAATTAGTAGAAGACTTAGAATATTTTTCTTTGTCTCAACTCGCTCTTTCATTATACTAATCTCACAACACACTACAATATTTTTCCACACTTCTCATTTTTTTGGGCATATACTTCACAAAGGAAGAAACACCCAGGGGCGGATCAATGTAGATCGGAGGGGGTGCCACGCCACCCAGTGATCTCAATTGAAATTCTGTATATACATGTATATTTGTCTATATATTTACAAGAAGATGTATAAATACTAAGCATAGCACACTTAGAAACATTGAGCCATGGGGTGTAAGTGGTTAAAGTTTAAGTTTACTGCCCTAAGAATGCAAGTTTGAGCCCTTCTGTGGGGGCTGTATTTTTTTAAAACTTTTTTTACAAGTCTAAATTTTGTATGCAAATTTGCTAATAAATATTAAGTATTGTCTTGCTCTGCACTGGAGTTATTGTCATAGGTCACTGTTCAAAATAGTGTGACACCCAGAGATTTAAAATTCTAAATCCGCCTTTGAATTTACACCACTATTTATAAGTAAGAAATTCTTTTTTATATTGAATAAGAATTATGTGGATAATAATGTATGTAAATTGAATGAAAAAATTATGCCTTAAAGGTTACATGAGTTATAAAATACAATGAAATAAAATTATTGATGAAATAATGGGTTAGAGGTTACAATGGTCTTAAGGCAAATAAAGACCACGTTATGCTAAAAAAAAGTAGGAAATGAAGCATCAAAAGATACTTCACTATGCAGCACTTATGTACACCTCAATATAAATCATTTCAATATCAAATTTAATATTAAAATGCTTAATTCACCAACAATTGCCTCAACACAAAGATGTTCTGTAAAATTAAAAATTAAAAAAAATCTTATCTAAAAAGATCACTTAATTTTAGAAATTTATCTAGTAAAATTATTGAAATTTGTTTTATATCAATAAAATCTCTCTACTTAGAAAGTATCAACTAAATCACTCAATTAAATCTAACAAATCGACATGGCAAAATTAGAATTGCTGCTACTACTGCTTCTCCTAGTTGGTGTATTTTTTATGGGGAATTTTTGCATATAGTTACTCAAAAATATTTTAATTATACTCCATAGTTATAATGTGCTAATTACAATTCGTATATATAGTTATAACAACATTTGTATAATTCGCATAATATTTATATACGTTTGTATAATTCGCTATACAATTCGTAGTTTTTGTATAACATTTGTATATTTCACTGTACAATTCATGCACAACGTTTGTATATTTCGCTATATAATTTATAGTGTTTGTATATTTCGCTATACAATTCGATTCGTGCACAATGTTTGTATAAATCGCGCAAATTATACAAAATTCAACTGTATAATCACGCGAATTATACAAAACTCAAATTGTAATTAAAGCTAGATGTTTGTCGTGAGCCATAATTAATTCAAACTATAACTATGTTAGCTAATAAACTAGTATATATTTGCTTATCCATGTAATTTTTCCATTTTTTATTGATTCATGATCATGTAGCATTTTCATTTACTTATAATAAGAATGGTGTTAGTGGCACTGGTCAACTCTTTCTATTAGCTATTGCACCACATAACAAGGAAGACAAAGTTTAAATGCTAAAGGGCATAACAAGGAAGATAAAAATGTTAAGTTGGGGTGATTTTATTGATAAAATGCCTTTTTTTTTATAAACATAACCTATAAATTTATTCAGTATTTTTTATAAAATAAAAAACCTACCTAATTATATATATATATATATAAACCAATGATTTTACTTTTAAAAACCTAATAATTGATTCGGTCGAACTTAAGAAATTTTTTGACACACCTAGTTCTCTTGTTTCAATTCACAGCAACATTTCTTCTTATAAATGTGTGTAAGACGCATATGGAAATGACCAAAGTGAATGGACAGAATAATTACAAAAGCTTAGTTGTTATATAATAAATGAGTTTAGCCATTTAAGAAGGAGAAATTTAAAAAGGAGAAAAGAAATGAGAAGAAAACAGAAGAGAAAACGTTTGTATCAAATTTTTTTCTATATCGTTATTTATGTTGTCGAAGAAGGCAATTTATAGCAAAAGGAAAATGAGGCAAATTGGACAACTTGCCTAATGCTCATCAATTTAGTGGTGAGTCCTACCACTAAAGTGACATCCACATACTTAACACTCACCCTTGGATGTTCACGTGTAAAAGAAAAATTCTAGTGAAAGAATAAATATCTTGAACATTTATAGATGTTGTGCCTCATTAAAACCTTATTAGGAAAAACCAGTGGGAAAATGCCTAATGAAGAAAAAAGAGTACACACATCTGATAATACGCCTTGAATGCTGCCTCATTAAAAACCTTGCTAGGAAAACCCTGTAGGACAAAACCTAGACTAAGAAAAAAAGAGTGCAACGCGCATTATACTCCACCTGATGAAGGCATCATTTAATATCTCGAAGATGACGCATCCCAATCTTGTATCTCAATTTCTCAAAGGTTGAAGTCGGCAATGCCTTGGTAAGCATATCTGCTAAATTGTCACTTGAACGAACTTGTTGGACATCTATTTCACCCTTCTTTTGAAGATCATAAGTAAAGAAGAATTTTGGTGAAATATGTTTTTTTCTGTCTCCTTTGATGTATCCTCCCTTTAATTGTGCTATACATGCAACATTGTCTTCATACAATATTGTTGGAATATCTCTTGTCAAAGAAAGGCCACATGTTTCTTGAATGTATTGAGTCATTGATCTTAACCAAACACATTCTCGACTTGCTTCATGAATGACTATTATCTCTGCATGATTTGAAGAAGTGGCAATCATAGTTTGCTTTGTTGAATGCCATGATATGGTTGTACCACCACATGTAAATAAATAGTCTGTCTGTGATCGATCTTTATGGGGATCAAACAAATATCCCGCATCTGCGTAACCAATTAATTGTGATGTGAATTCATTTGAGTAAAATAATCCTATCAATGGTCCCTCAGAGGTATCTGAAAATATGCTTAATTCTATTTCAGTGTCTGCGCGTTGGAGAATAACTAAATCTTGCTAACAAGTTTACTGAAAAAGCTATATCCAGTCTAGAATTGTTGGTAAGATACATTAATGCACCAATAGCTAGTATTGAGATTGTTCACATTCAAAAGACCCTATTAATTGTATGAGTAAAATGAATTTTTTAATTTTTTTTTATTACCTCTATCTTGATTTAGTAAGTGATAAAATAATATGAGATAATTATTTTTAATAAAATGACATCTAATATGGAAGGAAAGTAAGTATTGCAATATGACTTTGTTTGTTGATTTGACCCAACGCCCAGCAAACTATTACATGCGACTGAAGTACTGAACGCAAAGATATCAAATTTGAAAATTGAGAGTTACATAAATATTGGGCAATTCACGACTCATTTTAGGCATAATACACAAATGCATCTTTTAACTTGGCCTCAACTGACATTTATGTCCTTCAATTTTTAGTATGTACAAGTAGGCAATTAATATATTCAAAAGTTAAACAAGTAGATACACGTGTTCTATATGACATAATACATATAGAATGCCATGTAAGACGAAGAACTGCCACCTAGGATGCCACCTAGGATGCCACATAGGACGTGTGTGTCTACTTGTTTATCTTTTGGATAGTTTAAGTGTCTACTTGTGCTCACCCAAAGTTAGAGGGCATAGATACCAATTGAGATCAAGTTAAAAGACACATTTATGTATTACTCGCTCAAATTCGACCCAATTTGCAGTCTTTGCCTGAGAAGATGTGAGAGTTCATAATCTTGCAAAGCGTTCTCTGCTGAGAGTTGTTGACAGGTAGCCATATAACTGAGAAATCATTGTGATTGCAGGCATGTATAACGTCAAGAACGAACCTATTGGAAAAGGCTAAATCTTGCTTTTGCATCACTTCTTTTGCCAAGATGGACGAGGAAATGACGACTGTGATTATTTGCCCCAATTTCAGATTCATAATTGGGCCATGAGTTTTTGAGGGTTGAATAAGTGATATGTGGGGTTTGTGACCAAGCAAGTGAAGATTTCCGATGATAGGCAAAGGGAATGGACCTGGTGCTACCCTTTTGGTTCTTCCAAGTGAAATGACTACACCAACCAAAAAAGAGCAAATAGTAGTCCTAGCAAAATGTTCACGTACTCCATTTTGCTACGTGAAAATGTGAAGAAGGGAAAATGGAACTTTAAAGAAGGAAGAGGCTCTTGTATGAAATTTAACTCCAACAGAACTCTCTCTCTCTTTTTCTTTTGTATGAAAATAATTTTTGTATTGTTATGATGGAAAGAGCGGTGCTTATAATGGTGGTTTGTGATGTTAAGTTTCGTGGTAGTGATTTGAAGGTAATTGATGTATGTTTATTGTATCTCAGTGCATGTATGAAGCATGTTTACTCTGTTGTCCTTATAACGATATTCAATTGTCTATATCACTTTATATATTATAGGTTGTATGTTTCGTGAGTGTCAATGTATGCCAGACTAATATATAAATATGATCCTTAACTTAATTTCAGCTGGCAATTATATATGACCTTTACTTTGTCAGTGCACAAATAAACAGTTTAATTATTCAAAACTTGAACAAATAAACACTCGATTATTACAGGTTATATGCGTGATATACAAACATTCCTACCTCGATTAGTGAGCCTACATGGAATCCTAGGGGTATTACGTCACGTAGAATCCATGTGTCTATTTGTTCAATTTTATACAAGTAAAAATATCTATTTGTCTACTGACAAAGTTGGAGGACATAGATGTTAGTTGAACCCAAGTTAAATAGCACATTTATGTATTATGCCTAATTAAAATCACTACAAAAAATGCTCACACAATTTACTATTGCAACAATTTCAAAAACCCTCGCAAATATTTCATTTAGCTATCATTTTGACAAATTATTAAAATTCATTTAGTAGGGGTTTATCACCTCCACAATCTTTTTTTTTGACAAATAATTAAATTTTAATTTCCGGGGTTCATAACCTCCGCAATACAAACTTTTAATACTTCATTTTGCGGGGGTTAATACTCCCCCGCAACCCCACCCCCCTCCCCACCCCACAAGATTGTTAAAAGTAAATTTTTTATTTTGCAGAAATTATATTGCATAGTTACAAGAATGGGCAAAATTAAAACAAGCAAATGACCCCGAAATAACTTTTTCAACCAACCATAACTATCCAAAAACCAACATACATAGCAATTATTACATAAAGAACTCTCTATAAATCTAAGATAGTATCACAATGATCAAACAAAATTCGATATTTTTCCTAATCTTATCCATTACTTCATCATGTTTTTTATTCTTTTTTATAATGCCAAAATAGTAATTCTAGCGTGTTCAGTATAATCAACTTCACACCACATAAAAAACTTGCATCCAATCTATTTAAGAAGAACAAAATAACCATAAAAATTAGGCATAATAAATAAATGTGCCATTTAACTTAGCTTCAGTTTGCATGTATGCCCTTTAACTTTGGATGTACACAAGTAGACACTTAAACTAGCTAGTATAAAGTTGAACAAGTAGACATATGTATCCTAACGTGGCCAATTTACGTTTATTCGGTGTCCTATGTGTATTATGTCACGTATAGTGTCTATAGCTACTTATGCACTAGCAAAGTTAAAGGTCATAGTTGCAAGCCAAGTTAAGGGTCATGTTTATTTATTATGCCTAATTCAAATGTTATACATGACATACAACAAAATAAAAAAATTAACTAGATTTTATAGGTTTTGCAAAATTAGTGTTGTTATGTTTTATTAAAGACATAATACATAAATATGTCCTTCAACTTGGATTCAGTTGACATTTATGCTCTCCAACTTTGGGTGTGCACAAATAGACACTTAAACGCGTATAAAATTGAACAAGTAGACACATGAGTCCTACGCAACATAATATATGTAGGACTCCATATAAAACTCAAATTGTCATGTAGGGACTCCACATAAAACTCATGTGTTCAATGTTATGCAAGTTAAAGTGCCTAATTATGCACACCCAAAATAAAAAAAAATATATATATCAGTTAAGTTCAAGTTAAAGGTCACACTTATATATTATACTTACATATTATATATCATGCCAGTAATAAACTTGGTAGATAGCAAACTAAAAACTCGAAATGTCAAAAAATGCATGCACCCGTTGTGGATCCATCCCCATGCGGTAAGAATACCCATGTGTCAATTTACTTGGCTGATTTTGTTCTCCTTGAAGTCAAAGGTTTACAAGATGTGGAGGAAAATTGAATAACATGTGTCAATTTACTTGGTTGATTAAAGGGGAGACATAGGAGGCAATATAAAAAGGAGACGACAGTTGCTATATGTTTCTTTTGTTTGCTGCTTAGAGTTATGGAGGATACAATACCCTTCCTACAAGATGACTGGTATTCCTTGTGCTCTGTAATTTGAGTTGGTATCTCTCTGTTGATTTTGTTGGTTGTAGTAATATCCACAGTTTATTACAAAAAAAATATATTCAAAATTTTAAATAAAGTGAAAAAAATACTTGTAATAGTATTTCGTATATGAGATCTAATTCATGGCATTATGTGATTATTTATATTGAAATATTACTGTCTTAAATAGATTTGATGGTATATTTCAGATAAATTAGTCAAATTGGTGATTCTGCTAGTTTTTAGAAATTGGGAAGTCATATTTAGAAAGAAAAACAATTCAAGTCTAAATATTTTTTGCAAAATATATGGTCAAGCACAACTTCAACATTAGAAATTTTATATAAAATGAACAATATTTGATTTTCATGGCCAAAATGCCTACTTAATCTACTACATAAAATCTTAAGTTTATCCCAACTGCTGCAACGGAATAGGGATAGCTAGCAGAGGTTGAGTTTTTGCCAAGGTAATGCCAAAATCTTCCTCCATGTCCAAATCCTCAGGTGCAATTCCACCATGTAGCTTCCAATTAAATGTATTTAGCAATGAACCTAGTGCTACTGGAACCATCCTGATAGCCAAAGGCAATCCAGGGCAAATTCTTCGACCAGCACCAAATGGAATCAGCTCAAAATCCCGACCTCTAAAGTCTATTTCTGACTCCCAAAACCTCTCTGGCTTAAAGTCCAAAGGGTCTTCCCATAGACTAGAGTCTCGCCCTATTGCCCATACGTTTACAAGAACTTGGGAGTCTTTTGGAATAATATAGCCACAAAAATCAACATCTTCCTCTGTTTTGCGCTGAATTAAGAAAGGAACTTGTGGGTGTATTCGAAAGGTTTCTTTGACGATGCACCTCAAGTAAGGTAATTTTGCAACATCAGCTTCATCTATTTGTTTGCCTCTGCCAATTACTTGTGCAAGTTCTTCTTGTGCTTTCTCCAAAGTATGTGGATTTTTGAGTAGTTCAGCCATTGCCCACTCCAATGTATTTGATATAGTATCGGTCCCTGCTGCAAACATTTCCTGCAAAACTTACTGGTTTAAGATCCTGTGACACGTTACTTTCATTTAGACAAATAGAAAATTGAGGATTGGAGAACAAATTTAACCAGACACAGATGCTCGATATGATTCCTGTCGATTTGTTCAGGGCTAATGTTGAGAAGGGCATCTAGAACATCAACATTAGCACGATTTCCCATTTCCCTTTCCTTTAGCCGCTCATCAATCAAATCACTTATAAGGTGAAGAACCTTACTAAAATAATCAGTCAAGCGTCGCCTTATACCTTGTGGATCAATCTTTTTAAGAAAGGGGAAATAGTCCACCAAGTTGGGTTTACCAACCTCAACCATGATGTTCCATACCAATTCCTTAAATTCCTTAGCAGAATCGGAAAATGGATCAGTCAAATCTTTAGAGAAAATGGTGTTGGAAATCAAATTCAAGGAAGTCCTGAAAGTTGCTCTGCCCATATCTACTGCTTCACCAACTTTGCTACTTTTGCGACAGTAATCAATCAGGTCCTGGATCTTTTTAGTTCTGAGATGCTCATTAGCGTCAAGCTTGTTACCTGAGAATATATAACGGGGATAGAAAATCACATTTGGACAGGACTAAATTTTAATTTGCAGTCTTTACCTGAGAAGATGTGAGAATTCATAATCTTGCGAAGCGTTCTCCACTGAGAGTTGTTGACAGGTAGCCATACAACAGATAAACCAGAGTGATTGCAGGCATGAAGCGCATCTGGAACAAACCTATTGGAAAAGGCTAAATCTTGTTTTTGCATCACTTTTTTAGCCAGGACCGATGAGGAAATGACGACTGTGTTTATTTGTCCCAATTTCAGATTCATAATTGGACCATATTTTTTTGCGAGTTGGCCAAGTGATATGTGGGGTTTATGACCAAGCAAGTGAAGATTTCCGATAATAGGCAAAGGGAATGGACCTGGTGCAACTCTCTTGTTTTTTCTAAGTGAAATGACTATTCCACGGACCAAAATCCAGACGAATAACAATCCTACACAAATGTTCACGTACTCCATTTGTCTCTCTGATGTCTTGGGTGGCAATGGAGCCATAGATAGCTTTATATAGGATGAGCCCAAGGTTTTCATTTATATAAATGACAAAATATAGTTACTTTGCTATGAAATTTCTCGTGTTATTTGTTATGATTTCTCCTCGTCTACTTTGCTATGAAGCTTTTGACTTGTAGTTTGTCCTACACTAAACAACCTCCGTAATATAATTTAATTTTAGATATACTTAATTCAAAATTAAATACTTATATACCTTTTATATTATGAATATTCACACACACCTGTTATGAGTTTATTAAATTATAATTATAAATAAAAAGTTTTCTTAATGTAATTTTAAGATAATTTTGAAATGAAAGAATAAAATAAATAAACTAAAATCAAATTAATAAGAAATCTCTATATATAAGGAGTTTATTTGTTCACATGACATAGGAATGCCATTTGTTTTGCTTTTTTCATATTAATTTATTTTAGGAAAATTTACACAACTTAGCTATTATATAAGGCTTAATTAGGAAATATAACTACAGTTTTAAATAATTACAAATAAGGGTTGGAGTTTAATATTATAGCTATGAGGCGGGTTCACATTGGAAAGTTTAAGGGGTTTTTATCAAATCAATGTCTATCAAATCTTATACAAATCTTTTCACCTATTTTTTTAACCACCAAGAAAATTTGGTTGTATATTAAGATTAAGAAACAGAACAGAGGAAGAAAAGAGGAAGAGAAACTATCCTAAAAGCAAGATTAAATATGAAGCTGAAGTATCAACTATATCATATATAGTATGGAGCCTAATCTGCTGCAGATCCTCTGGCCTTGTCTTCCTACCATTTCAAACACCTTCAAGCTCTCACCAGGTGCAATGGTTCAAAGACAAAATGAATACTTATTCAGGCTTCTAGGATAGAGTAGAAATCCTCCATATTCCATCAGATGTAGCTTCTATCATGTTGCATAAAAGATGAAACTTATTAGCCATTATCTCAGATTACATGTCGATCTGTTAATCTTGGCTTGTTGAAATGCCAAACTTGTTGTTGCTGCTGCTCTCCAGATTGTTGTTAATCTCTCAGGTATGGGATTTGTGATTTTTCTGTATTTAAAATTTTCTTTGCTTTCACAGGAAGAGAAGAGAAATTCTCAAAATGATGATCACTTGCAAAATCAAAAGTATAATTAGTTAAATAATCAGCTAGTCCATTTTCTTCTTCTCAAAATGATGATCACCTACAAAATCAAAAGCATAATTAGTTAAATAATCAGCCAGTCCATTTCCTTCCCTCAAAACATGTTCGACCATCACTGCCTTGTTCCTCCTCAGCCTTGAGATGTCATTTATGATCATTGATATGCTCCATGGCGTTTTCCACTGCCCAGTTAAGATCCTTTTCATAGTCATTGAGTCTGTTTCCAACACCACAGGTAGCATCCTGTGTGTAACATAGTATTGAAGACTTTTATGTAGTGCCCTTGCTTCTGCTATCAAATTTGAGCCATCTGGTATCCTTTTTGCTGCTGCAACTGAAGATCACCTCCTTTATTTCTAATACAAAAGGCCACAGAACTTGGTCCAAGATTTCCCCTAGAAGCTCCATCAGAGTTACATTTATACCATTTTTGGTTAGGAAAGTTCCATTTCACAATCTTCGATACAATTCTGGGCCTGTATGCTTCAAATGTTTGTAGAATTTGAGGTATGCATCTTTGTAGGTTTTGCTGCCCTGGGAACCTCATTCTACTCATTTGATATATAATCATGTTTATCTCATAGATCACTTTGTTAATAGACATCTTCCCTCCATATAGAACTGTATTCCTCCACTTCCATATCTGCCACATGGTAACCATTGGAATAGCTTTAAAGATGGTTCTGAACTTTGTGGGATAATCTGTATTCCACCATACTTGAAATAATTGCCTTGAGTTGTTGAAAGTGTGATGTGATGCCATCTGCTGTTTTAACATAATTCGACACTTTTGTAGCAAAATTTTCTGTAACAAACAAATGGTCCACAGTTTCATATTGCCTGTGATCATAGCAATAGCAGGTTGCCTTAGTGTCTATCCCAATCCTTCTTACTACCTCTCCAACTGGTATTTTATATTTCCACAACCTCGAGACAAAGAAAGATATCTTAAAAGGTACCCCTGATATCCATATATTATTGTAGACTTCTGACTTTGCTGCTTTGCTCCTCAGTAAATTCCAGGCAGTGCCTACTAAAAATTTACCTGATGATGTCATCATCCATCTTGGCATATCCCATTCTTCTTTTGGTTCTTGAAATTGTAAATCTTCTAGTATATGATTCACAATATCAATAGGTAACAACTCTTGCAATTTACCTATATTCCAACCACCCTGGATCATTATTTCTTTTACATCTTGAACACCCTCATCTATTTCAAAGTCTTCTGGTATGATATGATATAGAGCCCCTAGTTTTGTCCAGTTGTCAAACCAAACATTTGCAGTTCCACTTCTTGGTTCCCACCATATTTCTTGCACTATATTATCTCTAGCCTCTATCATAGCCTTCCATACTTGAGAGCCTCCCTTCCACTGCACAGTTTGAGGATATTGCCTCTTGCAGTATTTATTCCATATGTAATTTGTCCATAGAGTATTTGTTATCCTGAATTTCCACCACAATTTTGCAATCATGAAAGAAGTGAGATTTTTCCTAAGACGTTTTATAGCCTCCTATTCATGGATGTGGCGCGTTTCACACCAATGAATAAGACTCTACTTAATGCGGCATATTAGACTCCCTAGGACTCTTCTAAACCTTGTAGTCTGATACCAACTTTGTTACGATCAGACCTAGGTCCTAGTCGTAACACGGCGATAGGGATGTGAGGGACTCCAACCATAAGCCATCTTAGCATTTATTACATACATAAGGTAAAAAATAATATAAAGATGAGCTGAAGTAATCATTAAGTGGGGAATGAGACTAAGGGAAATCAACTCTATAAACGTCCAATCACGACTACACCAATGAGTATCGTCTAAATATGCCTCTAGTGAAAAAACAATAGTAACATGAATAAAAGTCCTATCCTCGGTAGAATAAGGACTCACTTACGTCTTTGAAATATAAATAAATCTCTAGTCATGAGTAGGATGATCGTGAGTGTCGTACGTCTCTACATTATGAGACAATATAGGTAAAATATATGTTAGTACATTTAAATGTACTAAGTATGTGAGGTATGCATGAACAAGTAAGAGAATGTAATCAATATGTCATAAGATTCATGACCAATCATAACGAATATGAGTAAAGCTTAAAAGCAATTTAACATATAAGAAACTCATGGTTAATGCATATCATAAGAATTTCATCATAAACTCATAACTTGACATCTCACACTTAACTCGAATTTATGTGGGATAGGACCTTTAACCAACAATTAGGGCCATGCAAGTTATTACATGGAATTCAATGACTCCTGTATTGAGATATGCCGATGACTCCTGCATCGAAACAAGGGAGGCTACATTGCCAGGGTACACTCAAAAAGTAACTATTCAATTGGGCTATGTGGATCCACTAGCTAGGCCATGACGGCAACCTACGTCGGCAATGTAGTTTGGGACTTTAGGTTGCTAATATGATTCCCCTAGGTAACTAACTGCGTTACCGGACCGAACCCCACCTAGAAGCCCTCTAGGTGCTTAGTCAATATCCCAACAGAAACTCATAAACATAGTCATAACGTAGTAGAGAAAGACAGTAACTGCCTATCTGTCATGACCCAAGCCTAGGGCCTAGACGTGACATGGCGAATGAGGAACCCGAAAGTACCTCAATCAAGCCTCTTAGCATTCTTTTAGCCTTTCATAGGTAATGATGATAAATAAACAAGCGGAAATCATAATAGTAAATCTTCAACTTACATATGTCCAACAATACCTCTAACTATTAGATTTAACGGGGCTAAGACAAGTCCCTAGCTCACCCTCAATCATAATAGAAGAAATGTCATAGTAAAATATCTTAACATATCATAAACTAGAAAGATAAAGGAGTATTGTTCCCGGAACATGGGAACTCACCAAAAGTAGTCTCCAATGGAATATCAACTAGCCACGTGGAGGAGAACGAGGATGAGCACCGATCCCTACATGGTGATATCATGTAGGCAAAAGAGTATGCGTTAGTACTTTGAATGTACTAAGTATGTAAGGATGCATGAACATTGAGGAAACATTAAAAATATAATTTAATGTATGCATAATAAATCATATAAATATCCTTTAAAACATTCATTTTGTGGGAAATTAACTATAACCGACATTTAAGACCATGCGAGATATTACATGGAATCCAACATAACCCCCTACGTTGGTCGGGGAGACTACTTCCCAGGTAGAACTCCGTCAACTTCATTCATTTCTTTAACTTTAACTTTAAGGGTCATTTATGGATCCATTAGCCTAAGCCTACAAGGGCTCCTATGTTGGCACATAGTTAATGAGACAAGGGGTTGCTACTAGGATTCCCTTACCGAATCCCACCTCAATGCCTCATTCGGTGCTAAGTCAATCCCACGGAATAGTTTAATACTTCAAAATATTCATAGCATATAACTTGAGAATTCAAACATCATATTCGGTAGAATAACTCATTAAAACATTTGATAATTCAAATATGCAAGAATTGTCCTTATTGCATAAAGAATCCATCATTAATATCATTTCATCATTCTTTCATTTCATAAGACTCCCTTTTTGATCATAGATATTGCTTTCATAAATATTTATTTGGAGTCAAAGCTTTCAAGTCAAACTTTATTAAAAACATAGTAAAACTAGGTGGGTTCAAATCACTTCAACTTGTAAATATGTATGTAAATAAATATACATAAATACTTTGAAATCCATTAATTAAAAATCATGCTTTAAACAACCCACCATGAATTTCAAGAACCTTTAAATAGATAATAGAGGAATTACTTGTAAACCATCAATTCATACATATTAAATTATGTTATATCAAAATAGAGCAAGAATCATTAGTTTAACCATTATTCATACTATTAAGTAAAAATAAGAATTACCATAAGAAAATATTAATTGAAATCAAGACACTTAATTGAAAGAGTTTTTGGACTACATGGGTGGAAGAATGCATGGATAAATACCCACATAACTTAGAGTAGAGCTTAAGGAAAATAAATATAATTTATCATATAATCAAAATAATTTAGATATGAGAGTGGAAGGAATACTCTCATTGAAGCCTTACATACCTGGAAACCGAAGCTTTAGTTGGTACCGAAAGACTTAATGAACACTCTTGAGTCCTAGCTTCTCTCCTCGCCGGAACGTTTTGTGTACTACCCGGAGTATATTAATCACCGAAATAGTATTTCTTCACTACTAAGAACTAAAACTATATTTGAGAATGTGTAAAGAAGTGTATAGAGAGAAGATTTGCTTGAGAAAGCTTGATGAATAAAATGAAGAAATAAGGTGGGTATTTATAGGTGGAAAAGAGGTACCTAACAATAAATAAAATAATTATAAATAAAAATTTGAAAATTTAGTGGAATATATTGATGTCATGGATGATGTTAAATGGAGGACAATTTATGTCATGAGTGATGTCAAATGTATCTAGATTTTTCTATGGTAGGTGAAATGAGTTATCTTTGACAGAATACTCTTTTTGGGAGCTGCGTTTGAATAAGATAAATTCCTTATTAGGATTTGGTGTCTTAACAAGAATTGTAGATATGGAAGTCTAGTTTAATATCGTTTAAGAATTAACCAATTTGAATAAACCTATAGTGAGATATGATTTTTCTTTTATAAACACTCATTTCCGTCACAACATCCTACCTTACAAAAATTAATTTATTTGACCTACTTAACCTCCGAATCTTAAAATATGGTCTTCATAAAAGTTGTAGGTAATGATCGCGTGGTTACTTAGAAATTTGAATCACTCAATGTGGATATTCCTATGAAAAGTTATGCCCAAAATACAAAGGCTGTATCATATTTAGGCGAAAATTGAAACATCGTATACAATATTTTTAGGGGATGTTACACTATCAATCCATCTTTAAAACATATTACGAATATCTCATCTACTTGGTGATTCATTAGAATTTATAACTTCGGTGAGAATTGTCCTTATCACCATCTTTAAAATATATTTTGATTTTAACTCTGATCATCATCATAACTTTAACTTTAGAATCATGAATCTCAACTTTAACTTATATAAAACTTTCATTGAAAATCATTTAACTCGTGATCAACTTACAAACTCATCTTAACTTCATAATCATAGCTTGAAAATATAGCTATATGCATGGACATCTATAATTCAACTTGAAATCATGCAATTCATATGAGAGTATGCATATAAAGATCATTGATAACATTTAAAACCGAAATCAAATCATCCCAATGCAATTCATCAAAACTAGGATTCATAATAAATTGAAAATTGAATGAAAACTTGAGAAATCTTTGGGACTTCATGAGTGAAAAGAGCCCATGAATCAATCCTCACATACCTTGCTAGAATTCACTAAGAATTGAAGAAGACACCTTGTAGAATCTGGAAACCCTAGCTTTAGCTTGAAGAGGAAAACTTGAGAGACTTTATTCTTGCCTTAAAAAATTTTAGGAGAATGAATTAAATAAGAGGGTAATTTGAAGAATTGAATATTTATAGACTTTGAACTTTGCCATAAAAGTGTCTAGGTTCATTGAACCGAACTTGGAAAAAGACACAATTGCCCTTCATTAAAATCTAAAAGTTGACCCTATGGATCTCATTCTACGAGTTATTTTAGTAACAATGAGTCGTTTAAATGACTCGTCATGCAGGTCTAAGAAAAGGTCTAAAGTTCGAGTCTCTTTTTGGAACGAGTAAGGTTTACGGCCTGTCATCTTGTCTACAGTTCGTCTTGTTGGCTCGTCCTACAGGTCCCAAAAACCTGCAAATTTGAGAGTCTCAGAACTTTGGTAATGAGTCGTTTCTACGACTCCTAATAGTTCTTACGAGTCTCCTGTTAAGTCCTAGACTTGACCTCGAGGGACTATTGAAACTTGGCTCTGAAGTCTTCCTACGAGCTGTGTCTATGGGTCGTCTGGGTGAGAACGGGTCATAATAGTGAGACGTAGGACCTTTCTTTAGGGTTGGTCATGACTAACAATAATGACTCCCTCTACGACTAATTTATACGGGTCGTGTAAACTTCTATGGCTCGTAAAGACAGTCATAAATTTGGGATCAGTTCAAGATTTTAAAATTTTCTCCTAGGTTCTGATTTTTCGACTTGAGGGGTCTTACACAACCCTTATAGACTTTTCTAGAAACAACCGACTTACTAATGGGGGTAGACACCCAATAAGGCTCTATTAATATTTTGGGTAACATATCAAACCTATTACCAAGAAATGGGGTAACAAATGACAAATTGGCACCCGGATCTAATAAAGCATACATATCAAAATCAAAGACCTTTAACTTACCGGATGAAGCAGCCCGAGCCATCTTTCCTCCCCTTCTGGTAGTCACAGGACAATCCGTCTTTTTATGTCCACTCTCGCCACAACCATAGCAACTACGTGTACCGGCCAGGCACTCCTCTAAATATTTCTTACCACACCGGTAGCATGAGGGGTAGGGCCTTTTCTTCCCATCACTCTTCCTCAAATTTGAGCCAGATGTTTCTCATTTTGACATCCTCAGACGGTTAAAGTCTTTCCCCTCATAGTATTCCTTTAACTCACCCATTTTCTTTTTTTACCACTCGCGTTCACAGGAGTCACCTTTTATTGATACAACTGAGAGGTCACAGCTCGAGCTAATATCAGGATGACATCATGAAATTTTGCATTAGTCACTTGTTCGGTTAGAGGATCATTAGGGATTTGTTCACCATTAGCATCAACTCCTCCTTAAATTAGAGCCTCGCAGATCGGAGAAAATTGTTCCCCGATAGCATCCATTGCTCTGAGTGAAGGGACTCTTCTTGGAAGCAAGATCTAGAGGACATAAAATGATTCATTAGTCAGAGGAAATCTTAGGACACACTAGAGAACTATATGAATTTGAAAGAAGTGAAACATTTCCAAAACGTTCCATAGTCTCCTATTAATAGTCGTGGCGCGCTTTAAAATAATGAATAAGACTCTATTTGATGAAGTATGTTGGACTCGGAGAACCATTTTAAAACCTCGAGCTCTGATACTAAGTTTGTGATGACCCAAACCTAGAGTCTAGACGTGACATGACGAATGAGGAACCCGGAGGCACCTCACTCAAGCCTCTTAGCATTCAATTAGCCTTTCATGGGTAATGACATCGAACAATAAGCGAAAGTAAGAGGGAGAACAAGACTAAGAGAGAATGTCATAGAATAAAATCCATCATCAACCTTAGATCATCATATATTTGTTTCCAAACATACCTCTATTAATAGACTTGGTGGGGGCTTAAAACATGTCCCTAGCTCACACTTAAGATAAGTGTCAAGAAATGCCATAATAGAAGTCCTAATGTTCTACATAACATAAGCTAGAATAAAAAAAGATGATGTTTCCAAAACATGGGAACTCACCAAAATGGTAGCCTTCAATGAACTCAACTAGCCATATGGAGGTGAATGTGGAGCAACACCGGTAGGCAAAAGAGTATGCGTTAGTACTTTGAATGTACTAAGTATGTAAGAATGCAATTCAATGGAAAACGTTAAAGCATTATAAGTCAAAGTATATGAGAAGATGTATGCATTGACAATTAACAAGAAAAACATTTGAAACATTCATTTTGTAGGAAAATGACCATAACCGACATTTAAGACCATACGAGCTATTACATAGAATCCAACGTAACCTCCACATTGAAAGAGGAGAGACTACTTGCCAAGGTAGAACTCCATCAAATTTTACATTTATTCTTTAACTTTAACTTTAAAGGCTTTTGTGGATCCACTAGCCTAAATAGCCTACAAGGGCCCCTATGGTGGCACATAGTTAATGTAACATAAGACTTTACTTAAGGACCCCTTAGGTCGAGTCCACATCTACATGCTACATTCGGTGCTGGGTCAAATCCCACAGAAATAATTCATATAATAAGAACATAATCATTTACATAACTTTAGATCATCAAAACATCATTCAGTAGAGTAGCTCTTTAAAACCTTTAGTGATTCAAGTATGCAAGAATTGTCCTTATCACATAGAATCCATTCTTTGGCTAAGAAGCCCTTTCATCATCATTCAATAATTCTTTCATTTAATAAGACTCCCCTTTTATCAAAGACATTTTCTTTCATAAACACATTTTGGAGTCAAGATTTTAATTCAAAATTCGTTGAAACATAGTTAAACAAGGTGGGTTATATTCAATTCAACTTTCAAATAAGCTTTTCAATAGAATCATGCATAAACATCATCAATTGAGTCAAATTAAAATATACTTTAAATAACCAACCATTCATTTCAAAGACCCATAATAGCTTGAGATAGGAAATTACTTGACATTCAACAATTCATGCAATTTGAGTCACTAACCACCATTTAAATCATGCTTCATGCTAGTAAGAAGAAATTAGAAGTAGCCATAAAAAATTAATACTTGAATCCAAAGGAATTAGTTGGAAAGGGTTTTGTGACTCAATGGGTGGAAGAACCCATAGATGAAGAAATTAACATACCTTGGGGAAATAACCCCCAATGCAAGGTTGAAAATAATAGAGACTTGATCATTCTTGAAGAAACCCTAGAAGCTTGCTTGAGAATGGAGGAGAGGAACTTGAGAGGTTAGGGTTTTTGTTTAAAGGAGTAGTGTGAGGAATAAGAGCTTTTGAGGGGTTTAGGGTCTTAGATAGGACCAACTCAGTCCCCAAAATAACCACACTTTGATATTACAACACGGGAAAAAATAAAATACCCCTTTTAAAATTAGCCAGACTGGGCTTCACGGAGGACCCATCACTGTCCGTGGTGCTCACCACGGCCTGTGGTGGTGTCCCATTGTGAATGAATTGGAGGTAAAAATCTTGGGGTTGCAAGGGAAGTCTCTAAACTTCCTTCATGGAGACCTTCACGGTCCGTGAACCTCGATCGTGATGCAGGTCCTGCAGGAGGGCCTGTAGTAGTGACCACCATGGATCACACCACTTTCTGTGAAGATCTCTATGGCCCGTGGTGGTCGCCCTAGTCCTTGTCTTGGAATGTTTTCTGAGACCTTAGGGGAGGGGTCACCACGGAGGGTACTACGGTCCGTGGTACTCACCAGGTTCGTGGTCCCTCATCATGGTCCCTTCTCTACAAGTCTGAGTCTCTGAATTACCATCACGATGGATCACCATGAGGCGTGGTGCTCACCACAGACCGTGATGGCCTTCTGTGGTCATCACTAGTGCCAATTTTCTGTATTTCTTTGGAATTCCATCCTTTGTTTCTCATTTTAAGACTTTTCAAATTTTCGGGGTCTTACAGTTTCAAATTTTATTGATTTGATTGATCATGCATGCATTGCACTATATTTCATACTATGTTAATGTTCTAATGTTTTTTCAATGATATTGCATGCCTACATATTTAGTACATTCAAAGTACTAATACATACTATTTTGCCTACATGATATCACCATGTAGGGACCGACATTGCTCCACATTCACCTCTACGTGGCTAGTTGATTCGTTAAAGGCTACATAGTTGGTGAGTTCCCATATTTCGGGAGGAACATCCCATTCCGTTTCTAGCTTATGATGTATAAAGACTTTTGTATATCTTTCATGGTTCTTATTTTTATTTTGATTGAGAGTGAGCTAGGGATATGTCTTAGCCCCCACCAAGTCTAGGATGTAGAGGTATTGTTAGACATGTATAAGAACAAGGTTTGACTAATTTGGTTATCATTTAAATATTTCCCTTAGTCCCATTCTCCCTTTTATTTTCACTCGTTATTGAATGTCATTACCTATGAAAAGCTAAATGAATGTTAAAAGACTTGGGTGCGGTACCTCCGAGTGCCTCATTCGCCATGTTGAGGGTAGGCCTTAGGCCTGGATCATTACAAAGTAGATAGAATAAATATTGATGGTAATGATGAGGACCTGAATGAGGATAAGCAAGAAGGGGAAATTCACAAAAACTTAGAGTGCATACAAAAAGAAACAGGTTTATCTCCACACACAAAAGGAAGAAATCCAACAAATAAAGTAGAGGCAAATACCATATTTACAAGGGCTTTTGCAAAAAAGGGAGTGAAATTAAGTAATCCATAAAGTACAAAGCTTTAATCTGGAACATTAGATTAGTAAGAACTCACAACTCCTTTTATAGAGTTCAAATGCTTCACAAATATCATTAATTTTCTTATGATAACTTTCATGAAACCTTTTCAAGACTCGAGGAAGATACATAAATACAAAAAAAGGTCGGGTATGTCCTATGCAAATTATAACATAAATGAAAAGATAGGGTATTTGTACATGACACTATTATGTGGGAGTCATTGTTGATTCCGAACAACAATTAACTCTACATCTTACATTCCAGGATGGTCAAGCAATGATCACTACTCTTGTGTATGCAAAATGTGATGCCTTAGAAAGATTGCAACTCTGGGAAGATTTGTATTCAATAGGAGATAATGTGATCTTACCTTGGTTGGTAGGTGGAGACTTTATTTTCATTTTGGGGATAAAGGAGAAGATATGGGGCCTTTTTGTATACCCTCATGAATATGAGGATTTTTATTGTTGTATTAATTCATGTGGGCTGATGGATATTAATTTCAAAGGTAGTCCATTCACATGGTGGAATGGTAGAATAGATAATGCTGACATTTTCAAGGGACTTGACAGTACTATGGTCAATCAAGTCTTCTTGGATTTATTTGATGGTGGGGACATTCAACATCTAGCTAGGACTGCTTCTAATCATGCTCCTATGTTATTTACTTGTGAAGATCAAATGCTAATAATGAGTAGGCCTTTTAGAATTTTGAAGTTCTGTACAGAGAAGGAAGATTTAAAGAAGGTGGTGAAAATAAACTGAGTGAAATCAGACTTTGAAGACATATTTTTAATGCTAAAGCACAAGATGAAGAAGACTAAAATAACATCATCAAGATGTAGTAGAGAAAGATTTGGGGACATATTCAAGCAGCTCAACATCAGAGAGGAGATAGTAAGATTGAAAAAAGAATTATTTGAGAAACAATCCACTATTATCTATTAAGGTAGTTTGAAAAGTGCCAAGAATGAACTCACCAAATATTTGCATTATAAAGAAAAATACTAGAGGTAGAAAGTAGGAATGCAGTGGTTCTCTGGAGGAGATAAAAATACCACATACTTTCATAATCTGGTGAATGGAAGAAGAAAAATATTATCACTAACTAAGATAATTAAAATGATGGAAGTTGGACCGAAGGAGAAGAGGAATTAATAACAAAAGCTATGTCTTTCTACCAGAAGCAATTCAGAGCAGTTACTGGTAATACTAACTTTTCTTTATTAGATAAAATTCATTAGTTACTAAGAAGGATAACTGTAAACTGGATGTTATGTCTACTGAAGAAGAAATCAAAAGAGTGGCATTTGAGTTGAAGGATGACAGTGCTAGTGACCTTGATAGGTTTACTGGTCATTTTTATCAAACATGACGGGATATTATGACAAAGGATGTAGTGGAAGTGGTGCATGCATTTTTTGAAAGGCGTAGTCTTCAAAAATCTCTCACTCATACTAATCTCATATTGATTCCTAAGAAGGAGGTGATTCATACTTTTTCAGAACTGAGACTAATTAGCCTGTGCTACTTTCTTAATAAGGTGGTCTCTAGAGTGTTGCATGATAGAATAGAAGATATTTTTCCCAAGCTTATTTCACACAACCAAGCTGGTTTTGTGAAGGGGAAGAGCATTACTGAAAATGTTCTTCTAGCTCAGGAGATTATTACTGATATAAGGAAGAGAGGAAAGCCTGCTAATGTGGCGATCAAACTGGTTATGGCCAAAACTTATGATAGGGTTGATTGTAGATTTTTAATAAAGGTTCTAGAAAAAATGAATTTTAATCATTTGGTCGTTGATAAGATTTGGAGACTAGTTGCCAATAACCAGTACTCCATTCTTATTAATGGACAATTTCAGGGTTTTTTTCATTCATCTAGGGGTGTTAAACATGGAGATCCACTTTCCTCAACATTATTTATAGGCGGAATGACTGAGAGACCCCTGTATTTGGATCCGTAGAAATTATATTTAAAAAAAAATTTTAAAAAAATCGAATAGGTCACTTTTGCAATTTCTGAAAAATTTCAAATGGCCATGTTCTTCATATACTCACAAATTGAACACCAAATTCATACCAAATAGGTGAAATTCTTCCCATTTGACTTGAAAATTCAACTACAAGTTCACCAACACAAATTCAACGAGCATCAATCATATTTTAAAATTAATTTCATAAATTTACAAAACCCATTTATTGTTCTTTAAGCTTTCTTAAATTCATCCATGGAGTTTTAAATTTTTCAATAACCATCATTACCCTTCATGTTAATCCATACACACACCTCTTCTTTGAAGCTAACTAACACAAACAATGGTATCAGTATTTTTAGAATCTAAAAAACTAAAAATTAGAGAAATAAGGGAGTGGGGCAGAACGAAGGGGCTAGGGATGAGATGCTGATTTATAGCAAAAGAGTTGAGGAAGAAGAAGAAGATAAGGAGGAAGATGGGTGAATTCAAAGAAGAGAAGGTCTGGAGAAGAAGAATTTTGGGGATTGGGGTGCGAAGGAGGCTGGGTTGGAGAAGAAGAAAGTTGGGTGTGGGGTGGGGTGGTTGAAGAAGCTAGTTTTTTAAAAAAAAATTTAAATTTTTTTAATATAAAATTATGTATGTACTCGCTTTTAAACGCATGTTTTCACGCATTTATCAAACTCAGCGCCACATAAGTCGGTCAATGGTCAGAGGGGTGTAAAATGTTGTGTTCTAATAGGTTTAACTGTTCAGTTGGTAAATTGATAAGTAAGAGGGTTCAAGTGACAAACGGAGCCAAGTACAAAGGTCTCCGAGGTCATTCCGCCTTATTTATATTATCTACAAAGATATTGTCACGACCTAGCCCCGTGGGCCGTGACTAGTGTCCGAATTGGACACTCGTATACACACTTATTACCTATAGTCAATCGGCAGTTAAATATGATATAGGATTTATATGGGCAGCACGTCGTCTCAAACTGTCACTTATATATATATATATATACCAAAATCACCTGTTTCTTGGAGAGTCTTAATTGTCAAAAATAAGATAACATAATACGTAAGCCGACAAGGCTTTCACTCTGAATGTAAACGTCCAAAAACATAAGTCATACTAGTACACCAGACAACATCTACATACAACCCACTCATGTGTCTACAGACCTCTAAGAGGATTAACAATAGCATATGACGGGACAGGGCCCCGCTGTATCCCCTAAATACACAAATATATACATTATAAGGATTAGTACCAAAAGTTTAGGCTCCGAGACAATGGAGCACTTCAAACCCGTTGAGTAGAATCCTAAGATGACGGCTCTCCAAAATGAGTATCTGTACCTACGGGCACAAAACGCAGCCCCCCAAAGAAGGGGGTCAGTACGAAATATGTACCGAGTATATATAAAGCATAAAATATCGTAAAGGAGATCACATCTGAAATAAAGATTCAGGAGTCAAGTATCATAATCAATAAATCACTGTACCTGTGTCTTATAAAATGAAGACATGCATATCATCATCATATATCGTACCTGGCCCGTTATGGGACTCGGTGTCACAATTATATTAATATATCGTCATATATATATACCATACCCAGCCCTTTAGCAAGGGACTCGGTGAATAGAGTAGTGTACACTGCTATCGTACCCGGTCCATTATGGGACTCGGTGCCATAATCATATCGTCATATCATCATAATATCATATTATCATATCACGTACCCGGCCCTCTAGTAAGGGACTCAGTGAATAATGTAGTGGAATCCATACATGATAACATACCTGGCCTATCGTAGGACTCGGTCAATAATACCATAACAATATGCACGAATAAGGTATCATTAGCAACCTTGTGAAATTTGATCATTATCGGAGACTTAATAGAATAAGCAAAACAGTTCATCATTTGAAAACCAAGACAATAGTCATTATGAATCACACCAATTATGGATTATACTAAAATATGAATTATACCACAACATGAGTTATACCAACTAGGATGGCTGGAATCATACACATGAGTCAAGACATAACAATATAAATTTTGAAAATCAAGAACGGTAGCTATCCGAGTATATCTACGAATAAGAGTTTCTTTGAAATTTAAGCATACGTCATTCGTTCGTTTCATATGGATCATGCCAAAAGAAGAAAATGTTAACTTTACATACCTTTAGCGTTTATACGTATATGCTGTCCAATATTGTCTGAACCTATATTAAAACGTTAAGCACTATGGTTAAGCTATGGACAAGAATAAAACGTAGTCTATCGTTAGTAGGTTATTTCTAAAAAGATTTGGACAACACCTCTCCTATACCGCTCACTTTTCCCACTTTCAAACCAGCCATATAATCATCGAGAAACATCAACAATCCAAAATATTGACACAAAATAAGATTTATTATTGACAATAAGCCTAGAATGTTTCCACCCGACTCATGTTACTAAAGCAGTAAATTTGGAAAGCCGAGTACCTCACGTTGTATCTAAATTTTGAAAATGAAAACAGCAAAATTGGACTTTATGACCTTCATGAAACATTTATATCTCTGTCTTAAGTTTCCAATGCAAAAGAAATCCACTCAAAACTCATTTTCTACAAAGAGATATCATCAAAACACTAACAGGTATACATGAGGGATTTTTGCAATCCAGAATCTGGACAGAATTTGTCTTATGATTCATCCTCATTTTTCGATATAATAACAACCGATATAGACTATAACATAAACATAAGAGTTGTAGGTACGTGTATTATCTTTCCAAAACATGTTTAATATCTAAAATCGAAGGTCTACACAATGAGATATTCCAGAATTACTACCAGCTACTCAATTCCAAAAACGGGTTTGAACATTCACAATCTTCATACACCTTTTTCCTCCAAATTCAAGAACAACAACTCATCAACAACATCAAAACAATATCAACCATTATTATACATCATCACTAAGCTAATTCCATCCATTTAAGCTACCTAAAACAACCCTTTAACCCATAAATCTCAACAAATCACCAAACTAGTTTATAACACTATTTTCTCCGTTCTAATCCGTTAAAACTCTAACTAAACTTGTTAACAATGAAAATGAGACTTTAATATTACCTTAAATTTGTAGTACCACATAAAATCTTCTCCTTATTGGATGATATCTAGCTCAAATTGAAGCCAATGCGACGTACAACAATTTTCTCTTTAAGAGCTTTGAGATTCGGGGCTTTAATTGTGGTAGATGTTGGTGTTTCTCTCTAGCTTTCCCTTCTCTTACTCTCTCTGGAAATTTCCAGATATTTCTTGGTCTAAAGTATGAAGGAAGAGATAAAAATTAGATTAATTTCGTGGGTATTGGGTCTGACCCGAATTAGAATTGGGTTGGGCCGAATTCACTATTTAGTTTGGCCTGTCAGACTTAAAATGTCTATATCTTATTACTCCTATATCACATTTCGTCCCACGACCTATGGTTGGAAAGATATTTCAATTACCTACAACTTTCATTTTGAGATCTTTCCCAAATTCCCAAATTCTAAAGAGGTTATGGCCTCCCAAAGTTGGCTTACCCGAAACGTGACTTTAAGAAAAAAAAACATTTGATGGCTTCTACTTTGATTTGGCTCAAGGGTCCTTCTTGAGATGTATTTTACTTCACATAAATTATTCAAATAACTTGGCATATATAACAAATCATGTCCTTTTAAAATTCAAAATTAAAAGTTCTTGAATTTATAACCGTTAGCTTACGAATAATCCAGATGCAAAAATACAGAATGTAACAGATATTGTCCAGAGCTTTGAATAAATCAAAATTCTTGATCAATGGAGAAACAATATCACTATTTTTATTCAATAAGATAGTTATTCTTAAACAATAGTTTAAAAGCTTTGAAATGCCAAAATGAAGTGAAAACATAAATCACCTTGCTTATACTAATGATACTATTATATTTGTTACTGCTGATGAAAAATATTTACAGCTTGTCATGGAGACTTTGGGGATATATGAACAACAATCACGACAAATGATTAATAAGGACAAGAGTTTCTTTTACATGCATAACAAGATTGCTCAAACCATATATCAGGAGGTGGAAATAATTACTGGTTTTATAAAGGCAAATTTTTAATTGACTTATTTTGGATGTCCAGTAAGACATGCAAAGAAGAAGAAAATGCATTTCATAGAACCAACGAAAAAGATACAGAGTAAGTTACGGACTTGGAAAGGCAAATTACTATCTTTTGGAGAAAAGGCTGTATTGATAAATAATGTTTTGCAAAGTATACCTATCTATGGCAAAGGGGTGTTGATTTGGCGCTGAAGAAGTCTTCAAGGACTCGATTTTTCATAACACTTGTGAGAATTTTAAGCGTGGATGTGAAATTCGATCAAGCTCCAGCTCATATTACTCATTTCGCTTGACAATGGAGGAATACCACCTCACCGTGGTGGCATTGATGTCATCTTCAGCTCAGCTCAAGTCAGCAGATTGGATCGTGATGAGGATGTCAAAGAAGATGTTGCAATGCCTTTTGGACAATTCTATGGAGATCTCCGTTTCCACTTCTTTTTTGGTTTTGTTTTGTTTAATTTCTTTTTATGTTGGGCTTGAGTTTGTGGATTCAGGTCGTAGATTATTTGGTTTTGTTTGAAATAAAAGGACCATGGTCCATTTTGATTTTTTTAAAAAAAATAAACATATTTGGGACTATTGATATTGAATTTAGTAGTCTATAGACTTTAAAAAAATTGAAGGACAAAATCGGTAATTTGTTTAGCTTGGAGGGTTTATAGAGGGTTTTAGTTGTGAGTTACAAAACGACTTCCTCCACTAAGCTCGTCAATGGTGGTTTTCAGTCCCTACTTGAACTAGCCGAAACTAGGATGCGAATAGTCAACCCCCATTTTCCCATCAACATCCCCAATTCATACTAGTTTTTTTTCCATTATTACCGCCCATGTTGAAGGTTCTGACATCCTCATGTCTGCAAAATTGTTTCCCCACCGTCACTCAAGTTCGGCGTGGCTCTGAGTCGAATACGCCGTTGCTTCAGGTTTTAGGTTCCCTAAGAAGTTCAAACCGTAGAGGCCCCTATTTGTATCGGCGATTCTTTTGTTCGGATTCTACTGATGAGTCCGAACCAAATTCCGAGGCCAAGCAGCTCGAGGGCGAAAGGGAAGGTGGAGATGCTGATTCGAAGGCTTCCGCAGCTATTGTTCCCACTGTATTTAGGCCTAAAGATTGCCTAACGGTTAGTCTACATTTCCAGTGGAAAAAAAGCAATACTTACTTTGCACTAGGTCTTGGCTCCGAACCAATTGGATATACATGTGTCTTTGCACTTCTTACTTCAATTTACACTTGACCCCCATAAACTAACATGTTTGGTGCTAACACCAGTGTGTTAAGTATTTTCCTGGTTCATCATTTACAAATACACAAGAGAATATTTGGTGGCTGGTAATTTGATTTCCCAACCTAAAGACTCTGTCATCATGTGAGCTTGTGCACCAAAAAAGATGTAAAATGAGTGTTAGTGTTATGTTTGCATTGGGTAGTTATGGCATAGTTTAAACATTGTTGTTCAAATTTGTACATATAGATGCAAGCATGACCACATATGATGAAATTTCAATTCTTTGTGATTGGCATTAACCAAGAATTGGAATTAATTTCATTTTAAAATAATTTACTTTGGTTACAACACTATGTCAAGATTAGGGCAATAGAAAAGGATGGTTGGTCTTTGCTCTTTGCTCCACTCCACTCCACTCCTTGAGTTTCTTTTTTAGAAGACTCAGTTTTGAGGCTAGTATGAAGTCAAGACTGCCTGTCACATTGAAGGATCCCCACCACTCCTTAACTCTATCCCTAAAACCCTCCACATTTATCCACCACTTCTCAAACTTGAAGTAAGATTTTTTGGAAGCTCATTCCCACAAGTCGGTACTATGGGGTTATGATCAGAACCCAAGGTAGGCAGAGCACTTTTTCTAATTTGGGTGAAAATCTCATCCCAAGGAAAAGAGTGCAAGAATCTTTCTCAAAAAGGAAAAGAGTACAAGAATCTGTCAATCTCCGAGGCATTTCTCTGATTTGCCCCTCCTCTCCATGTGTAGGATCCCCCAAATAAAGGAGGATCCACAAGTTCCAGTTCATTAATGCAACTATGCAACCGGTGAAGTCATACATAGCCCCTGAGATTCTGCTACAATTAGTCTTTTCTGAGGGGAACCTTGTGGTGTTAAAATCCCCACATACCACCCAAGGTCCCGCACAGAAACTCCTCATTGCTCCCTGCTCCTCCCACAGTTCCTTTCTCTCAATCCTATCACAAGATGCATACACTGCAGTTATAAACCAGATGAGTTCATGATTTAAACCACTGAGCTTGCAAGTAGTGCTCTGATTGCCACTTTCTACTCGTTTTCTACTCGTTCCCCTTCCTAATTTCTCTTGTCCCACATTATCAGTATGTCCCCCTTACTACCTAAAGATTCTACCCAAATTCCTCCTATCCATCTGTTGCCCCCCCCCCCCCCCCAATTGCTGTAGATAGTCACCTACGTCTCCACTAAGTTGTCTCTATCAACACTATTATGTCCACCCTCCTCTTGTTGTATTCTACTCCTCCTTCCTAAATTCCTCTTAGTATCCATGTTGAGCCCCCTCACATTCCATGAAAAAATCTATAGCTTCATGATAAATGAGAGGCTGCATTTCTCCCTCTACTCCTTGGTTCACTCCTAGAATCCTTATCTTTGTAGTTAACATCAAAGATAAGATTTCTTACTTCTTTGGGTACCATCTGCTTATCGCCAATCACCGAAATGGTTTCTATTGTTGTTAATTCTTTGAGCCGCCTCTGATCAATTTTAAGTAGCAGATTGAAAGCTTCCTCTGTGCACCCCTCGAAAGCTACTCCAAATTCCTTGCTCAGCCTCAACATATTATTCTGTACCCATTCGTTTGCCTTGCCTTTGACTTCCTTACAGCATTCCGAAGCATCGCATTGAAAAAGGTTGGGTCCCCCAGAATCGTGATTTGTTTCGAACTATTCTGCCCCTGTAATTTCATTTCTTCTTCGTTCAATTCTTCCGAAATCTGTGGTGTTACTTCTGCATGCACCTTTTTGTCGGGTCCCATTTTTATAAAGTTGCTGAATGAGTCTTTCCCCCTTTGCTTCCTCAATTAGATTCTGATCAGTTGAGGAGTGTGTAGTTTCCTGTATTTTTTTCCCAGCAGTTCATATCACAAATGAAAGGCTCAGGTCCTTGTGGGAATTCCTTTATAATTTGGGCTTTAAACAGGCTTCTTCCACTTTTTTTGTGATAATGAACTATACACGTACTCTAAAATGTGGTTTTCATTCTTTCATTTGTCAATAATTTACACAGAGATAAAGTCAAGCCGCACTTTGCAACATTTTGGATGGACCTGGTTTTGGTTTTGAAGTTGAGAGAAGAAATTACCTTATCACTAGGCTTGCTTTAAGGGGTTGGACATACAGTTTGTTGTTTCCTTTTTATTACATCTAATGGTGTGACACTACCTTTGTTTATTACTGCAGCAAAATTTAGGGAAAGGCTGGAGCCTAACAAAGAAAAAATACCGGCTCATGTTATGCAAGTTATTGAAGAAGAACTTACAAAACTGCAACTACTGGAAGCTAGTTCAAGTGAATTCAATGTGACACGTAATTATCTTGATTGGTTGACTGCTTTGCCATGGGGTAGTTACAGGTTTGTTGCCTATCTTGACTGTCTATTATACCTTATATTGTCTTGGTTCAGTTCAACTGATGTTATCTGTATTCTTGATTAGCTGTAATAGTGGAATCTGTTCGAGAGAAGCTGACTTAACAGAATAACAAAATGGGAAGTGTGATTATTTTTTTGAGAAGGTAACATATTTGTATATATATAAACTGGACTACACAAAGCAGTGTAATCTTCCATAATTAAAGAGTGAAGTGCAACTAGAGTTCCTAGCACTTTTGTCTTCTCACAAGTAGTCTAATACATCAAAAATAGACTCCACATCTTCTAAATACGCTTGTTTACTCCAAAAATAGTAAAGGAATAGACAATTTATCTTCAGCTTCTGTATAGAACTGTTGCTGTCCTCAATAATCTTTGGTATCTCTCCTTCCAAATTGTCCACCAAATGCTAGCTGGGACAATCCTCCATCTCTCTTTCTAACTGGATAGGCTGCCATCTCTATTCCAACATGCTAGGACTTTATGAATTTTCTTCTTGGCATGACCCGCCGAACTCTTCCGTAATTAATCTGTCATTCTACAGTGCAAAAAGAGATCATCCAGAATCAAGATTTTATTTCCTTTTTTTGGGGGGGCCAAAAGCCAAGTGAAACGAGCAACTTGTATAGAATTTTCACTTTCCATATCAATTTCCAAGGCCAGCAACCAATCTAATTATTTGGAAGGTTAAGTTCCTTATTAAGTTGACGTAGCCGAAAATTCACCTTGTCTATTCCCAAGCCAAAATTACCATCTTCAGTGGCAGAAATCTCTTTGAATTGTTCTTGGGTGTAGTAAACTTTGTCAGCGTGCCAAACTCCCTGTCATTTAACGGTCTTTTGAAATTATGATTCGATCATGAGTTTAACCAGATCCCCCCCGCAGTTGCTCCCTGTTGCTAATTCAAGATAAATATCAGGTAAGAGCTGCTTCAGTGATCTTTGGCCTAGCGAGTTGTCTTTCCAAAAGGATGTCTTCATTCATTTCCTACTTTGAAGCTGGATTTGCTTATGAGTTAGGCCATAAGCTTCTGATGGATTTCCATAAACTGACCCCATAAGGGGTTGTTCACGACTTTAGTTGTCCATTTTCCATCCATCCCATATTTTATCTTGATAACATCATTCCACAAAGAATTCTTCGTTAGAAAACCTCTCATAACCATTTCTTCATCAGGCTTTGATTCTGGACTCTCAAGTTCCCGATCTTAAAGACCCCTTTCAGTTACTAGCTGTAACTGCGCAGCTGTGCTCCATCTCACCAGATGGATCTTTTTCTTTGTCTCTATTTCCTTGCCAAAGAAAGTTCCTTCTAAGTGCATCCAATCTCTTCACAACACTTGCAGGGATTAGCAATAAAGACATTGTATAGGTAGGCATGACATCACGTACAATGTTATTAAAGACAATCATCGTTTAGTGAGAAGTAAAAATACTATTCTTTGAAATTTGTTAGGCTTCCAAGTTAACCTTGCTGCCTAGTGATTTGACTTGCCTATATTGAATCGTCCTCCAGCTTTTCTTTCTCCTTCTGTTCCTTATTTGGGTTCTCACATGCCATGCTTCTTACTTTGATGATGCTTCCTTGGCATCCCAATTAATGAGTTTATACGGATTCTAGGGTCTATCACTAGAAAGAATCACACTCATGAGAGCAAGATTTGGATTGTAAGATGATGGGCTCCTTATGTAGTATAAGTTTGGAGCTTGATTTGTCATAGTCCATGTTTGTGGATGGTGCTGGACCTGGCTTTATAGTTTTGTTCTTTGCCATGGTTGTTAGCAGGTTCCTAAAATTTTTCTTCTTATGTGATCCAAAATGCAGTGATGAGAACTTTGATGTACTACGGGCAGAAAAAATTCTTGATGAAGACCACTATGGGTTAACTGATGTTAAGGAAAGGATCTTGGAATTTATAGCAGTGGGAAAACTCAGAGGAACCTCACAAGGTTGGTAAATGCCAGCTTATTTTTTATTTTTTTAAAAAATAATAACCCTCAAGATTAAGCCATAATCATATATTCCTTTTGTCCCAATTAATGTGATTAATCTTTCCGGTAAAGAATGTCACCTTTTTATATTTCTAAATTTTTGAGATGAAGGTTCGCGTATGATGTCCAGTGTGATAAAGAATGTGTCACCGAGACTTAAAGCTGAGGTCTATAGAGTGGTTGTTAAACTAGCCATGTTGTACAAGGTGGAGAGTTGGTCAGTCAAGAACTCGCATGTCTATAAGATGAAAGTAGCAGAAATGAGGATGCTTAGATGGATGTGTGTGCATATTAGAAGAGACACGATTAGGGATGAAGATATACGGGGTAAGGTTGGAGTAGCCTCCGTGGTGAACAAGATGCGAGAAATGAGAGTGAGATGGTTTGGGCGTGTGAAGAGAAGGAACACAAATGCCCCAAGAGGAGGTGTGAGAGTTTGGCGGTGATAGGTTTGAGGATTGGTAGAGCTAGATTGAGGAAGAATTGGGGAGAGGTGATTAGATAAGACATGACACATTTTCGGCTCACCGAGCATATTACCCCATATAGAAGAGCATGACGGTGTAGGATTAGGATAAACGGTTAGTAGATAGTTGAGCGTTTTCTCTCTTCCGAGTGGTAGAGCAAGGTTCTAGTATTATTTTTATCATGTTATCTTATATTTCGATTTTATTACTATTGTTTTTCTACTTTGGTTGTCTTTGATATTTTTACTATCAATACTTTTCTTTCTTCAATATTTTCATGATAGCTTTTACTCTTGTATTTCTTTCACATCATGTTCTGGAAAACTTTTTTCTTGAATCGAGAAACAACCTTTCTACCCACAAATCAAGGTAAGGTATGTGTACACCTCACCATCTCCAGACCCCACTTGTAGGATTACTGGGTATGTTGTAAAAAATTTAAACTTCAAAATTCTCATTTTATTTTATCCTTAATGAATTAATTTTTTTCCCAATAATATACCGTCCAACACAAAAACACACACTCACGTAGTCATAATTTTAGTTTATGAGTCCAACTTTCTTTCACAACAATGTCTATACACATGGTATACAACATTACACAACTTTATACATTTACTGTAGGTAATGTGTCAACGTTGTTTCAAGGTGTATAAGAGGTGTTTATACATATTTTTACAATGTTATATAAAATTATTCAAACTTGTACAATAAGTTGGGTTTGGTCTCCTACAAACTTATACAAGAACTAGTTTTGATGCACATGCGTTGCACGTGAATGGCAAATCATATAGCACACTATTTTTATAATAATGTCAATATTATTAAATCAAGAATTTAAATGATTATAAATGAAATAATAAAGTATAAGTTCCTATTCATCATGGATGTGAACTTTCTCATGATTATTAACTGTGTGCATACTGAAAGTTGTGAAATCAATATTCAAAACATCTATGCTTATTTATAATTTGAAGTCAGATATAAATAAGGTGATGTGACACCTCTCTATGACCTCCAATTATATTTATCTTTTTTCTCATTTTAAAATTAATTATGATATGTAAAAATAAAAAAAGTCACTCTTAAAATCTCTTTGTTGGTCTCTCAAATATACCTTCTCCTCCCTCCTCTATAATTCATTGCTTAGTTATTATTGTATTGTTGGAGTTCTTGCATAATATAAATAAATAAATAAAAATATAAAATATAAAAGGTATACTGAATTGAGTGTTTTTAGTTGGGGTATTATAATAATTTAACATTCAAGTTAGGGGGTGTTCAAATTCCACTGAATTTCGAACTCACTCAACGGTGACAAATCACACTTGAGTTTTTAAGAAGAGAAGAATAGAAAACATAGAAAATTCGTAGTTTAAAAATATGAGAAAACTCCTCCATTTATAGCCAACCATGGATAATATGGAGAAGTGTTTATTGTGCCTTATCAGAAAAGTAATAACCCTTCAGAAAAGTCACTATCCTTCAGAAAGGTCACAACCTATTAGAAAGGTCACAACTCATTGAAAAGTTACAACCCTTCGAAGAAGACACAACCCTTCAATGCGAAAATGTGCCTACTTTTAATAATATGATATAATATAATATAAATAAATAAAATTTAAAATATAGAAGATATACTAAATTGGGTGTTTCAAGAAGAAGAAGAAGAATTGAAAACTTATAATAAAATTCATAGTTTAAAAATGTGAGGAAACCCCTCTATTTATAGCTAACAAAGGGTAGTATGAACATGTGCTTATTGTGCCTTATCAGAAAGTCACAACCCTTCGATAAGGTCACAACTCATCGGAAAGTCACAACTCTTCAGAAAAGTCACAATCCTCCGTGTGAAAAAGTGTTTGCTTTTAATATATTATAATATATTTAAATATATAAAATATAAAATATAGAAAATATTCTAATTTTTTTTTATGGGAACAGACCCTACACGAGGCTCCCACCTCTCATGTACAGTCAGGGGTTGAGCAGCACCCTCAAGCTTTATATAAATGAACAAAAAAGATACAAGGAGGGGGACATAAACTTTACCTCCATTCCTAAGGTGGTTCATAAGTCGGCTAACCTACTAAGGTCGGCTAACTCATCACCGATACAAAAATAGGTGCTATCTAATAACTAGGAAAGCAGTAAACCTATGAGAGGACTCCTCTCGATACAATGTGACTAAGAAAAAACATAAATGAGGGAGACTCTCCCCTTCCATGAGAGTACAAAAAGTAACCTACACTAGTCCTATTCAAATAGCCACGTAGCACATAGCTATATTGAAGAAGAGCAAGTATACGAAACTTCTATTTCGCATGGGTCAAGAAGATTCTTATCATTTTTGTCCTTTTTAGTCCTGTCATACCGAGTTTGTCCAAGAAGTGAGAGTGCATCATGCAAGTATGTAAAGGTTACATCAGCTCAGGGGGATGAGGGTTGGTGGTTTTTGTGACTGCTGCTGCAGGTCAGCATTGCAGGGGGGGGGGATTTGGAGCTGTTGATGAATGTTGAAGTTAGTTGTTGGAGGTTCCATTGCACCAACATTGGTGGAGCTGCAGTTCTGGGATGAGCAAGTGCATGGCTGCACTTTGTTTCAGCTCTGAGGAGCTCAGCACCTGCAAGAATACCAACTGGGGGGCTATTCTAACCCTGCACAATGAAGCAAACCAGGTGGCTTCAGCCCTGCAGCTTTGCTGGTCTTGCACAGCAGCTGCAGGATGATCAACTGGGGATTCCATGTGTTGGCCCAAACAATCAGCTCAGTCCTTAAGCTTGGAGGATCAGCTTGCTCAGCATGCTCTACTGCATCGTGGTCTCTGCTCTAACTGGAAGAGTGTAGCAACTCTAAAGAGTGCTACAACTCTTTACTGTACCTGCATAAGGAAGCAATAAACAAAAGGGAGAACAAGAGGGATACCTACAGTTGGCCCAAGAGTGGTAGATGAGTCCTGCAGCTGCTCAGCAGAAAGCAACATTCATAGAAAGCAATAAACGAGGGAGACTCTCCCCTTACATTGGTCCTAACTAAGTATCTTCAAAGAAGCTATAACTATAACTAGAAACAGCCAAGTTGAGGAAAAAGTTAGAACATCAATGATTGCTCCCATGAAAACATGTTGCAATAGCAGAGCTTTAGGTGAAGCTGCAGTCCTGCTATGAGGCCTCCACTAGTAGTTCCATTGTTGCAGTTGTGCCATCTGTTGTAAGTTGTGATGCAGCACTGCAGTGTACCTGCAATGGATTATAAAGGGCCAATGTGCTCCAGAGTTGCACCATTCTATAATAGGCTCTTGATAGCTGCAGTTAGTAGGCTGGTGTGTTGCAAGTTTGCATGTACCTGCACATTCAGAAAAGGGGGGAAAATAGAAGACATCTACTCTATTCCTTACCTCTAATGGTAAGTTGATTATTCTAGGGAAGCAATAAATAAGGGAGACTCCCTTTTACAATGGTTCTAACTATGGGATCTTCAAAGTAGTTATAACTATACATAGTAATACCCAAGTTGAAGAAGTAGTTAGAACAGCAGGAAAATGATCAAGGAGGCTTCTTGATTCTCTTGAGTCTTCTTCTTCTGAAACTAGCCATCCCTAGCTTGTCAAGTTCTAGATGAGCCTTAGTTTCTTTGGGAAGATCTTGTTTGATGAAGTAGAGCTCAGGAGAAGTGCATTTGTGGCTGTGCTTGGACAATGCATCAGCAGTGAAATTGGCCTCCCTAAATGTGTGGTTGCATTTGAAGACCTGGAACTGAGTGATGATGTTGTGCAAATTGTCCAGCAGTTCTTTGATGGACCAAGGTGGTTTTGCTTGTTGTTGCATCCACTTGATGAGAAGCTCAGAATCAACCTCTAGTTCTACCTGATAGTAACCAAGATGAGGGCACCAAGAGAGGCCAAAGATAGCTGCTTTAATCTCAGCTTGATTATTAGTACCTGCACCTAAGGGGACAGCAAAGGCAAATATGAGTTCACCATGAGAATTTCCAAGGATACCTCCTCCACCAATGTTGCCAGGATTATCAAGGGCACTGCCATCAGTATTTAATTTCACCATGTGACCAGATGGTTTTATCCAGTTCACAGGAGTGATTTGGATAGCATGGGAACACTGATCAATCAAAGGGACCAGTTCCTTCCATCTGGTAGGCCAACTGATATAGGGGAAAGCAGTGCTGAACAGGTTGTGGATATCTTTCTGGATAGAGAACTTGACTCTAGCTAGATTAGAATGTTTCCCACCATATTTAGAGGCACATCTATTTTTCCAAAGGTTCCAACAAATGAAAATAGGGGTAGCTTGAAGGATGAGTTTGTGAGCCTGATTCTTGTATTTAGAGTTCCACCACCTCATCAGCAGAGTTCTGAGTGGTGTGTACTCCTTAGTGATACCCAAAGAATCAGAAAACCCTTTCCATATGTTGTTAGCAAAGGATCCTGCAACAAAGATGTGATCAATGGTGTCTTGGCCAGGTCTATAGCAGCAAGAACACTGAGAGGGAGTTTGACCAAATCTGGTCAGCTTCTCATTGGTGGGCAGCTTCCCTCTAAGGGCTCTCCTGACCAGGAAAGAGCATTTGAAGGGAATGAGAGTATGCCATGTACAAGAGTTGAGCTTAGTCTTGGGCCTTTTATCTCTGATGAGCTCCCATGCAGTAGAACAACTGAACTCCCCAGAGCTAGTGAGCTTCCAGCTGGGTTGGTCTTGCTGGAGAGGTTGGTAGTTGATGTAGGTTGCCAAAATGGTAGACACCAGTTGAGGTGGAGCCTTTTGTATGGGTAGACCCATTTGTGAATTTTAAGCTTTTAAGAACTACAACAATGGAGTTTTAAATTTTTCACTTTAATTCACCCAACAATATTTAAATTTGTAATGATGAATATGGGTATCACTCTCAATCAGTTTCTAAGTATCTAAAGATGAAAATCATAATCACATTTAATACGTACTAACAAACAATGATTGTCAATGCTACTACCCAAAGCCAAAGCTATCCTGGAAAACCATAAAGTGCAGCAAATTACCGGAGGTTGGAACATGCTTGAGTTCTATTTTCAAAGTGCTATTGCCAAATTGTCTTTTGTGCAAACATTAAATCAGTATTTTTTCACCGAGTCCATTAACCTGCACCAGAACTCTCTTCAAAGCAGCTGGTTAAAACTTGACATTCTCATTGTGAACCCACCTAGTAATTGTTCTTGATGAAGCTGGTGATAGCTAAAATCGGATAATAAACTCAAATATGGTCTAAAGTGGGTAATTGTTTTTCCCTAACTATTATACAGTGTGAAAATCTCTTGATTTATAGTGACACAAATGTCTTAAGGCTTGTTGTGAAAGCACTGATAATTAGATGGAAGGCAGAAGTAGTAGTACTACAAAATACTAAATTTGATGGTTATGTGGGCAGCATAGTACCACAATTATAGTGATCTAGTTGGTCAATTATTTTTATCAAGAAGCAAGTGAAACTAGAGGGGGCATATTGATAACATAGGACAAGAGAGTGAAGGATGGGAGCTAGTATGCATCTTTTGGAAATTGGGTCTGCTGGGGCGGGTTCGCTTTCCGGTTGCCCTTCTTTTCTATTTGCTGCAGTAAATGAGACTGGGAGTTGGATTTCCTTTATGACTTCCGCTCCGTTGATCGATCAATAATTCACTTCTTTAGGAGAGGGTTCGGACCGGGGTGATTTCGGGAGTAGATGGCCCGGCATTCAAGCAATCAATCATTCTTTCTATCAAAGACTTCGAGACAGTAGAAGTCTGGCCTTCCCATCTTCATCTATCCGGCTCAAGGCCTCATTAGTGTGCTCGTCTGCGAGCTATGCTGGTTCTGTAGAATAATGGCCTGCAAGAACGGAGAGAGAGGCGGGCTTGGCGACAGACTACGTGGTCAACAGTCAATTCATGCTAGATGATAGTCCTAGCTCAAAACTTAACCTGGTTTCTTATTGGGGTGCATGCTTCAACCTGTAAAAAAAACGAATGGAGCTTTGGTAGGAACTTATAGGGCACAAAAGTTTGTCTCATGGATGGGATGTGGTGTTTTCAATACTACTAAGTATTTTGATTAAAGGAGCATAGTACTTATTCTAACGCCATGTCTGATTTCTCAAAAAGATCATTAATAACCTCGAGCTAATTGATCCCCCTTTATTTGCGGAATCTTCGCATGGATGACGGGAAAAACCACAAGAATTGCTTCTAGGATTGATAGATTTCCGTTCTTTGTAGAGTGGGATGAAAAATCTAGAACGTCAAACAATTTATTTTTCCTAGATTGGTGTCAGACCGTAGACCTATTCAATTTCAATGTGCAGACTTGATTGCCGAAGGATTTTACTTCAAATTTATGAACTAGTGGTGGGAAGATGGTCTCAAAGTGAGGATGAGGGATGATGGGTGTCATGCCCCAAACCTTGGTGGGGCGGACTAGCACCCAGTGCCTTTAAATTGACTGAGCAGACCAGCACGGCATGGATCACAAGACATAGTATGGAAACAAAACATAAGCATATTGGACATTTGGACATTTCATCACTGGAAACGGTTCAGGACTGGGCCCCAACATACCCAAAACACCTATGTACAACTTGAAGTTGAATAGTAGCCTGTTTAGATTGACTTAACCTACTTTTTTTTTTAACTTATAAGCTGCTTAAAATAAGTTCATCCAAATAAACCCAACTATTTATTGGGGCTTATTTTAAGCACAAAATGACTTTAAGTTGGTCAGTCAAACACTCAAAAAAAGCTGAAAACAGCTTATAAGCCAATCCAAATGGCCTCTAGGTCTACAGTCCGACACTAATCTAGGTAAAATAAATTGTTTAATGTTCTAGATTTTTCATCCCAAAGCAGCTGATGTGTAATGTAGAAGCCTAGCGAGGATGTCTGCCAACTTGAGCATCAGAACCTGCATCGTGAAATGGAGCGCCGCCGACAAAAGGGATGTGAGTACCATGAAATAGCACTCTTGTGATAAGGCAGATAGAAATAATGTGTGACAAACAATAAAGCTCATGAAAGAAGGGCATGAAACATAATCATAAAGTAACGCAGGAAACTTGGAACACATCATTTTTGTTCATCATGCTTTTATTATCTTGTTATTCTTTGGGATACTAGTGACCAATCTTGACATAATACAAGAGTTGAGAAGTCTCTCTGATGATGGATTTCCAGTGTCAAATCTATCTATGGAATTTGAGGAGATAGCCAGATTTGAGGAAATTGCTTGGAGACAAGGATCCACGGTGCTATGGTTGAACAAGGGGATACGAACTCAAAATTTTTCACAAGATGGACAATGTCCACAAAAGGTTCAAAAACATTGTGTAACGTTGAACTTGAGATATGGTTATTTTAGAGGACAGTCTTTGAGAACTATGAATTGTGGAGAAAAAACAGATACTTGTATGGGTATTAACAATATGATCCTAAGACGAAGGGTAAATTGGCCTCTAGAAAAATGCCCTTCCACCGTAGCTAGGACAATATCAGATTTAAGTGATGATATTAATCCCATATGCTGATACTATCTTTCACGTGTACTGCACCTGTTTTATCTCAGTTTAATTTATGAATGTGAGTCAGGTACTTGAAACAGACTCATTGCTCTGTTTTGTTGAACAGGGAAAATCATATGCCTCTCTGGCCCTCCCGGAGTGGGCAAAACCAGTATAGGTCGTTCAATTGCACGTGCATTGAACCGCAAGTTCTACCGATTTTCTGTTGGAGGGTTGTCTGATGTTGCTGAAATAAAGGTATGGAAAGATCTGACCAGCTCGCTTTTTTGTGGTGCACAGAATCTTGAATTTTCATGACTAACTTTGGAATACACATCAAGGGACATCGACGGACTTATATTGGTGCCATGCCGGGGAAGATGGTACAATGTTTAAAAAGTGTGGGAACAGCTAATCCTCTTGTTTTGATAGATGAAATTGATAAGGTATTTTATGGTTTGCAGAGTTACTACTTCAGTTGTATGTCTTTGACTATGATAGACTTCTATGTTCTTTTTCACCATTTAATCTCTTTTTTTCTGATGATTACAAGGAAGCATTTTTGAGCAGGAGCTTATTGTGTGTTGATTGGATTTCTTCTGCAATAATTATAGATTAATTTTAGTAATTGCCCTGTATTTTTGCTTCTATGGCAGCTGGGAAGGGGACATGCTGGTGATCCAGCAAGTGCTATGTTGGAGCTTCTCGATCCAGAACAGAATGCAAATTTCTTGGATCATTATCTTGATGTCCCTATTGATTTATCAAAGGTTAGTTGTTTCCAGGTCCACTTATCAGATTATTGTGTCTGTTGATTGGCCCTTGTGAAATGCCTCTAAAACCATTTGATGAATGGCTAATGTAATAGTAAAATCTTGCAAATATCTAATATCATTATGCTCTTTCGCTTTGGGTGCTAAACACCAGCATTGCAGTGCACCCCAATAGGCTGCACAACTGTTAGTTGTTTAGGTGGCATGTGCTGACGAGGGGATGAAGTAGGAGTATTGGGCGAAAGGGCATGGCAAGAGGCAAATGTCAGTGCCACATGTTCTCCTGCTAAAGTTGGAATCTAGGGATTCCAGTTGAAAGCCTTGTTCGTAGAATGCTCTTATATATGCTTACCAAGTTTGGTGTCATTTAAAGTTAGCTTACCTATGGTCTTAACTTAGCCAAGGAGCAGCGACATTGTCGTAATTAGCTGAAGCTTTTGTAGGCAATAACTCGTTCCATGAGTGTGGCAATAGGATGAACTTCATGGAGGTGGGAAGGAAGTCAAGAGGAGTTGTTAGTGACAAACGACATCTGATTTGGAGTTCGATGGGATAAAAAAGGACCATTATAATTGTTGAGCAGAAACATGTCTACTCCTGATACTCGAGTTTATTTCTTTAAAGATTATATGAGGAGAAGCATGGTGACAACCAACCATCCCTCGCAGATGTGTTGACAGTGACCACCCCAAGTGTGCTTCGTTGAGGGGAATTGCAAGAGTCTACGTGGGCATCTCTGAGGAATGTCTAAGCTATCTATATGAGTTTGGGTACTCTATGGATGGCGCGTCGCTTAGGGCTAGTGTTGGGCGCCCAACGAGTGCAAGAGGCTTGATATTTGGAACGATTAGGCCCTGCGCGTAGCCCTTTTGATGGAAGAAGACCGCCATGACGATTGAGTGGTCGAGGGAGACTCTCTAGAGCCTTATGACCTGACTTGTGAGTTTGGCTGGGTTCAAGGCAAGCAAGGGTCCGTTGGCCTAGATGTACAGTTGTGGGGCGACGCTGCAACATGTGAGATGAATGTATGTTGCATGGGCTATTCTTGGCAATGCCATGAGACATCCAATGGTATGGTATGGAAGACGCACATGACCAAGGCCAAGGATTGGATGTTGCACTATCGGGCTAAGCATAAGCTACGTGTGCATGCACAAGGTAAGTGTCAAGCTTGAGGATAGAACTGTGCATGCGAGAGCATTGCTTAATTCTAGGCAAGGGCTAGTATGTCCATAGCCAACCCCGGGAGGGCGCATAGACAAGATCCAACATATGAAGATGTGCCACAAGAGTTGATAGCATGTCAGGGTTATGACATCAGCCACCAAATGGGCGGCAAAATTGAGGCAAGCCTCTAAGTTAAGCCTCGCCATATGCACCGAATCATATCGAGAAGCCTTGGTTGGCCGGTAGTAGGAGGGACTACGGGCTCCGCACATGCTATTTGTGCGTCTCTTATGCAAAGAAAATATTGGCCCATGACATTAACTATTGATTAAACTAATTGTAGTTTACATAGTGTTGGCCAATAAAAAACTCACACATCTAGAATATGAAAGTAGCAGAAATGAGGATATTGAGATGGATGTGTGGGCACACTTGGAGAGATGAGATTAGGAGTGAAGATATTTTGGATTAGCTGTGAGTGACCTCCGTGGTGGACAAGATGAGGAAGACAAACTTGAGGTTGTTCGGGTATGTGAAGAGAAGATGCAGAGATGCCCCAATGACGAGGTTTGAGGGGTTGGTTATGGTAGGTTTGAGGAGAGCAGGCTGAAGATGTATTCGAGAGGTGATTGGACAAGACATGATACGCCTGTAGATTTTTGAGGACATAGGTGGGTATGGATAAGTTGAGGATTAGGGTAGAAGATTAATAGGTAGTAGAGCGTTGTCTAGTTTTCCTTACCAGTAATATTATTATTACTCTAATACTATTTAATTCTTGAATATTTTTTTAATTACCTGTTACTTCCTTTGCGTCGTTTGTCGTATTATTTGTTATTGCTATTGTCCTTTTCTCCATTATTTTCTACATGACCTTTTTACTATTGTATTTCCTTTCTTACTGATTTTAATATGCTTTACTTGAGCCGAGGGTTATTGAAAACATAAGGCTGTGTACACACCACCCTGCCCAGGACCCCCTTGTGGATTACACTGGGTATGTTGTTGTTTACCTATTGATTAAAGATTTGTCCCTTAATTTAAAAATGACAACTTTATTCTTAGCAGCAATGTTTCATTTTATCTTAACAAACATCAGCACATCAGCGACATGACTAGAGAGAGAAGTGGATGGGTATATTTGCGTACCATTTCATTTGTAGTTATCATTGACTGTGATAATTTACTGCTACTATATCTTCTCGCGATGGTAAATATTTGTGTTATATTTCCAAATGGCATAGTTAAAAGAAAAGCATCTTTCTATATTTTGGTAATATTGGGGAGAGGTGATTAGACATGACATGACTCAACTTCATATTACTGATGACATTATCTAGATAGGAAGGAGTGGAGGTTGCGTATTAAGGTAGAAGGTTAGTAGATTGTCTTGCCTTGGAACATTTAGTCTTGTTAGTGCTTGTCGTAGTACTAGTCATACCCGTGTAGTTATGGCCATATGTTGTTTATTATGTTTCGATTCCCACACTATTTTACTGCTGTAATTGGTCTTTATTGTAGACTTTACACTGCTTTTCTTATTAACTGTCATGCTTTCCTCATTTTTTCCTTCTTTTTTTACTTGGGTTTGACGTACTTGAGCCAAAGGTCTTTCAAAAACAACCTTTCTACCTCCACAAGGTAGTGGTAAGGTCTGCGTACACTCTACCCTCCCCAGGCCCCACTTAGTGGGATTTCATTGGGTATGTTGTTGTTGTTGTAGATTTGACTTGGTTATGGGGAGGGAGGCAAGATCAAAACCTTGAATTATAGATGTTGAGTTATATATGAACCTGAAGGAACTTATAAAATTCAACCAAAGGATAATTATGATTATAAAATCCCTTTTCATGCCAAAAATGGAAAACAAATCGGAGCTTTGGTGTTCCTTCTAGCCTTGTTTGCTATCATCTTTGTTTAATACAGTTACCTATATTATTAAACTTTAAACAGGAACAACAATCTGCATGGACTTTTTTGAATGTGAAATCTAATGTTGATACTGATTTTTCCTTTTTGTAACTGCAGGTTTTGTTTGTCTGCACAGCCAATGTCTTGGAAATGATACCTAATCCTCTTTTGGATAGAATGGAGGTAATTGCAATCGCTGGTTACATTACTGATGAGAAACGGCACATAGCCAGGGATTATTTGGAAAAAAGTACCCGTGAAACATGTGGGATCAAGCCCGAACAGGTATGTCTCAATGAAACGTCCCTAGTTGCATCTCATTTATTCCCGAGTCATTTATCAGTTGAGTTTTGTGCATATTTTTCGGTTCCAATTTTTGAAATCTCTGAGCAGACATAGGTCTGTCAGTGCTAAGACATGTGCTCAGTCCCCCACATGCTCTTTCTTTAAGAGAACAGTACCAAACATCAAATATAGTTGGTAACCCAATATATTAATTGTTAAAATAAAAAACGTTGCAGATGAATTTTTATGATTATGAACAAGTGACTAAAAGTTTGGTATAAAAAAATTAGCTCCAGGAAACATAAAACTACGTCTGTTAAACTTAATCAGAAACGTAAAATGATTTCTAAACTTGATTGCTATGGTTTAATCTTCTTATATTTCACTAAATTGTTGTAATTTTATTCTCTCTCCAAATAATTGTTTGTGTTTATAGTTATTTTTTGTTGTATTAGAATAGGAATAGGTATATACAATCCTACATAGAATAGGAATAGGAATATGAATAGTATATAATCCTTTTGTCCCAATTTATATGAGTTAGTTTGACTTGGCACGGAGTTTAAGAAAGAAAGAAAAACTTTTGAAACTTGTGGTCTAAAATGAGTCATAGATATTTGTTTGGTTAGAAATCATTTCATTAAGAGTAAAATGAATATTTAAAATTAAATTGTTACTAAATTTAGAAATGAAAGCTTTAAGGATGAAGTGGCTTTGGAAGTACTCAAATGATAACCAGAATCTGTGGGGCTCAGTCATAAAGGCAAAATATGAAGAGAGTGATAGTTGGATGACAAAGGAGGTTACCACCCCTTATGGGGTTAGCTTGTGGAAATCCATTAGAGTACTTCGGAATGAATTCAAACCAAACACCAAGATCAAAGTGGTAGATGGCTTAAGAACTAGATTCTGGAAGGATGATTGGCATGCAGAAGGAAATCTGGAGACCCTCTTCCCTGACATCTACAGTTTAGTTCTGCAGCAACAAAGTACTATATCTGACTTATGGACTCCTCAAGGATGGAATTTTATATTTAGAAGGCACCTCAATGACTGGGAAATTCCAAGAGCAACAGAATTTTTTAGAAGCATTGATCAGTTTAGTGGTCTGGAAACAGGACTGGATAGATTGCAGTGGTTGGGAAACAGTAAAGGGATGTTTAAAGTAGGTGCAGCATACAGAAAGCTGAACCATCAAAATTTGCAGTTACTTAAATGGCCTTAGAGACATATATGGAAAGCCAAAGGTGGCTTGCTTTGTGTGGTTACTGGGTAAAGATGCAGTGTTGACACAGGAGAATTTAATGAAGAGGGGAATTACACTTTGCTCTAGATGTTTTTTCTGTGGGAAAACTGCAAAAACAGTCAATCATTTGTTCATCCAATGCAAAGTCACTGGCCAGTTGTGGAATCTGTTCCTGAGACTTGAAACATCTCCTGGTCCATGCCTAGGAGAATTTCAGAGGCTCTATATAGCTGGGAAGAAGCAGGGTCACAAGCAAAAAACATAAGTAATTGCAGAATTGTTCCTGTCACTATATGGTGGACAATATGGAAAGAGAGGAACCTTAGAGTTTTTGAGAATAGAGAGAGTAGTATGCAACAAGTCAAACTGAATTGCATTTTGAATCTGTGTTTTTGGTTTAATCAAATTTACTCTAATGATACTGTCTCTATCATTGATGTCTTAGACTCATTATAGGGATAGGTCAGTTGTATTAGAGTTTCCTTATGTAAATATGGTTTTCAGTACAACCTATGTACTGTTTTACAGAAATAGAAACAATTACCATTGTCAATTTTTTTTTAGAAATGTTTTCTTTTTAGGACTGACTAAAAAGGAAAGTAAGTCGTATAAATTGGGACAAAGGGAGTAATATCCTACTTGGTAAAGGATTGTATTGTAGTGTCTATAAGTAGGGTCTAAGTAATAATGTAGAAACACAATTCAATAATATTTTTCTCACATGGTATCAGTGAAATTTTGAGCCACCAATTCTCAAATTTGAAATAGGACTTGACTTGCTCCCAGCCACCACATTTTAATATAAGTAACTCTGTGGAGAGTTAACTGTTTAATGTTCCTGACACACTCATTTCAGTCCATAGAGGCGAGAAACCTATCGAGTCTAGCTGCACTTTCCCATCTGTCACCCTGTCTCCGAGTATATTTGTCCTCTGATAGTTGTCAATCTACCAATTCTCTGTCTTCAACAAACTCTAAAAAATCCTTCATTGCTCTGGTAATTCCTTTACAGTTCTTTTCTAAAGGGAATCTTAACTTATTTAACGCCCCATGGACCAGAGAAAAGGCCTCTAACACTAGCACGTTCCCACCATACGTCTTCCCTCTCTCTTCTATCATTCGGGGCATTAACACGGGAAAGATGCCAAGCAAATTTTTGAGTCTTTCCAGTGAACTTACAGGTGATAGAATAAGCCGCCAAACTGCTAACTTCTCCATCCCAAATCCTACTGTCCCATAAGATTAGGATTCCCACTCTTGTTCTACTGGCCAATAGTTCCAAGTTTTTAACTCATCTGTTATCCCACCTCTCTTACAATGCCAGTGATTTCCCCTTCAATTTTAGATTCTTGAAAGCACAACACATCATCCTTCCATTTGTATACCATATTCCTGATCAGCAGCCTTTTCTCGCGACAATTCAATCCTAACATTCCAAGTTACAATGTTCACGGTCATTGGATATTTGTGATGCTAAATCTCCCTTGCTTCTATTACCATTGCTCTTAAAGTCACTTCCATTCTCCAATCTCTTCATTCTTAAGACCCTCTGTCTTTGGAGTTTTCACTGCTTGTATCACTGAGGGACCCACATTGCTATGACGTTTACCATCAATATTCATGTAGAATTCAAAACCTTCTCGTTCACACCCTTGAAACATCACCCCAAAATTCTCTACCAAGCCTGAAAATATTCTGGTATACCTATATAGATATTTCAAATTCAAATATCCTTTTCATCCTCTAGAATTGAGGAATTTAAAGGAGTGGGATCTTCAATTGGCCAACCTACTGCTTTGTCCATGTCCTGTGCATGCATGTCTATTTTTCTGCCCCCGAGTATCGCTTGTCTGTTCATCATTATTATTGATCATATGCAGTGAAGATTCATTCTCTCTTGATTGTTGATAATTGATATCTGCTTCTTTATTCTTTCCTCGACAATTTTCATTGTTGAACCAGTTACATGTGTTTCCTCTTTTCTCGAGCATATGCTGGCTTTAATTCCTCTGTAAATGGGTCAGTTCTGATTTCCAAGTAGCTGGGATTTAATTCACTTGAATCAATATACATTGGGCCAATAGGTATGGGCTCAATATTGTAAAAGAGAGATTCCTTTTTACAGGGTTATTTAGGTAAAATCACTACCACGTGCAATCTTATGTGACAGTAACAGCCTAGGAAACTGTCTTGTTTGAATAGGGATGGCAATGGGCAGGGCAGGTAAAGTGTTCTCCTGCCCTGCTCTGTTTAAGTCACCGCCCTATTTAGCTCTAGTCCTGCCCTGCCCCGTTTAACCTCCCATTTACATGTTCTATATTTTTGTTTCAAAATAAATACTTCTTTCAATTTATTTTTTTAATGTCTTTGACAATCACACTTTAATCTGTCTTTAAGAATTCCAGCTTTGTAGTCTTCTCTGTTCTCTCTGATTTGATACCTGATGTTAATGCTTTTGCTTGGGCTCCTGAATTATTATTTCTCAACCAAATCTTTCAACATTAATAAATTCTTTATTTATTTATTTATTCATAAATGTAAATGGTGAAAAAAATAAACAAAAAAAAGAACCCATGATTATTTATTGTGTGTATATCTAATACATGAAGAATTTCAACATCTTTTGAATTTCATAATTTTAATTTTATAGTTTACATAGAGTAGTGAATTTCTTAGTAAAGTGAATATTGATTTGAAGTGAAGTCTCAGACATACCCATAATAATGGGAAAGATGCTAATGATTGTACAGTTAATTGCACATTTTAAACTGACATATATATAAATACACAATCATGATAATCATTGTTTTCCAGTTATTTGTGTATTACTTAATTTCTAATTTTCTCTTGGTGAGGAGTTATAATATTATTACGACATGTAATTATTTTCTAAAATATGTTACTGTATTATTTTAGAAGAAACACAGAGAATAAAGAATCAAATGTAGAGGAATTGGTGCAAAAATAGCTAACTTTTGGGGCATGGGCCATTTTTCTATAAAACACATCACTTGCCCCATTTAAACATCTAGCAAATTTAATATTGCCCTGCCCCACCCTGCCATGCCCCATTTAACTCTTGCCTTACCTTGCCCCATTAAGAGCTTTGCCTGCCCCAATTGCCATCACTACGTTGGAACAACCCACATGCTCTCGCCTGTTTATATCACCTTGAGCCCACCTCCTTGTACCTTCGGCACCCTCTAATTACTAGAGGTCCTTCATCTTTTCCCTAGCAATAACTCCGGTGGAAGTTCTCACTGGCCTTCACACCACACAAGGACCTCCGAGATGATTCCGTCACACTCCACTTGACCCCTCCTCCTCCCCCCCCCAACCCCCCCCCCCCCCACACAAAAAAAAATTCCTCTTAACTCACGCCTATTTTAGGTGATTCTTCAGTTCCTCTTGTTTCGTCTGTATCCACTCACCTCAATAATCTCCATTTCCCTTGAAGATTTACTGGGACCATAGATGAGGAAGGCCAACCAGTCTAATCCAGATCTGGTCCACCCTTGAGTGCCTTGGAATTGAACCCACAGTCGGAGACCACACTTGAAGGATCAACTTGTGTCTTTTCCAGCTCCACCATCCTTTCATAACTTGTTCAGCAGTCAGCTTCAATGGGAATTCAAAGAGTAATCGGTTGTGCCCCATTTCATAAATATTGATTCTGTGAGTCTGCTCCCTAGGGGGTGGGCATTAACACCAAAACCCGGACCGAACTGAATTAATTTGGTTCTTCGGTTTCAGTTTCGGTTTAATTTTTCTAAAAATTCGGTGTTCGGTTTGGTTTTCGGTTATAGGGTCCCAGTTCTCTGGTTTAACCGAAGAACTGAATTATATGCTCCTAACCCCTGAATTGACAAAGCCAAGCAGGACAAGATGTTTTGTTTTTACTTTTTAGGCTTGGTCAGTTATACACTATTCTTCTACAACTACTCGATAAAGAAAATTAACGCAATGCAGTTTTAATGTTCTCTTTTACTTTCTCATTATTTAGTGGCATAAACAATAATGTTGCTTTGCTGCTTTAGTGCTTCTGCGTTCTGCCTTTCATATAACTGCATTTCCAATTTTCCATAACTATCAGAACTGACCCTACAAGCTAAAACCCTGACAAAAATACACATTAATTCTAATAATGAGAGGTCATCAGGTCAATGTTGGAGATTAATATAATATTATTTACTATTGATTTTCTCTTGAAGCAAAGCCCAGCTGAGAATAGTCCATTTTAAATTTAAAAGTAGCCCATTTTACAAGCTGAAAAATAGCCCATTAATCAGGCCCATACCCAAAAAAACCAACCGAACTTGAAAAACCCGAACTGAGCCAAAATAATTCAGTTTGGTGTTCGGTACACCCTTTGCCATAACCACAAACTAAAGAATCAAACCAAAAATCGAACACCCACCCCTACTGCTTTCAACTATTGCTTGGTGTTCGGTACACTGCCATAATCGAAAACCCAAGAACCGAACCGAACCGAAAAATCCAACGCCCACCCTTACTGCTTCCAACTATTGCTCATCCAACCATGATGAATCTCAGACAGAGCGGGACTGTCTGAAATTTCTTCTGGTAGACTGCCCACCAAACTCTTGCTTAGTGAGTCATTATGTGTTGAGATTATGCTTTCCTTTGACACGTATCATTCCCCTTTCTTCAAGAACCATTGTTGCATTCATTTTCTTGGGACAGCCCTTCGATATTTTGACTGTATCTGAGTACAGTTGTCCTCCCCCATATTGTCTATTTTTTTGTAATAGGGATGTTGTGACTGTGATTAATGAACCTTCCTATCTTTAATGCAATGTCCAACCACCCTGTATTAAATTCAGGGATGATAATAACTGATCTCTTCCTTCCTTGTGTACTGATAATTGTTATATAACTGTCTTATTTGTTGTAATTTCTTGTGCAAAAGTACTCAGCCAAACGATCCTGGAACTTCCATCTTTTCACATAGTTACCTTTGACCTTCGAGGCCTCCTTCATCGACTCACAAAGCCATCTCATCATACTCTATCTTCTTGCTGAAGGATGTTCCATCTCATCATATTCTATCTTCTTGCTGACGGGTGTTCTCCTGATAAAAAATTGCTCTCTTTCCGTCCATACGAATCACTCAGCTCTTCCGGCCCTTCTGGAGATATCATATGATTTGAAACTTACTGTGAAATATATGATGTCGTCTTCCATCTAAATTAAAAGTTGTTAACAATTATCACAAAAACCAAATTAAGTCCCAGCCATGTTGCTGGCTAGCATTCCTGGAAAAGATGGTACTTGGTAAGAATAACCTAGGAAAAGTTATTCTTTGAAAACGTGCCTCTGAGCATTTTTAAGGACCTAAGGCTTAAGCTTTTGCATGTTATTGTTTTCATTAGTACTTCTCTTTGTTAAGGCATAGGCCTTAGAGCCCCAACCAGCTTTTTCTTTGGTTTTTGCTTTAGACTACTTTGACTGTGGACGTAAAACTATTTTATCGTGCTTGAATGGTTGCTGGGTGGGTTTTAATTGATTAATAAGGTAATTGAAGGGGGATGCAAGTATCAATTGGAATAATCGAGGTGCGTGCAAGTTGGCCTAGACACCATTATTATCCCGGGGAAAAAAGCAATTGAAGTTAGTGCCCTTGTGGTAGTGCAATCTCTATTATATGATGACTGCAGTAGATATGTTCTCCCATGGTCTTAAAGATGAGATTGATGTAATTCGGGGAACCTTATATTTAGGTTTTAAAATTTTTGTTTTAGTTGAGGTAAATGCCATATGAATCTCTGGTGAAAAGAAGTTGAGGTAAATGCCATATGATTCTCTGGTTAAGAGAAAACGGAACATATTTTCCACGTTAAATATAGGCGTCAGAAGTTAATCAATTGATATCTGGGAGGGCTTATGGATACCTTTTGTTGGTTGTGGCCTTCTAGAGCGGATAAAAGGAGTTCAAATTTTAAAGCAGCATCTTGTAGGCTGCTGGTACTTTTTTCATGACATAGTAGTAGCTTTGTGCTTCCCCAGACCCCACCTGTGGATTTCACTCGGTTTGTTGTTGTAGTGGTAGTAGCTTTATGCTTATCTAATGGAAAACACAGCAGGATTAGGTAATGACTGTGGGTACCATTTTGCTGGAAATGCCAACTTCCGGATACTCCTGTAAATTGTTCTAGTTGATATGGTATCAAGTGGAAAAGATGCAGAGTTTGAGTTCGTGTATATGCCACCTCTCTCTCTCTCTCTCTCTCTCTCTCTCTCAGGCTTTTCATGTGCTAACTGGCAGTCTCTCAGATGTAGAGCATTTGAACTCAAGTTGGAGAATTAAGTGTGCAAACATAATTGATTGCAAAATTTGAAGGGATGAATTGTTGATGTTTGGTTTAAATCTTTCAACATGTACAATTATCGTGACAGTTAGTGGATGTGATTTTAGTACTTCCGGTTGATGCCTTGATATTGGTTTTCATGTACACAAGTTACACTAAAGTATTGCTTGCAAATAAGCTAATGATATTGGTTTCATGAATTCCTTATTTCAGGTTGAAGTGACTGATGCAGCTCTTCTCGCTTTAATAGAAAATTATTGCAGAGAAGCTGGTGTTCGCAATCTGCAGAAGCAAATTGAAAAAATTTATCGCAAGGTTCTGTGATCTGTCCTCTTTTGTTTAAAACATCTTAGTTGCATTGTCTGAATTTGATGCCTAGTGAACTTTTGAAGAAAAGTGATGATTATTTAATGTAGGGTAAAAGGGTCTGATATACCAATCAACATTGTCATTTAAGCTGATATACCTCTCGTTACAAAAGTGGCTCATATATATTCTTACCATTACAAAAGTGGCTCACACATACCCTTACTGATACAAAAGTGGCTCACATATACCCTTCATTTACTGGAAGTGGAAAAATTAGTTCAAGTTTTTTTTTAAAATTTTTAAAAAATCCATGTAGGCGTATATATGATCCTTCTAGAAAAAATTCAGGGTATATTTTAATCTTTTTCACACATAAATTGTTTTTTGACTTATTTGACTATCATTATTTGAGTTTCTTATTCTTATTTCATTTTTTTCTTTCATTTTCTACTGTAAAAATAAGAATAATAAAAATAAAGAAGTGTGAATGATTAAGAGAAAAAAGTAAGAAAAAACTTTAAAACTAATTTTTTTGCGGCTATATTGTAATTAAAAACTTTTTAGCGCTATATTGTATTTTCGTTTTTGTATCTGCAAAAACATTGCGGCATCTACAATAAATTTTACAAGAAAATTAGTGAAACATAAATAAATTTGCCCATCAAAATAATAAATTCAAATTAGTCGTTGTAACAAAAAAGTTAAAAATGTGAGAAGGATCAAATATACCCCCATATATAATTATTATTTTAAAAAAAATTGATTCAAAATAAAAAATTTCACTTCCATTAGAGAAAAAGGGTATATATATGTGAGCCATTGGTATAACTATAGGGTGTATATGGGCAACTTTCATAACGAGGGGCATATCAACTCTAAATAGCAAAGTTGAGGGGTATATCATGCCCTTTTCCCTTTAATGTAATGCAACACAAACACTTGGAAATCATTTTCATGCTCTGATACTTCTCTGTCCTCACATTCTATTCTTGTTTTCCAGATAGCTCTAAAGCTTGTTAGGAAAGATGGCAAGATTGAGCCCCAGAATGCCGGGGTAAATGAGGTAAAAGCAGAATCTGTCCATATATCAGATGAAATCAAGTCTAAGGAAGAAACTCAGGCTGGAGCTAAGTCTGTAGAGGGTAGCAATGATGACAAGCCCTCTGAAAATGATGCTGAAGCTCTGGAAGCCCCAGTAAACCAAATGCAGATGTCTACTGATGAAGATACTCATTTACAGGTAAATGGAAAAAATTAAAAGGCATTATATAAGGCTAATTGTTGTACTTCAGGTGATTCTTGCCAGTTGCAATTATGCATGCTACAATGTATTTGAGTGCTTTCATCTATGCTTTAGATATAAATATGTTAGTTTTGTATGCACAGAAGATGTGTCTTTTATACCTTGTCTTATTATGTCATGTTGATTAAATGTTGGTTAATAGATGCAATGTAAGAAGTTACTTATCTGACAATTATATAACACCAAACCAGCAAGGAAAGCATTTGGTGTTCATTTGTACGACTACTTCTGACTTGTATCTTAAGAAGGTATCTATGCGATTTGCATTATCATACACTCTAATCAGATTAATGATTTAAAAGCCAAATTCTTTGGGGATGGAGAGGTTTCTTCAGTCTGACTAATTATACTTGATAGTCTAATTCATTTTAGTAAGTCAGGCCAAAAAGTTTGGATGTCTTGCTTAAACTCGCCTGTTTCAACATAAAACAGGTCGCGCACACACATACTTTGATATGTTTGATGTTATATTTCCCCTCATATTTGTCTGTACTGAGAGAAAAAATTAGAATTCTGCAAATTAAGCTGCTAGTGAATAACATCCTTCATTTTTTCTTATGTTGCATGATTTATACTTGGGTTTACATAATCTATGTTTATTTAATGATCATTGTATTTGTCCAACTGAATTTTGGTTATGGTGGTTGTGATCTTAACTGGATACTCAGGAAGTTAATGAAGCTACAGAAAGTGAAGCAAGTAAAACAATAGAAAAAGTGGTCGTGGACTCACCAAACCTAGCTGATTATGTTGGTAAACCTATTTTCCATGCTGAGCGCATATATGATCAGACCCCAGTTGGAGTTGTGATGGGTCTTGCTTGGACTTCAATGGGTGGCTCAACACTCTATGTAGAAACGTCTCTGGTGGAGCAAGGAGAAGGAAAAGGGGCTCTCAATGTAACAGGACAGCTAGGCGACATTATGAAAGAAAGTGCCCAAATTGCCCATACGGTTGCCAGGATCATTTTGCAGGAGAAGGAGCCTGATAACCACTTCTTTGCGAATAGTAAGCTTCATCTTCATGTTCCTGCGGGTGCTACCCCTAAGGATGGCCCTAGTGCTGGTTGTACTATGATAACATCCTTGTTGTCTCTTGCCATGAAAAAGCCTATTAAACCTTACCTGGCAATGACCGGGGAAGTCACGCTAACTGGAAAAATTCTTCCTATTGGGGGGGTATGTTTACAAATCTTATTCTTTCTATTATTCGTTGATTTTTGTCTTTTATGGTCTTTATGCTTTGATTATTTTCCCGTTTCCCTATGTGTTTACATGCATGTGTGTAAGCACAATAAGAGTGGTCTTTTCATTTTGGCCATCATTAAAAGGATAATGAAAGTTTCAAAACTGTAGTAGTGTGTAGCAGCATTTGGAAAATGATTGTGACCCTGCCTTGTTGGGTTCATCTTATGAAGTGCGTTGAATTTACAAATTCTTTACCCTTTTGGTTCAATACTAGGTCAAGGAGAAAGCCATAGCAGCACGACGAAGTGATGTGAAAACTATAATATTCCCTTCAGCTAATCGAAGAGATTTTGACGAGCTGGCTCCTAATGTCAAGGAAGGCCTTGATGTACACTTTGTGGATGACTACAAACAAATATATGATTTGGCATTTTGACAGCTAGAGTATAGAATATTAAGTTGCTTTTTGGTGACAAATTGTCCAGTTGTAGGTCGAGTTCGCCATCTCATTCATTCCAGTCCTTATGCCCCCGAGATGTTTTGTTTTGCCCCCTTGTCACAACAAGCAACTTTGATTATTTTATTTCACACCATTGTATCACATAATTCATAAATCTCAAGGAGATGGATTATACCTTTTGCCAAGAATGAAGATAAGATTTGACGGAAGTCTCTGATTTACTAGACTCCACCTACTGTTAAAGTTTCTTGAATAGGGATTTATTTTTCTTGGATCTTACAGGCCAATATACAAAAGAAGGGAAGAACCAGAGAACACAAAAGAAACCTTATTTCAGATTTTGTTGACGTACGCAGTTCTATTTTTGTTAGCTGTCTAATCAGCGACCAGTGTGCAAGCATTGCTAGTATTGATGTGTGTAGTCTTTTTTGGACACTGCAATTTGTCTTGCTCTCTTTCCTTTTCTATTTTAATTGTAACTTGCATAGTACAGTATCGACGATTAAATTCTGCTACAAATGAAAAGTATTGACACTGATGATTTCATCGATTAATTTGTTAAATTGGCATTGATAGAACAGTTGAGAGTAGCCAAACCCCAAAAAATAATTCACATTCTACTTCCCAAGGTCTCACTTCTTGTTTGAAAATTAGTACAAACTTTTTACCTGTCTTCCCTTTCAACATAGGTGATGTTCTACCATCAGTTGATTAGGACAAAGTTGGGAGGGATATTGCCGTGTCTCGTCTTGTCAATTTTGTAACCCTTGAGGAGTGAGGTCTCTTTCCTTAAAGAAGTAAATGAGTTTTATCTTCCACCTACTTTTTTTTAATCAAAGTTCCATCTTTGCGATGGAGGAGTTAGGCATGACTCCAACCTGCTCATTCCAAAAATAGTAATTACACGGAGGAGGATATAGACCTTAGCCTCCGATACATAGTGTAGATTGATTGAAACCAATCTAGGGGCAACATGATTGATATAACCAGGCCAGGGAACATAAATCACATCTTTGGCTGTAGCAATGTTAACAGTGTGGTTAGGAACTATTACATACAAATATGTCGCAATGGAATAATAGAAAATGTTCTCAGGTACCACCATGAACAACGAAGGATTTCTTCTTTGGTCTAAATCTGAAATTTTCCACCCTATCTTGATCCAACTTCAAAGAAGTTTTAACTTGTCTTGGTAAGGAAACAACTTCGTTGAAGATATTGCATTTCATAGTAGTTACTCCGTGGTTAGCGAGGTAATCAGCGACAGCATTGCCTTCTCTATAAATATGCATAAAATGAAAGGTTACTCTTAGCAGTCTCCCAAATTTGCTCTATTATACTTTTTATTTGCCAGTGCGCCTTCATTCTCATGTTGATCATATTTACAATCAATAGTGAATCAGATTCCACCACGATATTAGTCAGAGACATCGATAAGCAAAAAGATGCTCATTTGTTTCCTCCTTGTAAGTTGAGCAGCAAGAACACATGGAAGCAATCACAATGCCAGGTTATTTAAGGACCACATCAGTAGTTATCTTATTCCTAATAGGTATGTACATAAAGAAAGAGATTTTAAAGGGGATGCTCTTATGCCAAATCTTCTCACTGGTGAGGCTGCCTCCTTTCTTCTTCCTCACTATGTGCCAAGCCGATATGCATGTGAACATTCCAGTTTTATCTGGCTCCCAAACTGGGTAGTCTTCCGTTGTTGTATTGACTGCAATCTGTTCAATGGTGTTGACTGTCGCGCCCCATGTTTCTCAAAACGGATTTGCAACGATGTGACAACTCCTTTTAGGATTTAAAAAGCGAAGAGTCGCCACCTAACAAATTAAAGGCGTGTTAGGGCACCATTCTATTCTATATTAATCTTAAAGGGTTAATTGCAACCAGAGTTCGGGTAAGGGTTCGAATCATCTCAAAAGGAATGTGTTAGGCACATTTCGAGGTCCACAAATGTGGGTCTTGGCCGAATCTTATAAATTATGTGGGGGTTAAAAAATATCAAATAAGGTCTCTTATTTATTAACTAATGAAAGAAATATCAAATAAAGGTCTCTTATTTATTAACTAATGAAAGCTAAGGTGATAAAGAAAATATAAAGAAAACAAATAACATTAATTATTAATAAAATAGAATAGACAAGCGAGAAGATAGAAATTTGCACAATTAGATATAGAAGGAAAATAATCATTTTTTATTATTTAAACTACCCCAAATAAATACAAACAAAAATATTAAATATTAAAAAAAATAATTAAAAGATTAGCAAACTAAAGTAAATTAATCCTACTCGGATCAGCGTAAGACAAAATACATAAAGTATCCCCGAATCACCTTTCATCATTTATGAGGGGTCTACTTACCCCTACTCCTCCTAGGTTCATTTATATTTATAATTCTAAAGCAATATAAAAGAAATAATAAAACTAACGTCCTAAAAGATGTCTAGCGTCCCAACATAATGTTCAAGAGGCATTGGACATACTATTAGGATAGGTTTTAGACTAAAAGAAAATATAGGCTCCTAATTAGACACATTGTCAAACAAAACAAATAGGACGACATTTAACACATAAATGTCTCAAATATGCCTTTAAATTAATTATTAGCATGCTTGAAAACAGAAACAAATCGTAGAGGTCATAATAGGTTGTGTGTGACAATCAAACACACAAAGCATAACACGAACCTTAAGGGATGTGGGAGCTTAATTCTATTATTAGACATGCAAAGGTAATTTCACTTACTAGTTTAATTATGATAAAAGAAACACATTCTTGACAACTTTAATTATTAACTAAAGACTTTAATAAAATCCTATGAATATGGTTTCTAATTAGTAACAAGCTGAAATTGTGGCGAGTAATATAGGCATGATCCATAAATAATTAATTTACTAAAGTTCTATAGGTATGATAAAAATAACAGAATGAAAACTTATTTAAATTTTATATGCATGGTTTCTATATTTATTAAGATGTTAATATATTAAATCATATATACATGATTTCTATGACATAATAACCTCAAAATATTCCTATAGGCATGATCTCTATATAAATTATCATGATAAACATTTAATAATCCTCTCAACTGAATGGACTTCAAGTAGATTTGCAAAGGAAACTTTGGGGAAACAAGTTGCCAACCTTCTTTGAAATTCTTTGAAAAAAAAATGTTGTTCTTTGAAAACAAAATGTTGAAGACCTTCATAACATGATATGAGGACAATTCATGGTAGGGAAGGCCATTTACTAAAGAATAATGAGTATACGAGTAAACTAGAAAATATGATCTTTGTGATCCACCTTTTTTATTTTAAAAGCTAAGTTAACTTATTAACCAACCATCCCTTTCTATTGCCCTAATCTTGACATAGTGTTGTAACCAAAGTAAATTATTTTAATATGAAATTAATTCCAATTCTTGGTTAATGCCAACCACAAAGAATTGAAATTTCATCATATGTGGTCATGCTTGCATCTATATGTACAAATTTGAATAACAATGTTTAAATTATGCCACAACTACCCAATGCAAACATAACAGTAACACTCATTTTACATCTTTTTTGGTGCACAAGCTCACGTGATGACAGAGTCTTTAGGTTGGGAAATCAAATTACCAGCCACCAAATATTCTCTTGTGTATTTGTAAATGATGAACCAGGAAAATACTTAACACACTGGTGTTAGCACCAAACATGTTAGTTTATGGGGGTCAAGTGTAAATTGAAGTAAGAAGTGCAAAGACACATGTAAATCTAATTGGTTCGTTGCCAAGACCTAGTGCAAAGTAAGTATTACTTTTTTTCTGCTGGAAATGTAGACTAACCGTTAGGCAATCTTCAGGCCTAAATACAGTGGGAACAATAGCTGCGGAAGCCTTCGAATCAGCATCTCCACCTTCCCTTTCGCCCTCAAGCTGCTTGGCCTCGGAATTTGGTTCGGACTCATCAGTAGAATCCGAACAAAAGAATCGCCGATACAAATAGGGGCCTCTACGGTTTGAACTTCTTAGGGAACCTAAAACCTGAAGCAACGGCGTATTCGACTCAGAGCCACGCCGAACTTGAGTGACGGCGGGGAAACGATTTTGCAGACATGAGGATGTCAGAACCTTCAACATGGGCGGTAATAATGGAAAAAAACTAGTATGAATTGGGGATGTTGATGGGAAAATGGGGGTTGACTATTCACATCCTAGTTTCGGCTAGTTCAAGTAGGGACTGAAAACCACCATTGACGAGCTTAGTGGAGGAAGTCGTTTTGTAACTCACAACTAAAACCCTCTATAAACCCTCCAAGCTAAACAAATTACCGATTTTGTCCTTCAATTTTTTTAAAGTCTATAGACTACTAAATTCAATATCAATAGTCCCAAATATGTTTATTTTTTTTAAAAAAATCAAAATGGACCATGGTCCTTTTATTTCAAACAAAACCAAATAATCTACGACCTATTTATTTGGGACTATTCATAGCGAATTTAGTAGTCTATAGACTTTAAAAAAACTGAAGGACAAAATCGGTAATTTGTTTAGCTTGGAGGGTTTATAGAGGGTTTTAGCTGAGTCCTTGGTACCTTATAACTCAGCCGACGCCGTGAAATAGCGACGCCGTGAAATGGTTCGCCGCCGTAGGGTTCATCAATGGCGATTTTCAGTCCCTACTTGAACTAGCCGAAACTAGGATGCGAATAGTCAACCCCCATTTTCCCATCAACATCCCCAATTCATACTCGTTTTTTTCCATTATTACCGCCATGTTGAAGGTTCTGACATCCTCATGTCTGCAAAATCGTTTCCCCGCCGTCACTCAAGTTCGGCGTGGCTCTGAGTCGAATACGCCGTTGCTTCAGGTTTTAGGTTCCCTAAGAAGTTCAAACCGTAGAGGCCCCTATTTGTATCGGCGATTCTTTTGTTCGGATTCTACTGATGAGTCCGAACCAAATTCCGAGGCCAAGCAGCTCGAGGGCGAAAGGGAAGGTGGAGATGCTGATTCGAAGGCTTCCGCAGCTATTGTTCCCACTGTATTTAGGCCTGAAGATTGCCTAACGGTTAGTCTACATTTCCAGCAGAAAAAAAGTAATACTTACTTTGCACTAGGTCTTGGCAACGAACCAATTAGATTTACATGTGTCTTTGCACTTCTTACTTCAATTTACACTTGACCCCCATAAACTAACATGTTTGGTGCTAACACCAGTGTGTTAAGTATTTTCCTGGTTCATCATTTACAAATACACAAGAGAATATTTGGTGGCTGGTAATTTGATTTCCCAACCTAAAGACTCTGTCATCATGTGAGCTTGTGCACCAAAAAAGATGTAAAATGAGTGTTAGTGTTATGTTTGCATTGGATAGTTGTGGCATATTTTAAACATTGTTATTCAAATTTGTACATATAGATGCAAGCATGACCACATATGATGAAATTTCAATTCTTTGTGGTTGGCACTAACCAAGAATTGGAATTAAATTCATATTAAAATAATTTACTTTGGTTACAACACTACGTCAAGATTAGGGAAATAGAAAGGGATGGTTGGTTAATAAGTTAACTTAGCTTTTAAAATAAAAAAAGGTGGATCACAAAGATCATATTTTCTAGTTTATTCGTATACTCATTATTCTTTAGTAAATGGCCTTCCCTACCTTGAATTGTCCTCATATCATGTTATGAAGGTCTTCAACATTTTGTTTTCAAAGAACAACATTTTGTTTTCAAAGAATTTCAAAGAAGGTTGGCAACTTGTTTCCCCAAAGTTTCCTTTGCAAATGTACTTGAAGTCCATTCAGTTGAGAGGATTAAAATTCTCAAGTTTTTCTTTTGTTTGTACATAGCTTTCAAAGTCAAGTTGGCCGTTGCAAATCTTGTCTTGGCCGGTTTCACCAAATTTTTTTCATTGGTGAATTTTCTCATCAAGTTCAACAACAACGACCTTTCACTAATGTTAGAATGGATCTTGATGGACTAATTAAAACCAGTTAAAGTAATATTATAGTAATTAGTAGCTAATAAGTATTAAATATTAACTATAAAGAAAGAGGATAGGAGAGTGATATTACGTGAAGCCTATGGGTTAATCTTGAATATTTCACCAAACATCAAATTGATGGAACGAGCAGCACATGGAGTCTAATAAATGCGTGGGTACGCAGATGATCATGCTTCCTGCTTTAAGATTCTCACTAGCGTTATTGGCGACAACTTGTACAATATTTTCCGATCCGTTTCTTTTAATAGTGTTCTCGAACAAGTTGTATATTTTGGTAGTATCGGTATATTCATTGCTAGCATCAACAGAACCAAGAAATACACTACCGAGTGGAGAATTCACCAAAATATTGATGATCATTTTACCATTTTGTGCCGTCCATTTGTCCATCATAATGGAACATCCAAACTTTGTCTATTGCACTTTATGCTCATTTAAATTTTTTTCCACTTTCTTCACTTCCTTTTTAGGTGAGTAACTCTAACTTAATGGAAGGTAGAAGGTTTCATTCCGGGGCCATGTTGTCCTATTGCCTCAATGAGTTTGTCAAATGATTTGTAATTAACACAATTAAAAGGGAGCCCGTGTCATACATCCATAATGCAAAAGCACTTACCTCACGCTCCCTTAGAATTTTCTTGGGTTCATCAAATCCTACTCCCTTTTCAAAGCCCCCTTTTGTTGTGATTTTTGTGAAAAATAGAAATTGAGAGCACCTTTCGTCACGTTCCGCCCCGATGCACTTCCACTAGAAGACATCTTTTGAGTTTTTGAGGGAGTAATCATTTCACCATATTCATCCATCATCATCATTAATATTAACCACATGTTCTTCTTGCTGCCTCATCTGAAATCTTGGATTACTGGCGACTTTATTTTTCCACATTAGTCCTTATTTCTTCTCTAACTCCCGTCGGACAATTTGGACATTGTTTTACATTTTTGTTTCCATCTATCAAATGTTGCTTGTGTCGAGTAATACCACCATTATAAGTAACTTTACAAAACATATATAACTGAATATTTTGTTGGTTCTGGCATACCATAATTTCATCCAATGTCCGTTTTGCTAGCATCAGATGTCATTGAAATCACTATTTATGGGCAAATAAATACTATATTAACTAGTATAAAACTAAATTGAGCAGGGCAAAAATAAAGATAGAAGAATTAGAATTTTTTTGGGCAATCTCCCCATTTTAATTTATTTGTCATATTTTTCTTTTAAGTCCGTTGTATATTTGAAAATTATATAAAAGAGGATATAAATTACAATAATTAACAACGTAATATATCTAAAAAAAGGATTGACTCTCAAAATTCTATTTGTGCCAAATAAATTCAGACAAAGGAAGTAACATATATTATGTAAAAAATACTATAATAACCATTAACAACTTAAAATATCTAAAATATATATAATTTGGTTGCCTCTCGAAATTTCATTTGTCCCACATAAATTTGGACAAAAGAAGTAACATATTATGTAAAAAATACGTAAAAAGTACTATAAATCACAATAATTAACAGTTTAAAATATTTCTAAAAACATATGAAAATTTGATTGACTCTAAATTACATTTGTGCCACATAAATTGAATAGAGAAAGTAACATAATCTTATATCTAGTATAGAGATAAAGAAGGGATCAAAGATGAATTTTTGGATTTTTACCAGAAAGAGGAAAGAGCAGGGTGAGAGAACACTTTTGAAAAAGAGAAGGTGTTATCTACCATCCAGTCTTTTGGTTCATTTCTGTATTCCAAATTTTGCTAGTTGAGATAATGCAAGATTCATGTATAAGTGGTACTTAACAACCTTCCCTAGAAAAAGAAAAATACTAATGCAATGAAAATACCGTTTCTTGTAGGCTTCTTATTCTCTCATCATTCTATCTGTTTGAAGATTTAAAGGTGCTTACCCATTTCTTGCCTTCTTGTTTGGTTACCTTTGGATAAGATATATCAGTGAGACTGCAATTAAGGGCTTTGTGATTTATCATGCTAAAAATACATGAAGTGCGCGCCTGTATTTTTTAATTCTTTTTAATGATGTGTTTTCTTGGTGCAGGTTCTAGCTCTGCCACTTCCTCACAGACCATTATTTCCAGGGGTTTATATGCCTATTTATGTAAAGGTATGGTACCTTGTCTAGAACGGGTTAAACTATGTCTTACTTTGTCTTCCAGATGTTCATATAAAAAACGTCAAGCATTCAGAGAATAATTTAATTGCTGATTGTAGCAAGTGTGTTACTCTATTACATCTTATCATGTCATATTGCCTTTGTATTGTGGTTAATTAACAATTGATTCGCCTGACGAGTTGGGTTAGGTGTCATCATGGCTTAGTGGGATTTTTAATTGAAGGATCTTAATAATTTCATCAACGAAGTTTCATCACTGTCATCTGATTATTATTTTTGAATAAATTGGTTTCTTATCCAGAAAAAAATGCTTATATTAAATTATAGAGGTGATACAGGAAGGATCATTGTGATGTATCATCCTTTGGTCCATATTTTTGATAGTGGTACTGTTTCAACTAGTGTTTTGGAGCCTATCTTTTTCCTCTGAAGTCTGTAAAACCAGCATTCAACTTTATGAATGCCACTTCGTCGATGAAAAATTCCTGTCTCAAGTTGTAAGATTGAAAAGCTAAAAACCTTCAGATTGGAGCACTGAGCATCTTTTGCTCAGTTGTAATATTCTTTTGCATTTGTTAGTTTCCAGAAAAAGATAAAAGGTACTGTAATGACATGCAACAAATTGATCTGAGACTCCATATAATGCGTAAATTTAACTGCAGGATCCTAAGGTATTAGCAGCCTTGGTGGAAAGTCGAAAAAGGCAAGCACCTTATGCTGGTGCTTTCCTTTTGAAAGATGAGCAAGGGACTGATCCTAATGTTGTGTCTGCATCAGATACAGAAAAAAACATCTATGAGCTCAAAGGAAAAGACTTGTTTAGCCGTCTTCATGTAGTTGGTACACTTGCTCAGGTACATTTTGTTGTTCCTTATGTATTCTGGTGCTTTGTTTTAGTAATTGAAGAAGTTTCTGATCAAGGTTGATGCAACTTATGATGAGCTAGATAACAAGTATTCAAGGAGACCAGGTTATTCTTATTGGTCACAGGCGGATACGCATGACAGAGGTGGTAAGTGTGCTTTATGTTTTGCTGTTATAAGCAGCTCCATATTTTCTTTTTTGTCCTCTTATGCTTTTGGTTTAACCATATTTTCCTTAATCTCCTGATTGTGAAGACTGTAGATTTGACATTTTGGGTTCATTTACTTGTATACTTTTCTTTCTTTCCTACCTTTTGTGTTTGAATACACAGTCCTTTTCCTTTGGCTTTATATAACTGAGAAGCTGTGGACTGTTAAGCGATAGAGGTCTCTTCCATTTTGAGGCCAAATGAGTTGTTTTTCTGCTGTTGTGTATAATGTGTTTCCAATAGAATGACACACATTTATTCTTGGTTGCTTTTCGCTAGAGGAAGTAACACTGATATTGTAGTAATTTTTGGACAACTGGTTTCCTGTAAAGTCATACGATTGTATTTCTTATTTAACTTCGGATTTGTAGAAGAGAAAAGCAATTGAGTTAATTCTTTGATGTCTTTGACTGTCGATGCATTTGGTCTGAATGCAATTCTAGACTTTTCCAATATCAATATTTTTGAATGAAATCCCCGAGGGCAAGTGGTGTACCGTTCAATACTCGGGGATAATGGGCCCGCCCCTCTATCCTTCTCCACCTAAATACCAAGCTTTTGACTGCAGCAAGGTTCGAATCCATGACGTACGCTTAACCCACATATCATGCTGTGCTCTTACCACTAGACCAAAGCCCTTCCTTGAGGCCATAGCAGTTGGCTCTGGAGTCTGCAAATCTGAATTGTGTCAGAAAGAGATGAAATTGAATAATTGGTCCCGCTGGGCGTACCAGAAATTTGTTCTTGACAGATTTGAATGTAGAAAATAAATAACTGCAATCGGCGCTTAAAGTTATAGTAAAACAATTAGAAGTTCGAATAGATTCCTAAATATTGGCTCTCTAATTTGGTACAGAGTCGTCTTCTTGGTTTTAGGTGTAAAGGTCTCCTTATTTTTCCTTATATTATGTGGTTGAGGACCTCTTATCCTCATTTATTGGACTTAAGTCTCAATCCCTCAGCTCTCTCAATAATAAGTCTCCTTTTATATTATACATACTGTTTTATGTTTGCAGTCAGATTTCCTTCTGTATTTATTTCTTTTATTTCAGTAAATAATATCTTCAATGTACTAGTGAAACAATTTGAAGACTATGCAGTTAGATTTGATACACTGTTGAATGTTCACTGTTACCTCTGAAATTATTTCAATATTGATCTCAATAAACCATATTGTGAAATGTACAAGAGTATCACTTTGAGGATTGAAACAGTGACATTCATTTGCAGGTCAGCGAGGAACCTCTTACAGTGAAAGTTGATCATCTCAAGGCATGCCTCGATTTTTTGGCTTTCTTTCTACCAAACAATGATGAACTCATAAAGCTTGATGTTCAGTTTTGAAGTTATTTCAAGTTTTGCTTCCTTAATTATGTTGCAGGAGCAGCCGTACAACAAAGACGACGATGTTATAAAGGCAACATCTTTTGAAGTTTTATCAACCCTACGAGATGTTTTGAAGACAAGTTCTCTTTGGAAAGATCATGTTCAAACTTATATCCAGGTGTGAGTCATTTCTTCCTAAACGTTAGACCCTAATTGTTTTATTTGGTGAGAACTCTGATTTTTTTTTATTTGCTAATCTACTCTACGTTCTTACCCTCTCTAAATGCTTGCCTTTTGATAGTCTGAGCGACACTATTGTGTGAAGCTCCACAATGATGGTGGATTCTGCTTAACTTCATACCCTATGTTTGGCATTTCATGTTGTTCTTTTTGGAAGATCGTTGTTCGTCTTGGTGGTACTCAAAGCCATGACTAGATTCTCTGCCTTATATTTGGTGCCCTACTGAAAGAGGAGACTAAGGCCTCATTTGTTTGCAAGTCATGAAGGTCTGAATCTGAATGGTTCAGATCTCAATTCATTAAGTGTGTTATTTTAAGAAGATCTTCTTGCTATGCCTTAAATCTGTTACAACTAACTTTGGAATCAATAGTCTTGTTGTTCCACCATAGGGTCTCAACAGAGTTAGATATTTGCAATTTTTCCCTACCCTATCCTCTCTACTCCTTGGAGAAACAGAAAGTACTCAAAAGGATTTCTTGTAATTTCTAGCGTTTCCTGGTTCAAAAGTTCCTTTGCTTGGACAGGGCATTTAGTTCATGTTGCTATTCTTGCATCTAGAGGGGAGATAAAAATAGAAGTTCTTTTATTATTATTGCCTATATAATGACTCATATAGTTCTCGGTCTTCTTTATATATTGCATGAGCATTTCTATGTTTATCACCATTCAATATTCTAACTTCTTGAAGCTGCAGCATATTGGTGATTTCAATTATGCAAGGTTAGCAGATTTTGGAGCAGCAATATCTGGAGCCAACCAGCTGCAATGCCAGCAAGTGCTTGAAGAGCTAGACGTAAGTTCCTGTGGTTCAAGAAGTTCGATAGATACCGTTTCTGTATGTGAGTTTGTGTCAATACATAGATTGATAGATGGATACCAAGTGGTGGGTCAGGAAGGTGGGGATGGACATAGATCCTTCCACCTATCCAGAGTGTTGAAAACATAACAATGTTTCTTTTGTATTTTGATTTCCTAATCATAGGAAGCAATCTTCACCCGTGTTGAAAATGTAACAATGTTTTGTGTATTTTTGATTTCCTGATCATTGGAAGCAATGGACATAGATCCTTCCGCCAATTCGGAGTGTTGTAAATATAACAATGTTTTTTTGTATTTTTGATTTCCTGATTATTGGAAGCAATCTTCACTGGCAGAAGGATCTCCTTTTGTCCGCTGAGCTATCGAAATATAGTGCATACATAAGACTAAGTGAATGTCTCTTGTATGTTGTTTCATAGTTAACCTCATAATACCTGCATCAGGTGTATAAACGACTGCAACTTACTCTGGAGATAGTGAAGAAAGAAATGGAGATCAGTAAGATTCAGGTAAATGCACGTCAAGATGCATACCAGAACTATGAGTAGTTATACATGCATTTAGAAATTTACTTCTTCTTTGTTTTCTGCAGGAATCAATAGCAAAAGCGATTGAAGAAAAAATAAGTGGAGAGCAACGCCGTTATTTGTTGAATGAACAATTAAAGGCCATAAAGAAGGCATGTGGATTATGTGCAGTTTTCTAATAGTTAAACTTACATATGCTTATTCCTATATATGTTGAGGTTCTGATTCATTGTTATGAATGAAAGAGTTGATTTTCAGTCCTCAAACAGGCATTTTCAATGACTGTGATTTTGATTGCCTTATTGCAGGAACTAGGTTTGGAGACAGATGACAAGACAGCTCTTTCTGGTTAGTTTTCTCTTAATTATTACTGAAATGGATAATGTTCTTTTTTTTTGAATTTATTGCGGCCAGACACGTTTTCCCGTTAGGCCAATGAGACATATTATACTGCTCTAGTAAAATTCCTTGTAGCAGTAGCATAAAAAGCCCATTTACAATTTTGTTGTTTCTGTTGTAAGAGTTATATGTTGTTTTTACTTTTACAATTGACTCTCCACAAGAAGCATGAATATCGTTCAGGCTACTATTGGCTTCTACGATAGAAAGTTGAAGGTTGACTTTTTCGTTGTACACAGTCCAACCAACTTTATTGACACGGCTTCTTAAATTATTTTAAGACATTCCAAAGATTTGACGGATTAAAATACATAGTATGTATAAGGGATTATTTTGGTTTTCTCACTAAAGAACTTGATAAGACAATATTTGGAATCATTTAACTTAGAATCCGAAAGGTTACTTTCTAGCATATTTGGTAATGTTGCACAAAATTACTTCAACATGGACTTATAGGGTGTTTGGATAGGCTTATTTTTAGGTGCTTTTGGCTATTAAGCACTTCTTAATTTTTAGAGGTGTTTGGCAAAGACACAAAGTGAAGTACAAAAAAAGCCAAAAAACAAAAGTAGATAGCTACCTATTTTTGACTTTTGGCTTTTAAGTCACTTAAAAAAAGCTTATCCAAACACCCTAATGTAAGGCCACATTTTCCGTAAGCACAACAGTGTCGTTTAATCAAGTTATGGACTGCTTATGATTCGGATTTATCCTTTTCCTTCAACCTTTTCTGTTTCTCTTGAATTCCTTCCTGTTTCCCTTTATAATGCACTTCCTTTTTGTTTTTCTTCTTCCTTTGCTTCTGTTGGGAAATGTAATACTTATGGAGGTGCTTCTTCCACTTTTTTTTTATGGAAACTGGTAACTTATTCTATTCCTCAGCATTAAAGGCTATACTGGCCACCTCCAAAAGATGTTACAAGAAAGGAGAACAAGGATAAAAATTACTTACAAGGAGCCTTTGAAGTCCACTAATTGGATCTCCTCTTCTATATCCTGTTCTTTACACGAAAAACCTATAGTAGTATTTACTTTCCATTTGATCTTCTGTAGTGTACATTCCGTTCCCTCAAAAATTCTTTGATTCCTTTTTTTCCATATAGTCCACCAGATACATGCTGGAATTGTTCTCCACCAGCTTTTCTGACTCTTGCTGCCTCCCCTTTTGATCCAACAACTTAAGAGGTTAGAAATGTGTTCTGGCATAGTCCAATACTCATTGGCTATGCTAGTAAACAGGGACCACACTTGTGTAGTTACCTTACAATGCATGAGTAGATGCTTGTTAGTCTTTGGAGTCTCTTTACAGAGGAGGCATCTGGATGCTATATTGATGCCCCTCTTCTGCATTGCTTCATGAGTCAGACAACTCTCCCTAGCAACCAACCAAGTGAAGCATTTCACTTTGGTAGGTGCCACACTTTTCCATATTGTGCCCCAAGGTCCAGTGGACCTCCACTTCCTCTGAGCCCCCAGTTGTAAAGTCTGTTCACAGAAAATATCCCATCTTTGGGATGTCCCCATGCTAATCTGTCTGGCTCGAAAGTATTATCAGGGAATCCACCAACCAAATTCAAGAGCTCCACCACTCTATTAATCTCCCAGTCATTGAGCAACCTTCTAAATACTATATTTCAGCCCTGTGGAGACCACATCTCCTCTATCGTGCTATCTGAGTTTGTGCATATTGAAAAAATACCAGTAAACAGGTCCCTTAGAATCTCATTTCCACTTCAATTATCTGACCAGAACTTTGTTTTGTCCCCTCTGCCTGCCACTATCTTTGAATTGTTCTTGAGACTCATCCAAAAATTTCTGATGGTCCTCCACACTCCAACCCTATAAGTTTCAGTGACTTCACTAGTGCACCAGAAATCCTGTTGCCCAAATGTATGATGTATTATCTCTTTCCACAGGGCCTGCTCTTCCTGATTATATCTCCACAACCATTTTTGAAAGAAGGCTCTTGTTATGAACCTTTAAATTCCTCTCCCCTTGTTATGAACCTTTAAATTCCTCACTCCCAATTCCAATTTTTCTTGCTTTGTTGAACTATAGGCCATTTAATCAGGTTGAAGCCCTTTTCTATCTTGTTCCCTTGCCAAAGAAAATTTCTTATAAGTGCATCCAGAATCTTCACTACTCTACTAGGAGTAGGAAAGAGGGACATCACATAAGTGGGTAAAGAGTCCAACACTAAATTAATAAGTGTAACTCCACCTCCTGGAGATAGGTATTGGGATTTCCATATAGACAATTCCTTCTCTGTTTTCTCAATAATGCCATACCAATTTTTTTCTGCTTTGTGCTTGGAGCCCAAAGGCATTCCTAAGTAAACTGTTGGCAGCTCCTCTACCTTACACTTCAGAATACTTGCAAGAGCCTCAATATGTTGCACATCCTTTATTGGAAAGATACTACTCTTTCTCCAATTTACTCCGAGTCCTGAGCATGCTTCAAAAACCACCAAGATCACTCTTAAATAGCAAATTTGTTCCTGCTCAGCTTCACAGAATACCACTGTGTCATCTACATACAATAGATGTGTCAGTTCCATTGTATCATTTGCCCTGTTCTTTATGGGAAAACCCTTTATCCAGCTATTCTAAGAAGCAACTCTCATCAAACTGTCTAGACCTTCCATGACTAAGATAAAGAGAAAAGGGGATGCAGGGTCCCCTTGTCTCAGGCCTCTTTCTGCTGGTAGCATAAAAAAACCCAGCTGGTTCTCCATTTACAAGAATGGAGAACCTAGTGGGTTTAATGCAAAAAATTCATCCACTTGAGCCATCTCCACCCAAACCCCATCCGCCTTAAGATGTTGATTAGAAACTCCCAGTTCAAATGGTCATATACCTTCTCAATATCTAGCTTGCACATTAGCCCAGGGTTCCTCCTTTAAATCTAGTGTCAATGCACTCACTAGCTATGAGTGCAACATCCATAATTTACCTTCCTTTGATGAAGGCCATCTAGTGCTTATTTACTAGCTTACTGGTCACCTTCTTTAACCCCTCTGCCTGCACCTTAGCTATAATCTTGTATACCTCTGTGATTAGGCTAATAGGCCTAACCTTTAGCTCATTTGCCCCCACCTTTTTAGGAAGGGAAATTTACATAAATAGACCCAATTGTGAAACTATGTACCCAAATTGGACTCAACCCAAACTATTTACCCTTAATGGACCCATGAACAAAACTATTTACCCTCTTACCTCACTTTCTCCTTTCTTATTTTGCACATGATGTCAACATCACTGTTATGAATTAATCCTTTGTGATACTCCATTAGTGTATTGATACCATATCGGTATCATATAGGTCTGAGCTTAAATCTCTGTGATACTCCGTCGGTATACTTATACCTTATCGGCATCATATATGATTGGAGTCTTTTTTTGAGAAATAAAAACGAAACAATTAAGAGAAAATTATTAAAGTCACAATCTTTTTTATTAAACTCTAAATTAGTAGAAAATATATTCTTTGTGATGCTCCATTGGTATATTGATACCATATCAGTATCATATAAGATTGAGCTTAATCATTTGTGATACTCCGTCGGTATATTGATACCCTATCGGTATCATATAGGGTGGGACGTTAGCGCGCGAATTTTAAAATAAATCTATGCCATTTTAAAATAAAAAGGGGGTATGAAAGTAATGAGGCATTTAAGGGTAAATATTTTCCCTTTTTGGGGTATAAATGTTCTTTTCCCTTTTAGGAATTAAGGCTACAAATGTGACATTAAAGCTCTTCTCAAACTTTTGATGGGCATGGAAGTGTTGGAAAGTCTGCATCACATCATCTTTGATAGTTTCCTAGAAAGCAATGAAGAAGGGCATTGTATAGCCATCTGGTCCAGGTGCTTTATCAACCGCACATTGTTTTATTCTTTCCATAACTTCCTCCTCTTTGAAGTGCCTGGACAGCCATATTTGTTCCTCTTTCTGTGATTGTTTTGAACATTCAGTAACATCCAGTATTTTCAAGGAAGGTCTCCAGCTTTCTGTCTCTTTGTACAAAATTTGATAAAAATCCACTATTGCAGTTCTAATTACACAGGGTCTGAAGACAGTTCTCCGTTGATCATTAAGGATTCTATAGTGTTTTTTCTTTTGTGGGCTGTGGCCATTCTGTGAAAGAACATGGTGTTCTTGTCCCCATTCTTTATCCACTCAATTCTGGATCTCTGTCTCCAGTGAATTTCCTCATTTCTAGCAACTTCCTCATACTCCATTGCTAGATGAGCTTTCACAAGCTGCTCATCATCTGTTAGTGCTCTGTGCACCTGAGTGTCTTCAAAACTGCTAATTTGTTCTAGTATGTGTTCCTTTCTGACCCTCCAGTTGCCTCTATGCTCTTTGCTCCACTCCTTGAGTTTCTTTTTTAGAAGACTCAGTTTTGAGGCTAGTATGAAGTCAAGACTGCCTGTCACATTGAAGGATCCCCACCACTCCTTAACTCTATCCCTAAAACCCTCCACATTTATCCACCACTTCTCAAACTTGAAGTAAGATTTTTTGGAAGCTCATTCCCACAAGTCAGTACTATGGGGTTATGATCAGAACCCAAGGTAGGCAGCGCACTTTTTCTAATTTGGGTGAAAATCTCATCCCAAGGAAAAGAGTGCAAGAATCTTTCTCAATAAGGAAAAGAGTACAAGAATCTGTCAATCTCCGAGGCATTTCTCTGATTTGCCCCTCCTCTCCATGTGTAGGATCCCCCAAATAAAGGAGGATCCACAAGTTCCAGTTCATTAATGCAACTATGCAACCGGAGAAGTCATACATAGCCCCTGAGATTCTGCTACAATTAGTCTTTTCTGAGGGGAACCTTGTGGTGTTAAAATCCCCACATACCACCCAAGGTTCCGCACAGAAACTCCTCATTGCTCCCTGCTCCTCCCACAGTTCCTTTCTCTCAATCCTATCACAAGATGCATACACTGCAGTTATAAACCAGATGAGTTCATGATTTAAACCACTGATCTTGCAAGTAGTGCTCTGATTGCCACTTTCTACTCGTTTTCTACTCGTTCCCCTTCCTAATTTCTCTTGTCCCACATTATCAGTATGTCCCCCTTACTACCTAAAGATTCTACCCAAATTCCTCCTATCCATCTGTTGCCCCCCCTCCACTACAACCCCCACCCCCCAATTGCTGTAGATAGTCACCTACGTCTCCACTAAGTTGTCTCTATCAACACTATTATGTCCACCCTCCTCTTGTTGTATTCTACTACTCCTTCCTAAATTCCTCTTTAGTATCCATGTTGAGCCCCCTCACATTCCATGAAAAAATCTATAGCTTCATGATAAATGAGAGGCTGCATTTCTCCCTCTACTCCTTGGTTCACTCCTAGAATCCTTATCTTTGTAGTTAACATCAAAGATAAGATTTCTTACTTCTTTGGGTACCATCTGCTTATCGCCAATCACCGAAATGGTTTCTATTGTTGTTAATTCTTTGAGCCGCCTCTGATCAATTTTAAGTAGCAGATTGAAAGCTTCCTCTGTGCACCCCTCGAAAGCTACTCCAAATTCCTTGCTCAGCCTCAACATATTATTCTGTACCCATTCGTTTGCCTTGCCTTTGACTTCCTTACAGCATTCCGAAGCATCGCATTGAAAAAGGTTGGGTCCCCCAGAATCGTGATTTGTTTCGAACTATTCTGCCCCTGTAATTTGATTTCTTCTTCGTTCAATTCTTCCGAAATCTGTGGTGTTACTTCTGCATGCACCTTTTTGTCGGGTCCCATTTTTATAAAGTTGCTGAATGAGTCTTCCCTCCTTTGCTTCCTCAATTAGATTCTGATCAGTTGAGGAGTGTGTAGTTTCCTGTATTTTTTTCCCAGCAGTTCATATCACAAATGAAAGGCTCAGGTCCTTGTGGGAATTCCTTTATAATTTGGGTTTTAAACAGGCTTCTTCCACTTTTTTTGTGATAATGAACTATACACGTACTCTAAAATGTGGTTTTCATTCTTTCATTTGTCAATAATTTACACAAAGATATAGTCAAGCCGCACTTTGCAACATTTTGGATGGACCTGGTTTTGGTTTTGAAGTTGAGAGAAGAAATTACCTTATCACTAGGCTTGCTTTAAGGGGTTGGACATACAGTTTGTTGTTTCCTTTTTATTACATCTAATGGTGTGACACTACCTTTGTTTATTACTGCAGCAAAATTTAGGGAAAGGCTGGAGCCTAACAAAGAAAAAATACCGGCTCATGTTATGCAAGTTATTGAAGAAGAACTTACAAAACTGCAACTACTGGAAGCTAGTTCAAGTGAATTCAATGTGACACGTAATTATCTTGATTGGTTGACTGCTTTGCCATGGGGTAGTTACAGGTTTGTTGCCTATCTTGACTGTCTATTATACCTTATATTGTCTTGGTTCAGTTCAACTGATGTTATCTGTATTCTTGATTAGCTGTAATAGTGGAATCTGTTCGAGAGAAGCTGACTTAACAGAATAACAAAATGGGAAGTGTGATTATTTTTTTTGAGAAGGTAACATATTTGTATATATATAAACTGGACTACACAAAGCAGTGTAATCTTCCATAATTAAAGAGTGAAGTGCAACTAGAGTTCCTAGCACTTTTGTCTTCTCACAAGTAGTCTAATACATCAAAAATAGACTCCACATCTTCTAAATACGCTTGTTTACTCCAAAAATAGTAAAAGAATAGACAATTTATCTTCAGCTTCTGTATAGAACTGTTGCTGTCCTCAATAATCTTTGGTATCTCTCCTTCCAAATTGTCCACCAAATGCTATCTGGGACAATCCTCCATCTCTCTTTCTAACTGGATAGGCTGCCATCTCTATTCCAACATGCTAGGACTTTATGAATTTTCTTCTTGGCATGACCCACCGAACTCTTCCGTAATTAATCTGTCATTCTACAGTGCAAAAAGAGATCATCCAGAATCAAGATTTTATTTCTTTTTTTTGGGGGGGGGGGGCAAAAGCCAAGTGAAACAAGCAACTTGTATAGAATTTTCACTTTCCATATCAATTTCCAAGGCCAACAACCAATCTAATTATTTGGAAGGTTAAGTTCCTTATTAAGTTGACGTAGCCGAAAATTCACCTTGTCTATTCCCAAGCCAAAATTACCATCTTCAGTGGCAGAAATCTCTTTGAATGTATCTTGGGTGTAGTAAACTTTGTCAGCGTGCCAATCTCCCTGTCATTTAACGGTCTTTTGAAATTATGATTCGATCATGAGTTTAACCAGATCCCTCCCGCAGTTGTTCCCTGCTGCTAATTCAAGATAAATATCAGGTAAGAGCAGCTTCAGTGATCTTTGGCCTAGCGAGTTGTCTTTCCAAAAGGATGTCTTCATTCATTTCCTACTTTGAAGCTGGATTTGCTTATGAGTTAGGCCATAAGCTTCTGATGGATTTCCATAAACTGACCCCATAAGGGGTTGTTCACGACTTTAGTTGTCCATTTTCCATCCATCCCATATTTTATCTTGATAACATCATTCCACAAAGAATTCTTCGTTAGAAAACCTCTCATAACCATTTCTTCATCAGGCTTTGATTCTGGACTCTCAAGTTCCCGATCTTAAAGACCCCTTTCAGTTACTAGCTGTAACTGCGCAGCTGTGCTCCATCTCACCAGATGGATCTTTTTTTTTGTCTCTATTTCCTTGCCAAAGAAAGTTCCTTCTAAGTGCATCCAATCTCTTCACAACACTTGCAGGGATTAGCAATAAAGACATTGTATAGGTAGGCATGACATCACGTACAATGTTATTAAAGACAATCATCGTTTAGTAAGAAGTAAAAATACTATTCTTTGAAATTTGTTAGGCTTCCAAGTTAACCTTATTGCCTAGTGATTTGACTTGCCTATATTGAATCGTCCTCCAGCTTTTCTTTCTCCTTCTGTTCCTTATTTGGGTTCTCACATGCCATGCTTCTTACTTTGATGATGCTTCCTTGGCATCCCAATTTATGAGTTTATACGGATTCTAGGGTCTATCACTAGAAAGAATCACACTCATGAGAGCAAGATTTGGATTGTAAGATGATGGGCTCCTTATGTAGCATAAGTTTGGAGCTTGATTTGTCATAGTCCATGTTTGTGGATGGTGCTGGACCTGGCTTTATAGTTTTGTTCTTTGCCATGGTTGTTAGCAGGTTCCTAAAATTTTTCTTCTTATGTGATCCAAAATGCAGTGATGAGAACTTTGATGTACTACGGGCAGAAAAAATTCTTGATGAAGACCACTATGGGTTAACTGATGTTAAGGAAAGGATCTTGGAATTTATAGCAGTGGGAAAACTCAGAGGAACCTCACAAGGTTGGTAAATGCCATCTTATTTTTTATTTTTTTTGAAAATAATAACCCTCAAGATTAAGCCATAATCATATATTCCTTTTGTCCCAATTAATGTGATTAATCTTTCTGGTAAAGAATGCCACCTTTTTATATTTCTAAATTTTTTGAGATGAAGGTTCGCGTATGATGTCCAGTGTGATAAAGAATGTGTCACCGAAACTTAAAGCCGAGGTCTATAGAGTGGTTGTTAAACTTGCCATGTTGTACGAGGTGGAGAGTTGGTCAGTCAAGAACTCGCATGTCTATAAGATGAAAGTAGCAGAAATGAGGATGCTTAGATGGATGTGTGTGCATATCCGTGGTGGACAAGATGCGAGAAATGAGAGAGAGATGGTTTGGGCGTGTGAAGAGAAGGAACACAAATGCCCCAAGAGGAGGTGTGAGAGGTTGGCGGTGATAGGTTTGAGGATTGGTAGATCTAGATTGAGGAAAAATTGGGGAGAGGTGATTAGATAAGACACGACACATTTTCGGCTCACCGAGTATATTACCCCATATAGGAGAGCATGACGGTGTAGGATTAGGATAAACGGTTAGTAGATAGTTGAGCGTTTTCTCTCTTCCAAGTGGTAGAGCAAGGTTCTAGTATTATTGTTATCATGTTATCTTATATTTCGATTTTATCACTATTGTTTTTCTACTTTGGTTGTCTTTGATATTTTTACTGTCAATACTTTTCTTTCTTCAATATTTTCATGATAGCTTTTACTCTTGCATTTCTTTCACATCATGTTCTGGAAAACGTTTTTCTTGAATCGAGAAACAACCTTTCTACCCACAAATCAAGGTAAGGTATGTGTACACCTCACCCTCTCCAGACCCCACTTGTAGGATTACTGGGTATGTTGTAAAGGATTTAACTTCAAAATTCTCATTTTATTTTATCCTTAATGAATTATTTTTTTCCCAATAATATACCGTCCAACACAAACACACACTCACGTAGCCATAATTTTAGTTTATGAGTCCAACTTTTTTTCACAACAATGTCTAAACACATGGTATACAACATTACACAAGTTTATACATTTACTGTAGGTAATGTGTCAACTTTGTTTCAAGGTGTATAAGAGGTGTTTATACATATTTTTACAATGTTATATAAAATTATTCAAACTTGTACAATAAGTTGGGTTTGGTCTCCTACAAACTTATACAAGAACTAGTTTTGATGCACATGCGTTGCACGTGAATGGCAAATCATATAGCACACTATTTTTATAATAATGTCAATATTATTAAATCAAGAATTTAAGTAAATGATTATAAATGAAATAATAAAGTATAAGTTCCTATTCATCATGGATGTGAACTTTCTCATGATTATTAACTGTGTGCATACTGAAAGTTGTGAAATCAATATTCAAAAACATCTATGCCTATTTATAATTTGAAGTCAGATATAGATAAGGTGATGTGACACCTCTCTATGACCTTCAATTACATTTATCTTTTTTCTCATTTTAAAATTAATTATGATATGTAAAAATTAAAAAAGTCACTCTTAAAATCTCTTTGTTGGTCTCTCAAATATACCTTCTCCTCCCTCCCCTATAATTCATTGCTTAGTTATTATTGTATTGTTGGAGTTCTTGCATAATATAAATAATAAAAAAAAAGGGCAGCCCGGTGCACTAAGCTCCCGCTATGCGCAGGGTCCGGGGAAGGGCCTGACCACAAGGGTCTATTGTACGCAGCCTTACCTTGCATTTCTGCCAGAGGCTGTTTTAAAGGCTTGAATCCGTGACCTCCTGGTCACATGACAGCAACTTTACCAGTTATTTCAAGCTTTCCTTCTTGCATAATATAAATAATAATATAAATAAATAAATAAAAATACAAAATATAGAAGGTATATTGAATTGAGTGTTTTTAGTTGGGGTATTATAATAATTTAACATTCAAGTTAGGGGGTGTTCAAATTCCACTGAATTTCGAACTCACTCAACGGTGACAAATCACACTTGAGTTTTTAAGAAGAGAAGAATAGAAAACATAGAAAATTCATAGTTTAAAAATATGAGAAAACTCCTCCATTTATAGCCAACCATGGATAATATGGAGAAGTGCTTTTTGTGCCTTATCAGAAAAGTAATAACTCTTCAGAAAAGTCACTATTCTTCAGAAAGGTCACAACCTATTGGAAAGGTCACAACTCATTGAAAAGTTACAACCCTTCGAAGAAGACACAATCCTTCAATGCGAAAATGTGCCCACTTTTAATAATATGATATAATATAATATAAATAAATAAAATTTAAAATATAGAAGATATACTAAATTGGGTGTTTCAAGAAGAAGAAGAAGAACTGAAAACTTATAATAAAATTCGTAGTTTAAAAATGTGAGGAAACCCCTCTATTTATAGCCAACAAAGGGTAGTATGAACATGTGCTTATTGTGCCTTATCAGAAAGTCACAACCCTTCGATAAGGTCACAACTCTTCAGAAAAGTCACAATCCTCTGTGTGAAAAAGTGTTTGCTTTTAATATATTATAATATATTTAAATATATAAAATATAAAATATAGAAAATATTCTAAATTAGGTGTTTTAAGTTGGGGTATTATAGTAATTTAACATTCAAGTCTTCAAAATGCACCAACGAAGCACAATAATCAATTTGTTAAAAATTTCAACAAATCCAAAACCCATTTGTGAATTTTAAGCTTTTAAGAACTACAACAATGGAGTTTTAAATTTTTCACTTTAATTCACCCAACAATATTTAAATTTGTAATGATGAATATGGGTATCACTCTCAATCAGTTTCTAAGTATCTAAAGATAAAAATCATAATCACATTTAATACGTACTAACAAACAATGATTGTCAATGCTACTACCCAAAGCCAAAGCTATCCTGGAAAACCATAAAGTGCAGCAAATTACCGGAGGTTGGAACATGCTTGAGTTCTATTTTCAAAGTGCTATTGCCAAATTGTCTTTTGTGCAAACATTAAATCAGTATTTTTTCACCGAGTCCATTAACCTGCACCAGAACTCTCTTCAAAGCAGCTGGTTAAAACTTGACATTCTCATTGTGAACCCACCTAGTAATTGTTCTTGATGAAGCTGGTGATAGCTAAAATCGGATAATAAACTCAAATATGGTCTAAAGTGGGTAATTGTTTTTCCCTAACTATTATACAGTGTGAAAATCTCTTGATTTATAGTGACACAAATGTCTTAAGGCTTGTTGTGAAAGCACTGATAATTAGATGGAAGGCAGAAGTAGTAGTACTACAAAATACTAAATTTGATGGTTATGTGGGCAGCATAGTACCACAATTATAGTGATCTAGTTGGTCAATTATTTTTATCAAGAAGCAAGTGAAACTAGAGGGGGCATATTGATAACATAGGACAAGAGAGTGAAGGATGGGAGCTAGTATGCATCTTTTGGAAATTGGGTCTGCTGGGGCGGGTTCGCTTTCCGGTTGCCCTTCTTTTCTATTTGCTGCAGTAAATGAGACTGGGAGTTGGATTTCCTTTATGACTTCCGCTCCGTTGATCGATCAATAATTCACTTCTTTAGGAGAGGGTTCGGACCGGGGTGATTTCGGGAGTAGATGGCCCGGCATTCAAGCAATCAATCATTCTTTCTATCAAAGACTTCGAGACAGTAGAAGTCTGGCCTTCCCATCTTCATCTATCCGGCTCAAGGCCTCATTAGTGTGCTCGTCTGCGAGCTATGCTGGTTCTGTAGAATAATGGCCTGCAAGAACGGAGAGAGAGGCGGGCTTGGCGACAGACTACGTGGTCAACAGTCAATTCATGCTAGATGATAGTCCTAGCTCAAAACTTAACCTGGTTTCTTATTGGGGTGCATGCTTCAACCTGTAAAAAAAACGAATGGAGCTTTGGTAGGAACTTATAGGGCACAAAAGTTTGTCTCATGGATGGGATGTGGTGTTTTCAATACTACTAAGTATTTTGATTAAAGGAGCATAGTACTTATTCTAACGCCATGTCTGATTTCTCAAAAAGATCATTAATAACCTCGAGCTAATTGATCCCCCTTTATTTGCGGAATCTTCGCATGGATGACGGGAAAAACCACAAGAATTGCTTCTAGGATTGATAGATTTCCGTTCTTTGTAGAGTGGGATGAAAAATCTAGAACGTCAAACAATTTATTTTTCCTAGATTGGTGTCAGACCGTAGACCTATTCAATTTCAATGTGCAGACTTGATTGCCGAAGGATTTTACTTCAAATTTATGAACTAGTGGTGGGAAGATGGTCTCAAAGTGAGGATGAGGGATGATGGGTGTCATGCCCCAAACCTTGGTGGGGCGGACTAGCACCCAGTGCCTTTAAATTGACTGAGCAGACCAGCACGGCATGGATCACAAGACATAGTATGGAAACAAAACATAAGCATATTGGACATTTGGACATTTCATCACTGGAAACGGTTCAGGACTGGGCCCCAACATACCCAAAACACCTATGTACAACTTGAAGTTGAATAGTAGCCTGTTTAGATTGACTTAACCTACTTTTTTTTTTAACTTATAAGCTGCTTAAAATAAGTTCATCCAAATAAACCCAACTATTTATTGGGGCTTATTTTAAGCACAAAATGACTTTAAGTTGGTCAGTCAAACACTCAAAAAAAGCTGAAAACAGCTTATAAGCCAATCCAAATGGCCTCTAGGTCTACAGTCCGACACTAATCTAGGTAAAATAAATTGTTTAATGTTCTAGATTTTTCATCCCAAAGCAGCTGATGTGTAATGTAGAAGCCTAGCGAGGATGTCTGCCAACTTGAGCATCAGAACCTGCATCGTGAAATGGAGCGCCGCCGACAAAAGGGATGTGAGTACCATGAAATAGCACTCTTGTGATAAGGCAGATAGAAATAATGTGTGACAAACAATAAAGCTCATGAAAGAAGGGCATGAAACATAATCATAAAGTAACGCAGGAAACTTGGAACACATCATTTTTGTTCATCATGCTTTTATTATCTTGTTATTCTTTGGGATACTAGTGACCAATCTTGACATAATACAAGAGTTGAGAAGTCTCTCTGATGATGGATTTCCAGTGTCAAATCTATCTATGGAATTTGAGGAGATAGCCAGATTTGAGGAAATTGCTTGGAGACAAGGATCCACGGTGCTATGGTTGAACAAGGGGATACGAACTCAAAATTTTTCACAAGATGGACAATGTCCACAAAAGGTTCAAAAACATTGTGTAACATTGAACTTGAGATATGGTTATTTTAGAGGACAGTCTTTGAGAACTATGAATTGTGGAGAAAAAACAGATACTTGTATGGGTATTAACAATATGATCCTAAGACGAAGGGTAAATTGGCCTCTAGAAAAATGCCCTTCCACCGTAGCTAGGACAATATCAGATTTAAGTGATGATATTAATCCCATATGCTGATACTATCTTTCACGTGTACTGCACCTGTTTTATCTCAGTTTAATTTATGAATGTGAGTCAGGTACTTGAAACAGACTCATTGCTCTGTTTTGTTTGAACAGGGAAAATCATATGCCTCTCTGGCCCTCCCGGAGTGGGCAAAACCAGTATAGGTCGTTCAATTGCACGTGCATTGAACCGCAAGTTCTACCGATTTTCTGTTGGAGGGTTGTCTGATGTTGCTGAAATAAAGGTATGGAAAGATCTGACCAGCTCGCTTTTTTGTGGTGCACAGAATCTTGAATTTTCATGACTAACTTTGGAATACACATCAAGGGACATCGACGGACTTATATTGGTGCCATGCCGGGGAAGATGGTACAATGTTTAAAAAGTGTGGGAACAGCTAATCCTCTTGTTTTGATAGATGAAATTGATAAGGTATTTTATGGTTTGCAGAGTTACTACTTCAGTTGTATGTCTTTGACTATGATAGACTTCTATGTTCTTTTTCACCATTTAATCTCTTTTTTTCTGATGATTACAAGGAAGCATTTTTGAGCAGGAGCTTATTGTGTGTTGATTGGATTTCTTCTGCAATAATTATAGATTAATTTTAGTAATTGCCCTGTATTTTTGCTTCTATGGCAGCTGGGAAGGGGACATGCTGGTGATCCAGCAAGTGCTATGTTGGAGCTTCTCGATCCAGAACAGAATGCAAATTTCTTGGATCATTATCTTGATGTCCCTATTGATTTATCAAAGGTTAGTTGTTTCCAGGTCCATTTATCAGATTATTGTGTCTGTTGATTGGCCCTTGTGAAATGCCTCTAAAACCATTTGATGAATGGCTAATGTAATAGTAAAATCTTGCAAATATCTAATATCATTATGCTCTTTCGCTTTGGGTGCTAAACACCAGCATTGCAGTGCACCCCAATAGGCTGCACAACTGTTAGTTGTTTAGGTGGCATGTGCTGACGAGGGGATGAAGTAGGAGTATTGGGCGAAAGGGCATGGCAAGAGGCAAATGTCAGTGCCACATGTTCTCCTGCTAAAGTTGGAATCTAGGGATTCCAGTTGAAAGCCTTGTTCGTAGAATGCTCTTATATATGCTTACCAAGTTTGGTGTCATTTAAAGTTAGCTTACCTATGGTCTTAACTTAGCCAAGGAGCAGCGACATTGTCGTAATTAGCTGAAGCTTTTGTAGGCAATAACTCGTTCCATGAGTGTGGCAATAGGATGAACTTCATGGAGGTGGGAAGGAAGTCAAGAGGAGTTGTTAGTGACAAACGACATCTGATTTGGAGTTCGATGGGATAAAAAAGGACCATTATAATTGTTGAGCAGAAACATGTCTACTCCTGATACTCGAGTTTATTTCTTTAAAGATTATATGAGTAGAAGCATGGTGACAACCAACCATCCCTCGCAGATGTGTTGACAGTGACCACCCCAAGTGTGCTTCGTTGAGGGGAATTGCAAGAGTCTACGTGGGCATCTCTGAGGAATGTCTAAGCTATCTATATGAGTTTGGGTACTCTATGGATGGCGCGTCGCTTAGGGCCAGTGTTGGGCGCCCAACGAGTGCAAGAGGCTTGATATTTGGAACGATTAGGCCCTGCGCGTAGCCCTTTTGATGGAAGAAGACCGCCATGACGATTGAGTGGTCGAGGGAGACTCTCTAGAGCCTTATGACCTGACTTGTGAGTTTGGCTGGGTTCAAGGCAAGCAAGGGTCCGTTGGCCTAGATGTACAGTTGTGGGGCGACGCTGCAACATGTGAGATGAATGTATGTTGCATGGGCTATTCTTGGCAATGCCATGAGACATCCAATGGTATGGTATGGAAGACGCACATGACCAAGGCCAAGGATTGGATGTTGCACTATCGGGCTAAGCATAAGCTACGTGTGCATGCACAAGGTAAGTGTCAAGCTTGAGGATAGAACTGTGCATGCGAGAGCATTGCTTAATTCTAGGCAAGGGCTAGTATGTCCATAGCCAACCCCGGGAGGGCGCATAGACAAGATCCAACATATGAAGATGTGCCACAAGAGTTGATAGCATGTCAGGGTTATGACATCAGCCACCAAATGGGCGGCAAAATTGAGGCAAGCCTCTAAGTTAAGCCTCGCCATATGCACCGAATCATATCGAGAAGCCTTGGTTGGCCGGTAGTAGGAGGGACTACGGGCTCCGCACATGCTATTTGTGCGTCTCTTATGCAAAGAAAATATTGGCCCATGACATTAACTATTGATTAAACTAATTGTAGTTTACATAGTGTTGGCCAATAAAAAACTCACACATCTAGAATATGAAAGTAGCAGAAATGAGGATATTGAGATGGATGTGTGGGCACACTTGGAGAGATGAGATTAGGAGTGAAGATATTTTGGATTAGCTGTGAGTGACCTCCGTGGTGGACAAGATGAGGAAGACAAACTTGAGGTTGTTCGGGTATGTGAAGAGAAGATGCAGAGATGCCCCAATGACGAGGTTTGAGGGGTTGGTTATGGTAGGTTTGAGGAGAGCAGGCTGAAGATGTATTCGAGAGGTGATTGGACAAGACATGATACGCCTGTAGATTTTTGAGGACATAGGTGGGTATGGATAAGTTGAGGATTAGGGTAGAAGATTAATAGGTAGTAGAGCGTTGTCTAGTTTTCCTTACCAGTAATATTATTATTACTCTAATACTATTTAATTCTTGAATATTTTTTTAATTACCTGTTACTTCCTTTGCGTCGTTTGTCGTATTATTTGTTATTGCTATTGTCCTTTTCTCCATTATTTTCTACATGACCTTTTTACTATTGTATTTCCTTTCTTACTGATTTTAATATGCTTTACTTGAGCCGAGGGTTATTGAAAACATAAGGCTGTGTACACACCACCCTGCCCAGGACCCCCTTGTGGATTACACTGGGTATGTTGTTGTTTACCTATTGATTAAAGATTTGTCCCTTAATTTAAAAATGACAACTTTATTCTTAGCAGCAATGTTTCATTTTATCTTAACAAACATCAGCACATCAGCGACATGACTAGAGAGAGAAGTGGATGGGTATATTTGCGTACCATTTCATTTGTAGTTATCATTGACTGTGATAATTTACTGCTACTATATCTTCTCGCGATGGTAAATATTTGTGTTATATTTCCAAATGGCATAGTTAAAAGAAAAGCATCTTTCTATATTTTGGTAATATTGGGGAGAGGTGATTAGACATGACATGACTCAACTTCATATTACTGATGACATTATCTAGATAGGAAGGAGTGGAGGTTGCGTATTAAGGTAGAAGGTTAGTAGATTGTCTTGCCTTGGAACATTTAGTCTTGTTAGTGCTTGTCGTAGTACTAGTCATACCCGTGTAGTTATGGCCATATGTTGTTTATTATGTTTCGATTCCCACACTATTTTACTGCTGTAATTGGTCTTTATTGTAGACTTTACACTGCTTTTCTTATTAACTGTCATGCTTTCCTCATTTTTTCCTTCTTTTTTTACTTGGGTTTGACGTACTTGAGCCAAAGGTCTTTCAAAAACAACCTTTCTACCTCCACAAGGTAGTGGTAAGGTCTGCGTACACTCTACCCTCCCCAGGCCCCACTTAGTGGGATTTCATTGGGTATGTTGTTGTTGTTGTAGATTTGACTTGGTTATGGGGAGGGAGGCAAGATCAAAACCTTGAATTATAGATGTTGAGTTATATATGAACCTGAAGGAACTTATAAAATTCAACCAAAGGATAATTATGATTATAAAATCCCTTTTCATGCCAAAAATGGAAAACAAATCGGAGCTTTGGTGTTCCTTCTAGCCTTGTTTGCTATCATCTTTGTTTAATACAGTTACCTATATTATTAAACTTTAAACAGGAACAACAATCTGCATGGACTTTTTTGAATGTGAAATCTAATGTTGATACTGATTTTTCCTTTTTGTAACTGCAGGTTTTGTTTGTCTGCACAGCCAATGTCTTGGAAATGATACCTAATCCTCTTTTGGATAGAATGGAGGTAATTGCAATCGCTGGTTACATTACTGATGAGAAACGGCACATAGCCAGGGATTATTTGGAAAAAAGTACCCGTGAAACATGTGGGATCAAGCCCGAACAGGTATGTCTCAGTGAAACGTCCCTAGTTGCATCTCATTTATTCCCGAGTCATTTATCAGTTGAGTTTTGTGCATATTTTTCGGTTCCAATTTTTGAAATCTCTGAGCAGACATAGGTCTGTCAGTGCTAAGACATGTGCTCAGTCCCCCACATGCTCTTTCTTTAAGAGAACAGTACCAAACATCAAATATAGTTGGTAACCCAATATATTAATTGTTAAAATAAAAAACGTTGCAGATGAATTTTTATGATTATGAACAAGTGACTAAAAGTTTGGTATAAAAAAATTAGCTCCAGGAAACATAAAACTACGTCTGTTAAACTTAATCAGAAACGTAAAATGATCTCTAAACTTGATTGCTATGGTTTAATCTTCTTATATTTCACTAAATTGTTGTAATTTTATTCTCTCTCCAAATAATTGTTTGTGTTTATAGTTATTTTTTGTTGTATTAGAATAGGAATAGGTATATACAATCCTACATAGAATAGGAATAGGAATATGAATAGTATATAATCCTTTTGTCCCAATTTATATGAGTTAGTTTGACTTGGCACGGAGTTTAAGAAAGAAAGAAAAACTTTTGAAACTTGTGGTCTAAAATGAGTCATAGATATTTGTTTGGTTAGAAATCATTTCATTAAGAGTAAAATGAATATTTAAAATTAAATTGTTACTAAATTTAGAAATGAAAGCTTTAAGGATGAAGTGGCTTTGGAAGTACTCAAATGATAACCAGAATCTGTGGGGCTCAGTCATAAAGGCAAAATATGAAGAGAGTGATAGTTGGATGACAAAGGAGGTTACCACCCCTTATGGGGTTAGCTTGTGGAAATCCATTAGAGTACTTCGGAATGAATTCAAACCAAACACCAAGATCAAAGTGTTAGATGGCTTAAGAACTAGATTCTGGAAGGATGATTGGCATGCAGAAGGAAATCTGGAGACCCTCTTCCCTGACATCTACAGTTTAGTTCTGCAGCAACAAAGTACTATATCTGACTTATGGACTCCTCAAGGATGGAATTTTATATTTAGAAGGCACCTCAATGACTGGGAAATTCCAAGAGCAACAGAATTTTTTAGAAGCATTGATCAGTTTAGTGGTCTGGAAACAGGACTGGATAGATTGCAGTGGTTGGGAAACAGTAAAGGGATGTTTAAAGTAGGTGCAGCATACAGAAAGCTGAACCATCAAAATTTGCAGTTACTTAAATGGCCTTAGAGACATATATGGAAAGCCAAAGGTGGCTTGCTTTGTGTGGTTACTGGGTAAAGATGCAGTGTTGACACAGGAGAATTTAATGAAGAGGGGAATTACACTTTGCTCTAGATGTTTTTTCTGTGGGAAAACTGCAAAAACAGTCAATCATTTGTTCATCCAATGCAAAGTCACTGGCCAGTTGTGGAATCTGTTCCTGAGACTTGAAACATCTCCTGGTCCATGCCTAGGAGAATTTCAGAGGCTCTATATAGCTGGGAAGAAGCAGGGTCACAAGCAAAAAACATAAGTAATTGCAGAATTGTTCCTGTCACTATATGGTGGACAATATGGAAAGAGAGGAACCTTAGAGTTTTTGAGAATAGAGAGAGTAGTATGCAACAAGTCAAACTGAATTGCATTTTGAATCTGTGTTTTTGGTTTAATCAAATTTACTCTAATGATACTGTCTCTATCATTGATGTCTTAGACTCATTATAGGGATAGGTCAGTTGTATTAGAGTTTCCTTATGTAAATATGGTTTTCAGTACAACCTATGTACTGTTTTACAGAAATAGAAACAATTACCATTGTCAATTTTTTTTTAGAAATGTTTTCTTTTTAGGACTGACTAAAAAGGAAAGTAAGTCGTATAAATTGGGACAAAGGGAGTAATATCCTACTTGGTAAAGGATTGTATTGTAGTGTCTATAAGTAGGGTCTAAGTAATAATGTAGAAACACAATTCAATAATATTTTTCTCACATGGTATCAGTGAAATTTTGAGCCACCAATTCTCAAATTTGAAATAGGACTTGACTTGCTCCCAGCCACCACATTTTAATATAAGTAACTCTGTGGAGAGTTAACTGTTTAATGTTCCTGACACACTCATTTCAGTCCATAGAGGCGAGAAACCTATCGAGTCTAGCTGCACTTTCCCATCTGTCACCCTGTCTCCGAGTATATTTGTCCTCTGATAGTTGTCAATCTACCAATTCTCTGTCTTCAACAAACTCTAAAAAATCCTTCATTGCTCTGGTAATTCCTTTACAGTTCTTTTCTAAAGGGAATCTTAACTTATTTAACGCCCCATGGACCAGAGAAAAGGCCTCTAACACTAGCACGTTCCCACCATACGTCTTCCCTCTCTCTTCTATCATTCGGGGCATTAACACGGGAAAGATGCCAAGCAAATTTTTGAGTCTTTCCAGTGAACTTACAGGTGATAGAATAAGCCGCCAAACTGCTAACTTCTCCATCCCAAATCCTACTGTCCCATAAGATTAGGATTCCCACTCTTGTTCTACTGGCCAATAGTTCCAAGTTTTTAACTCATCTGTTATCCCACCTCTCTTACAATGCCAGTGATTTCCCCTTCAATTTTAGATTCTTGAAAGCACAACACATCATCCTTCCATTTGTATACCATATTCCTGATCAGCAGCCTTTTCTCGCGACAATTCAATCCTAACATTCCAAGTTACAATGTTCACGGTCATTGGATATTTGTGATGCTAAATCTCCCTTGCTTCTATTACCATTGCTCTTAAAGTCACTTCCATTCTCCAATCTCTTCATTCTTAAGACCCTCTGTCTTTGGAGTTTTCACTGCTTGTATCACTGAGGGACCCACATTGCTATGACGTTTACCATCAATATTCATGTAGAATTCAAAACCTTCTCGTTCACACCCTTGAAACATCACCCCAAAATTCTCTACCAAGCCTGAAAATATTCTGGTATACCTATATAGATATTTCAAATTCAAATATCCTTTTCATCCTCTAGAATTGAGGAATTTAAAGGAGTGGGATCTTCAATTGGCCAACCTACTGCTTTGTCCATGTCCTGTGCATGCATGTCTATTTTTCTGCCCCCGAGTATCGCTTGTCTGTTCATCATTATTATTGATCATATGCAGTGAAGATTCATTCTCTCTTGATTGTTGATAATTGATATCTGCTTCTTTATTCTTTCCTCGACAATTTTCATTGTTGAACCAGTTACATGTGTTTCCTCTTTTCTCGAGCATATGCTGGCTTTAATTCCTCTGTAAATGGGTCAGTTCTGATTTCCAAGTAGCTGGGATTTAATTCACTTGAATCAATATACATTGGGCCAATAGGTATGGGCTCAATATTGTAAAAGAGAGATTCCTTTTTACAGGGTTATTTAGGTAAAATCACTACCACGTGCAATCTTATGTGACAGTAACAGCCTAGGAAACTGTCTTGTTTGAATAGGGATGGCAATGGGCAGGGCAGGTAAAGTGTTCTCCTGCCCTGCTCTGTTTAAGTCACCGCCCTATTTAGCTCTAGTCCTGCCCTGCCCCGTTTAACCTCCCATTTACATGTTCTATATTTTTGTTTCAAAATAAATACTTCTTTCAATTTATTTTTTTAATGTCTTTGACAATCACACTTTAATCTGTCTTTAAGAATTCCAGCTTTGTAGTCTTCTCTGTTCTCTCTGATTTGATACCTGATGTTAATGCTTTTGCTTGGGCTCCTGAATTATTATTTCTCAACCAAATCTTTCAACATTAATAAATTCTTTATTTATTTATTTATTCATAAATGTAAATGGTGAAAAAAATAAACAAAAAAAAGAACCCATGATTATTTATTGTGTGTATATCTAATACATGAAGAATTTCAACATCTTTTGAATTTCATAATTTTAATTTTATAGTTTACATAGAGTAGTGAATTTCTTAGTAAAGTGAATATTGATTTGAAGTGAAGTCTCAGACATACCCATAATAATGGGAAAGATGCTAATGATTGTACAGTTAATTGCACATTTTAAACTGACATATATATAAATACACAATCATGATAATCATTGTTTTCCAGTTATTTGTGTATTACTTAATTTCTAATTTTCTCTTGGTGAGGAGTTATAATATTATTACGACATGTAATTATTTTCTAAAATATGTTACTGTATTATTTTAGAAGAAACACAGAGAATAAAGAATCAAATGTAGAGGAATTGGTGCAAAAATAGCTAACTTTTGGGGCATGGGCCATTTTTCTATAAAACACATCACTTGCCCCATTTAAACATCTAGCAAATTTAATATTGCCCTGCCCCACCCTGCCATGCCCCATTTAACTCTTGCCTTACCTTGCCCCATTAAGAGCTTTGCCTGCCCCAATTGCCATCACTACGTTGGAACAACCCACATGCTCTCGCCTGTTTATATCACCTTGAGCCCACCTCCTTGTACCTTCGGCACCCTCTAATTACTAGAGGTCCTTCATCTTTTCCCTAGCAATAACTCCGGTGGAAGTTCTCACTGGCCTTCACACCACACAAGGACCTCCGAGATGATTCCGTCACACTCCACTTGACCCCTCCTCCTCCCCCCCCCAACCCCCCCCCCCCCCCCACACAAAAAAAAATTCCTCTTAACTCACGCCTATTTTAGGTGATTCTTCAGTTCCTCTTGTTTCGTCTGTATCCACTCACCTCAATAATCTCCATTTCCCTTGAAGATTTACTGGGACCATAGATGAGGAAGGCCAACCAGTCTAATCCAGATCTGGTCCACCCTTGAGTGCCTTGGAATTGAACCCACAGTCGGAGACCACACTTGAAGGATCAACTTGTGTCTTTTCCAGCTCCACCATCCTTTCATAACTTGTTCAGCAGTCAGCTTCAATGGGAATTCAAAGAGTAATCGGTTGTGCCCCATTTCATAAATATTGATTCTGTGAGTCTGCTCCCTAGGGGGTGGGCATTAACACCAAAACCCGGACCGAACTGAATTAATTTGGTTCTTCGGTTTCAGTTTCGGTTTAATTTTTCTAAAAATTCGGTGTTCGGTTTGGTTTTCGGTTATAGGGTCCCAGTTCTCTGGTTTAACCGAAGAACTGAATTATATGCTCCTAACCCCTGAATTGACAAAGCCAAGCAGGACAAGATGTTTTGTTTTTACTTTTTAGGCTTGGTCAGTTATACACTATTCTTCTACAACTACTCGATAAAGAAAATTAACGCAATGCAGTTTTAATGTTCTCTTTTACTTTCTCATTATTTAGTGGCATAAACAATAATGTTGCTTTGCTGCTTTAGTGCTTCTGCGTTCTGCCTTTCATATAACTGCATTTCCAATTTTCCATAACTATCAGAACTGACCCTACAAGCTAAAACCCTGACAAAAATACACATTAATTCTAATAATGAGAGGTCATCAGGTCAATGTTGGAGATTAATATAATATTATTTACTATTGATTTTCTCTTGAAGCAAAGCCCAGCTGAGAATAGTCCATTTTAAATTTAAAAGTAGCCCATTTTACAAGCTGAAAAATAGCCCATTAATCAGGCCCATACCCAAAAAAACCAACCGAACTTGAAAAACCCGAACTGAGCCAAAATAATTCAGTTTGGTGTTCGGTACACCCTTTGCCATAACCACAAACTAAAGAATCAAACCAAAAATCGAACACCCACCCCTACTGCTTTCAACTATTGCTTGGTGTTCGGTACACTGCCATAATCGAAAACCCAAGAACCGAACCGAACCGAAAAATCCAACGCCCACCCTTACTGCTTCCAACTATTGCTCATCCAACCATGATGAATCTCAGACAGAGCGGGACTGTCTGAAATTTCTTCTGGTAGACTGCCCACCAAACTCTTGCTTAGTGAGTCATTATGTGTTGAGATTATGCTTTCCTTTGACACGTATCATTCCCCTTTCTTCAAGAACCATTGTTGCATTCATTTTCTTGGGACAGCCCTTCGATATTTTGACTGTATCTGAGTACAGTTGTCCTCCCCCATATTGTCTATTTTTTTGTAATAGGGATGTTGTGACTGTGATTAATGAACCTTCCTATCTTTAATGCAATGTCCAACCACCCTGTATTAAATTCAGGGATGATAATAACTGATCTCTTCCTTCCTTGTGTACTGATAATTGTTATATAACTGTCTTATTTGTTGTAATTTCTTGTGCAAAAGTACTCAGCCAAACGATCCTGGAACTTCCATCTTTTCACATAGTTACCTTTGACCTTCGAGGCCTCCTTCATCGACTCACAAAGCCATCTCATCATACTCTATCTTCTTGCTGAAGGATGTTCCATCTCATCATATTCTATCTTCTTGCTGACGGGTGTTCTCCTGATAAAAAATTGCTCTCTTTCCGTCCATACGAATCACTCAGCTCTTCCGGCCCTTCTGGAGATATCATATGATTTGAAACTTACTGTGAAATATATGATGTCGTCTTCCATCTAAATTAAAAGTTGTTAACAATTATCACAAAAACCAAATTAAGTCCCAGCCATGTTGCTGGCTAGCATTCCTGGAAAAGATGGTACTTGGTAAGAATAACCTAGGAAAAGTTATTCTTTGAAAACGTGCCTCTGAGCATTTTTAAGGACCTAAGGCTTAAGCTTTTGCATGTTATTGTTTTCATTAGTACTTCTCTTTGTTAAGGCATAGGCCTTAGAGCCCCAACCAGCTTTTTCTTTGGTTTTTGCTTTAGACTACTTTGACTGTGGACGTAAAACTATTTTATCGTGCTTGAATGGTTGCTGGGTGGGTTTTAATTGATTAATAAGGTAATTGAAGGGGGATGCAAGTATCAATTGGAATAATCGAGGTGCGTGCAAGTTGGCCTAGACACCATTATTATCCCGGGGAAAAAAGCAATTGAAGTTAGTGCCCTTGTGGTAGTGCAATCTCTATTATATGATGACTGCAGTAGATATGTTCTCCCATGGTCTTAAAGATGAGATTGATGTAATTCGGGGAACCTTATATTTAGGTTTTAAAATTTTTGTTTTAGTTGAGGTAAATGCCATATGAATCTCTGGTGAAAAGAAGTTGAGGTAAATGCCATATGATTCTCTGGTTAAGAGAAAACGGAACATATTTTCCACGTTAAATATAGGCGTCAGAAGTTAATCAATTGATATCTGGGAGGGCTTATGGATACCTTTTGTTGGTTGTGGCCTTCTAGAGCGGATAAAAGGAGTTCAAATTTTAAAGCAGCATCTTGTAGGCTGCTGGTACTTTTTTCATGACATAGTAGTAGCTTTGTGCTTCCCCAGACCCCACCTGTGGATTTCACTCGGTTTGTTGTTGTAGTGGTAGTAGCTTTATGCTTATCTAATGGAAAACACAGCAGGATTAGGTAATGACTGTGGGTACCATTTTGCTGGAAATGCCAACTTCCGGATACTCCTGTAAATTGTTCTAGTTGATATGGTATCAAGTGGAAAAGATGCAGAGTTTGAGTTCGTGTATATGCCACCTCTCTCTCTCTCTCTCTCTCTCTCAGGCTTTTCATGTGCTAACTGGCAGTCTCTCAGATGTAGAGCATTTGAACTCAAGTTGGAGAATTAAGTGTGCAAACATAATTGATTGCAAAATTTGAAGGGATGAATTGTTGATGTTTGGTTTAAATCTTTCAACATGTACAATTATCGTGACAGTTAGTGGATGTGATTTTAGTACTTCCGGTTGATGCCTTGATATTGGTTTTCATGTACACAAGTTACACTAAAGTATTGCTTGCAAATAAGCTAATGATATTGGTTTCATGAATTCCTTATTTCAGGTTGAAGTGACTGATGCAGCTCTTCTCGCTTTAATAGAAAATTATTGCAGAGAAGCTGGTGTTCGCAATCTGCAGAAGCAAATTGAAAAAATTTATCGCAAGGTTCTGTGATCTGTCCTCTTTTGTTTAAAACATCTTAGTTGCATTGTCTGAATTTGATGCCTAGTGAACTTTTGAAGAAAAGTGATGATTATTTAATGTAGGGTAAAAGGGTCTGATATACCAATCAACATTGTCATTTAAGCTGATATACCTCTCGTTACAAAAGTGGCTCATATATATTCTTACCATTACAAAAGTGGCTCACACATACCCTTACTGATACAAAAGTGGCTCACATATACCCTTCATTTACTGGAAGTGGAAAAATTAGTTCAAGTTTTTTTTTAAAATTTTTAAAAAATCCATGTAGGCGTATATATGATCCTTCTAGAAAAAATTCAGGGTATATTTTAATCTTTTTCACACATAAATTGTTTTTTGACTTATTTGACTATCATTATTTGAGTTTCTTATTCTTATTTCATTTTTTTCTTTCATTTTCTACTGTAAAAATAAGAATAATAAAAATAAAGAAGTGTGAATGATTAAGAGAAAAAAGTAAGAAAAAACTTTAAAACTAATTTTTTTGCGGCTATATTGTAATTAAAAACTTTTTAGCGCTATATTGTATTTTCGTTTTTGTATCTGCAAAAACATTGCGGCATCTACAATAAATTTTACAAGAAAATTAGTGAAACATAAATAAATTTGCCCATCAAAATAATAAATTCAAATTAGTCGTTGTAACAAAAAAGTTAAAAATGTGAGAAGGATCAAATATACCCCCATATATAATTATTATTTTAAAAAAAATTGATTCAAAATAAAAAATTTCACTTCCATTAGAGAAAAAGGGTATATATATGTGAGCCATTGGTATAACTATAGGGTGTATATGGGCAACTTTCATAACGAGGGGCATATCAACTCTAAATAGCAAAGTTGAGGGGTATATCATGCCCTTTTCCCTTTAATGTAATGCAACACAAACACTTGGAAATCATTTTCATGCTCTGATACTTCTCAGTCCTCACATTCTATTCTTGTTTTCCAGATAGCTCTAAAGCTTGTTAGGAAAGATGGCAAGATTGAGCCCCAGAATGCCGGGGTAAATGAGGTAAAAGCAGAATCTGTCCATATATCAGATGAAATCAAGTCTAAGGAAGAAACTCAGGCTGGAGCTAAGTCTGTAGAGGGTAGCAATGATGACAAGCCCTCTGAAAATGATGCTGAAGCTCTGGAAGCCCCAGTAAACCAAATGCAGATGTCTACTGATGAAGATACTCATTTACAGGTAAATGGAAAAAATTAAAAGGCATTATATAAGGCTAATTGTTGTACTTCAGGTGATTCTTGCCAGTTGCAATTATGCATGCTACAATGTATTTGAGTGCTTTCATCTATGCTTTAGATATAAATATGTTAGTTTTGTATGCACAGAAGATGTGTCTTTTATACCTTGTCTTATTATGTCATGTTGATTAAATGTTGGTTAATAGATGCAATGTAAGAAGTTACTTATCTGACAATTATATAACACCAAACCAGCAAGGAAAGCATTTGGTGTTCATTTGTACGACTACTTCTGACTTGTATCTTAAGAAGGTATCTATGCGATTTGCATTATCATACACTCTAATCAGATTAATGATTTAAAAGCCAAATTCTTTGGGGATGGAGAGGTTTCTTCAGTCTGACTAATTATACTTGATAGTCTAATTCATTTTAGTAAGTCAGGCCAAAAAGTTTGGATGTCTTGCTTAAACTCGCCTGTTTCAACATAAAACAGGTCGCGCACACACATACTTTGATATGTTTGATGTTATATTTCCCCTCATATTTGTCTGTACTGAGAGAAAAAATTAGAATTCTGCAAATTAAGCTGCTAGTGAATAACATCCTTCATTTTTTCTTATGTTGCATGATTTATACTTGGGTTTACATAATCTATGTTTATTTAATGATCATTGTATTTGTCCAACTGAATTTTGGTTATGGTGGTTGTGATCTTAACTGGATACTCAGGAAGTTAATGAAGCTACAGAAAGTGAAGCAAGTAAAACAATAGAAAAAGTGGTCGTGGACTCACCAAACCTAGCTGATTATGTTGGTAAACCTATTTTCCATGCTGAGCGCATATATGATCAGACCCCAGTTGGAGTTGTGATGGGTCTTGCTTGGACTTCAATGGGTGGCTCAACACTCTATGTAGAAACGTCTCTGGTGGAGCAAGGAGAAGGAAAAGGGGCTCTCAATGTAACAGGACAGCTAGGCGACATTATGAAAGAAAGTGCCCAAATTGCCCATACGGTTGCCAGGATCATTTTGCAGGAGAAGGAGCCTGATAACCACTTCTTTGCGAATAGTAAGCTTCATCTTCATGTTCCTGCGGGTGCTACCCCTAAGGATGGCCCTAGTGCTGGTTGTACTATGATAACATCCTTGTTGTCTCTTGCCATGAAAAAGCCTATTAAACCTTACCTGGCAATGACCGGGGAAGTCACGCTAACTGGAAAAATTCTTCCTATTGGGGGGGTATGTTTACAAATCTTATTCTTTCTATTATTCGTTGATTTTTGTCTTTTATGGTCTTTATGCTTTGATTATTTTCCCGTTTCCCTATGTGTTTACATGCATGTGTGTAAGCACAATAAGAGTGGTCTTTTCATTTTGGCCATCATTAAAAGGATAATGAAAGTTTCAAAACTGTAGTAGTGTGTAGCAGCATTTGGAAAATGATTGTGACCCTGCCTTGTTGGGTTCATCTTATGAAGTGCGTTGAATTTACAAATTCTTTACCCTTTTGGTTCAATACTAGGTCAAGGAGAAAGCCATAGCAGCACGACGAAGTGATGTGAAAACTATAATATTCCCTTCAGCTAATCGAAGAGATTTTGACGAGCTGGCTCCTAATGTCAAGGAAGGCCTTGATGTACACTTTGTGGATGACTACAAACAAATATATGATTTGGCATTTTGACAGCTAGAGTATAGAATATTAAGTTGCTTTTTGGTGACAAATTGTCCAGTTGTAGGTCGAGTTCGCCATCTCATTCATTCCAGTCCTTATGCCCCCGAGATGTTTTGTTTTGCCCCCTTGTCACAACAAGCAACTTTGATTATTTTATTTCACACCATTGTATCACATAATTCATAAATCTCAAGGAGATGGATTATACCTTTTGCCAAGAATGAAGATAAGATTTGACGGAAGTCTCTGATTTACTAGACTCCACCTACTGTTAAAGTTTCTTGAATAGGGATTTATTTTTCTTGGATCTTACAGGCCAATATACAAAAGAAGGGAAGAACCAGAGAACACAAAAGAAACCTTATTTCAGATTTTGTTGACGTACGCAGTTCTATTTTTGTTAGCTGTCTAATCAGCGACCAGTGTGCAAGCATTGCTAGTATTGATGTGTGTAGTCTTTTTTGGACACTGCAATTTGTCTTGCTCTCTTTCCTTTTCTATTTTAATTGTAACTTGCATAGTACAGTATCGACGATTAAATTCTGCTACAAATGAAAAGTATTGACACTGATGATTTCATCGATTAATTTGTTAAATTGGCATTGATAGAACAGTTGAGAGTAGCCAAACCCCAAAAAATAATTCACATTCTACTTCCCAAGGTCTCACTTCTTGTTTGAAAATTAGTACAAACTTTTTACCTGTCTTCCCTTTCAACATAGGTGATGTTCTACCATCAGTTGATTAGGACAAAGTTGGGAGGGATATTGCCGTGTCTCGTCTTGTCAATTTTGTAACCCTTGAGGAGTGAGGTCTCTTTCCTTAAAGAAGTAAATGAGTTTTATCTTCCACCTACTTTTTTTTAATCAAAGTTCCATCTTTGCGATGGAGGAGTTAGGCATGACTCCAACCTGCTCATTCCAAAAATAGTAATTACACGGAGGAGGATATAGACCTTAGCCTCCGATACATAGTGTAGATTGATTGAAACCAATCTAGGGGCAACATGATTGATATAACCAGGCCAGGGAACATAAATCACATCTTTGGCTGTAGCAATGTTAACAGTGTGGTTAGGAACTATTACATACAAATATGTCGCAATGGAATAATAGAAAATGTTCTCAGGTACCACCATGAACAACGAAGGATTTCTTCTTTGGTCTAAATCTGAAATTTTCCACCCTATCTTGATCCAACTTCAAAGAAGTTTTAACTTGTCTTGGTAAGGAAACAACTTCGTTGAAGATATTGCATTTCATAGTAGTTACTCCGTGGTTAGCGAGGTAATCAGCGACAGCATTGCCTTCTCTATAAATATGCATAAAATGAAAGGTTACTCTTAGCAGTCTCCCAAATTTGCTCTATTATACTTTTTATTTGCCAGTGCGCCTTCATTCTCATGTTGATCATATTTACAATCAATAGTGAATCAGATTCCACCACGATATTAGTCAGAGACATCGATAAGCAAAAAGATGCTCATTTGTTTCCTCCTTGTAAGTTGAGCAGCAAGAACACATGGAAGCAATCACAATGCCAGGTTATTTAAGGACCACATCAGTAGTTATCTTATTCCTAATAGGTATGTACATAAAGAAAGAGATTTTAAAGGGGATGCTCTTATGCCAAATCTTCTCACTGGTGAGGCTGCCTCCTTTCTTCTTCCTCACTATGTGCCAAGCCGATATGCATGTGAACATTCCAGTTTTATCTGGCTCCCAAACTGGGTAGTCTTCCGTTGTTGTATTGACTGCAATCTGTTCAATGGTGTTGACTGTCGCGCCCCATGTTTCTCAAAACGGATTTGCAACGATGTGACAACTCCTTTTAGGATTTAAAAAGCGAAGAGTCGCCACCTAACAAATTAAAGGCGTGTTAGGGCACCATTCTATTCTATATTAATCTTAAAGGGTTAATTGCAACCAGAGTTCGGGTAAGGGTTCGAATCATCTCAAAAGGAATGTGTTAGGCACATTTCGAGGTCCACAAATGTGGGTCTTGGCCGAATCTTATAAATTATGTGGGGGTTAAAAAATATCAAATAAGGTCTCTTATTTATTAACTAATGAAAGAAATATCAAATAAAGGTCTCTTATTTATTAACTAATGAAAGCTAAGGTGATAAAGAAAATATAAAGAAAACAAATAACATTAATTATTAATAAAATAGAATAGACAAGCGAGAAGATAGAAATTTGCACAATTAGATATAGAAGGAAAATAATCATTTTTTATTATTTAAACTACCCCAAATAAATACAAACAAAAATATTAAATATTAAAAAAAATAATTAAAAGATTAGCAAACTAAAGTAAATTAATCCTACTCGGATCAGCGTAAGACAAAATACATAAAGTATCCCCGAATCACCTTTCATCATTTATGAGGGGTCTACTTACCCCTACTCCTCCTAGGTTCATTTATATTTATAATTCTAAAGCAATATAAAAGAAATAATAAAACTAACGTCCTAAAAGATGTCTAGCGTCCCAACATAATGTTCAAGAGGCATTGGACATACTATTAGGATAGGTTTTAGACTAAAAGAAAATATAGGCTCCTAATTAGACACATTGTCAAACAAAACAAATAGGACGACATTTAACACATAAATGTCTCAAATATGCCTTTAAATTAATTATTAGCATGCTTGAAAACAGAAACAAATCGTAGAGGTCATAATAGGTTGTGTGTGACAATCAAACACACAAAGCATAACACGAACCTTAAGGGATGTGGGAGCTTAATTCTATTATTAGACATGCAAAGGTAATTTCACTTACTAGTTTAATTATGATAAAAGAAACACATTCTTGACAACTTTAATTATTAACTAAAGACTTTAATAAAATCCTATGAATATGGTTTCTAATTAGTAACAAGCTGAAATTGTGGCGAGTAATATAGGCATGATCCATAAATAATTAATTTACTAAAGTTCTATAGGTATGATAAAAATAACAGAATGAAAACTTATTTACATTTTGTATGCATGGTTTCTATATTTATTAAGATGTTAAAATATTAAATCATATATACATGATTTCTATGACATAATATGCTCAAAATATTTCTATAGGCATGATCTCTATATAAATTATCATGATAAACATTTAATAATCCTCTCAACTGAATGGACTTCAAGTAGATTTGCAAAGGAAACTTTGGGGAAACAAGTTGCCAACCTTCTTTGAAATTCTTTGAAAACAAAATGTTGTTCTTTGAAAACAAAATGTTGAAGACCTTCATAACATGATATGAGGACAATTCAAGGTAGGGAAGGCCCTTTACTAAAGAATAATGAGTATACGAATAAACTAGAAAATATGATCTTTGTGATCCACCTTTTTTTATTTTAAAAGCTAAGTTAACTTATTAACCAACCATCCCTTTCTATTTCCCTAATCTTGACGTAGTGTTGTAACCAAAGTAAATTATTTTAATATGAATTTAATTCCAATTCTTGGTTAATGCCAACCACAAAGAATTGAAATTTCATCATATGTGGTCATGCTTGCATTTATATGTACAAATTTGAATAACAATGTTTAAAATATGCCACAACTATCCAATGCAAACATAACACTAACACTCATTTTACATCTTTTTTGGTGCACAAGCTCACATGATGACAGAGTAAAATGAGTGTTAGTGTTATGTTTGCATTGGGTAGTTGTGACATAATGGAAGGTAGAAGGTTTCATTCCGGGGCCATATGTCCACTTTCCTCACTTCCTTTTTAGGTGAGTAACTCTAACTTAATGGAAGGTAGAAGGTTTCATTCCGGGGCCATGTTGTCCTATTGCCTCAATGAGTTTGTCAAATGATTTGTAATTAACACAATTAAAAGGGAGCCCGTGTCATAGATCCATTATGCAAAAGCACTTACCGCACGCTCCCTTAGAATTTTCTTGGGTTCATCAAATCCTACTCCCTTTTCAAAGCCCCCTTTTGTTGTGATTTTTGTGAAAAATAGAAATTGAGAGCACCTTTCGTCACGTTCCGCCCCGATGCACTTCCACTAGAAGACATCTTTTGAGTTTTTGAGGGAGTAATCATTTCACCATATTCATCCATCATCATCATTAATATTAACCACAGGTTCTTCTTGCTGCCTCATCTGAAATCTTGGATTACTAGCGATTTTATTTTTCCACATTAGTCCTTATTTTTCCACATTAGTCTCTAACTCCCATCGGAATTTTAAACTGGTAAAGTTGCTGCCATGTGACCAGGAGGTCACGGGTTCAAGCCTTGGAAACAGCCTCTAGCAGAAATGCAAGGTAAGGCTGCGTACAACAGACCCTTGTGGTCGGGCCCTTCCCCGGACCCTGCGCATAGCGGGAGCTTAAGTGCAACGGGCTGCCCTTTTTTACCAGAAAGAGGAAAGAGCAGGGTGAGAGAACACTTTTGAAAAAGAGAAGGTGTTATCTACCATCCAGTCTTTTGGTTCATTTCTGTATTCCAAATTTTGCTAGTTGAGATAATGCAAGATTCATGTATAAGTGGTACTTAACAATCTTCCCTAGAAAAAGAAAAATACTAATGCAATGAAAATACCGTTTCTTGTAGGCTTCTTATTCTCTCATCATTCTATCTGTTTGAAGATTTAAAGGTGCTTACCCATTTCTTGCCTTCTTGTTTGGTTACCTTTGGATAAGATATATCAGTGAGACTGCAATTAAGGGCTTTGTGATTTATCATGCTAAAAATACATGAAGTGCGCGCCTGTATTTTTTAATTCTTTTTAATGATGTGTTTTCTTGGTGCAGGTTCTAGCTCTGCCACTTCCTCACAGACCATTATTTCCAGGGGTTTATATGCCTATTTATGTAAAGGTATGGTACCTTGTCTAGAACGGGTTAAACTATGTCTTACTTTGTCTTCCAGATGTTCATATAAAAAACGTCAAGCATTCAGAGAATAATTTAATTGCTGATTGTAGCAAGTGTGTTACTCTATTACATCTTATCATGTCATATTGCCTTTGTATTGTGGTTAATTAACGATTGATTCGCCTGACGAGTTGGGTTAGGTGTCATCATGGCTTAGTGGGATTTTTAATTGAAGGATCTTAATAATTTCATCAACGAAGTTTCATCACTGTCATCTGATTATTATTTTTGAATAAATTGGTTTCTTATCCAGAAAAAAATGCTTATATTAAATTATAGAGGTGATACAGGAAGGATCATTGTGATGTATCATCCTTTGGTCCATATTTTTGATAGTGGTACTGTTTCAACTAGTGTTTTGGAGCCTATCTTTTTCCTCTGAAGTCTGTAAAACCAGCATTCAACTTTATGAATGCCACTTCGTCGATGAAAAATTCCTGTCTCAAGTTGTAAGATTGAAAAGCTAAAAACCTTCAGATTGGAGCACTGAGCATCTTTTGCTCAGTTGTAATATTCTTTTGCATTTGTTAGTTTCCAGAAAAAGATAAAAGGTACTGTAATGACAAGCAACAAATTGATCTGAGACTCAATATAATGCGTAAATTTAACTGCAGGATCCTAAGGTATTAGCAGCCTTCAGTGGCGGAACCAGGATTTTCATCGAGGGGGTTCAAAAAAATAAGTAAACACGCTAATAGTATCCACAAATAAGCAGATCGGATCGGGTCATATATGAACGGGTCGGATCAAATATAAGCAACTAGATAAAATTCAACTTTAGCTCAACACTAACAATAAAATAGAGAAAGTACGCGTTTGACATAATATTAAAATCAATATGAGAAAATGTATTTTTAAAATTTTAATTATGGGTTCTGTCGCCGTCATTGTTGTATAAATACATTATTCAATTTTTGAAACTAAATAAGGAACACAAAAGATTATACTATCCAAAAAAAATATATTAAAATAAGAGAAATAATTAAATGAAAGTTTAATAATGAGGATTTTCTTAATTCTTGATTTGTACGTTAAAGGCATATTTTTTCTTAAGTTGTGGTCACTAATCTATAGTAGAAGGATAAGAGAATACTTCCAAAATCCAATCATATTTATTTAATCTTACTTATAATCATATTATTCCTTAATCAAATAAAAATTAAATGTTTGACTTAAAATGAGTATGAGAGAATTTTTTTTAAAATTTTAAATATGAAAACTCAAAAAAAAGTTATAACTTTTACTTAATTTTATAAAAATAGAAAATTTTTTATTGTAAAGTGTAATTCATTTTATGTTGTGCTCTAAAATATTAATGTAAAATAATTAAACACATATAATATAGTTTAATATTACAATATTAGGGTTGGACGTTTCATTTATTAAGCAAATAAAAAATAAAATTGGCTGAAACTAAAATATGAAAAAACAAATGTTGCTACCCGGGCTCGAACCCGCAGACTTAGCTCCAGAATTTACAATTTCGTGAACCCCTTTACCACTGGACCAAGTCTTTGGCTTGTGTTCAGAGGGTTCATTATTAAATATATACTCATACATCAACAAATTGATTCTATACATACGATGTAATTTTTTGACGAAGTGGGTTCGGATGATCACTATGAGTCAGACTCAATAGAATTTGATCAATCCTATCGTTGGCCTCTATGGTAGAATCAGTCGGGGGACCTGAGAGGCGGTGGTTTACCCTGCGGCGGATGTCAGCGGTTCGAGTCCGCTTATCCAGTAGCGGTCCTTATATATCGTATTAACAATCGAAATATGGTCGAAAGAAAAAATCTCTATTTGATAGGGCTTCTTCCTATACCTAAAAATGGGCGGACAAATTGGACCGAACCCTTTGTCAGGCTATGGTTCCCTCAAAGTTATGGAGTAAGACATCGATTTCTCAACAAGATCAATTTTTCGATCTCTCCAACGCATAAATGGTTGTGAGTTCACGTTCTCATCATCTTTGGTAAAATCAAGTCCACCGCGAAGACGTATAGACCCAATGTCACATTCAGTAAAGATGAATTTATTCGAGATGTGAGTAAAACTCAAATTGGAGAAGAATATGGACCCTGGGTTCCTTTTATTGGCACTATGTTTTTATTTATTTTTGTTTCTAATTGGTCAGGAGCTCTTTTACCTTGGAAAATCATACAATTACCTCATGGGGAGTTAGCCGCACCCACGAATGATATAAATACTGTTAAAACTTTCCAAGGTCCGCCTCATGGTATCCAAGTTGAAAGAGATAAATTGAACTCGGCCTTCCAGTCAAAAAACAACGTCGATGAAGGCGTGTACCATTTGTCCTTATTTCAACAAAAGAAGATTTTCACCTCATACGGCTCCTCCCTTATGTGCATAATGAGAATAATACATAGAATCAAAAAAGATTCAACGATGAAAATATTCTAATTATGAACTCAGCAGGGCTAGTGTTTTTACAAGAAATCTCTAGCCAACCTTCCTGCAAGACCATTTCTTCTGACTCTTTTTCAAATTCGATAAATATTGGTTGATCGAAAAATCCTTTTTATATACATTCGAACCACCGTTGGGCATATTGCTCTTTATTGAGAAATTGAAGAAGCTATACAGGGGTTTTCTCGGGCCTATTCATATGGTACCTAATTCTATGATACCGTGGGACTTCGGGGCTCTCCGGTTCAGCTAGGTCCATAGTTCCCCGCCTGTTCAAGGCACCTTTGTATGAAACTTCTGCGTTGCTATTGGCCCGTCCCTTTTCAATCCATGATAACTATCACGAAATATTGAATCCTCATTCTACGTACCGGAACTGATAACATTCGAGATTATGCAGGATTATACACAAAAGATCAATCGCGGAGCCACCCATTAATAGTAATAGAACTCTGCGCAAAGTTTCCTCCCGTGATATGAGTTACTACCCCTTGATCACTTACACTGCCCCAAACATCTGACTGCATTTTCCAACTGAAATGGACCCCCTAGGCTGCATGTAGGTCCGCCCCTGGCAGCCTTGGTGGAAAGTCGCGCTCAAAACTACGACTCCAAAATACGGTTTTCAATCTTTATTTCGTAAAATCTTAACCACACGAAATGGGGTGTCATGTGGCTGCAACCAGAAGAACTTATACCTATATTTAGACTTGTTTACAGCCCTGCAACACCACAAAATTACTCCCAATACAACACCACAATAACAACGACACTAGCCAAACTTTAACCCGTTAGAATATCATCGAAACAGCCCCTATACGGCCTGCCACATCTTTCAGCCGTAACGTACATATTTTCACATCTCCAACTCATATTTACACATCTATAACCATACCATAAACTCCAAATTGAAAGAAAACCCTTACCTTACCCGTAATTGGCCAAAGCTTGCCAAAACTTGCCTTGGAAGTTCTTCTAGCGCGGCTGAAACATCGTGGCTGTTTGTTGTCTGCTTGGTGCTGGTCCAAACCTTAAATTTACATTATTAAAACCCTAATAATATGTCAAAACCTTACCAAAACGTGGGAGAAGATAACCAAGCCATACCTTGCTAAAACTTGTCTCGGAAGTTCTCTTAACATGCTTAAAATTAGCGGACTGTTTGTATCTCTTCCTTGCTGCCCCAAAATGAGATTTTTCGTTATTAAACACCCTTATATAATCGAGGGATACCTTAAATAATTAATTCACGGAGCAAAAGTCGGAGCCTTACCTTCCTTGGACCAAATCCGTAGCGCTCTCTCTCTAGTCTCTCACATTTTTTTCTCTCCATTTTTGGCTAAGTTTAAGTGCTAAAAATGACTCCTTAGTCATAGTTAGACATTTATATATCACCTTTTAAGAATGACACGTGGCAGCCCCTAGGGGTGACATGTGGTATCCCCCCTAGGGTGCCACCTCACCCATGCGTTCACTCATATGCTACCACGTGGCAGTGTGGGGGCCACCTAAAGTAGGTGAGTCACCTACTTAGCCCAAGTAGGTGTGTCACCTACTTAGCCCAAGTAGGTGTGTCACCTACTTGTCACCTGCTTGCTTCATTTCCGTGGGTTCGTAATCTCTTCTTACTTTAAAAGCCTATATATTCCTTGCTACTTAAGCTCGACGTGTACTCAAGTAGCTTAATTACGTAGGACATCCAAGTTGGTAACTTACGCAAGTAGATCGGGTCCTACGACTCATTACTTTGGCCTCCAACTCCTTCCGGATTCTTATAACCCTATTTCCAATCTTCCTTATTATGGTGTATCTCATTCTCATTTCTTTAGAGTTATTTGATAGTGTGGTAGATAGAGGTCACGTGGCAACTTTTAAGAAGCTTAAGAAAGTGTTCTGATGTACAAAAGAACGGGGCATAACAGTACTAAGCATGTAGGCAAGCAATTCAATGAAAATGGTAAAACATCATATGACAAAGTACATAAGTACCTGCATGCATAAGCAATTGATATGAATAATACTTGAAACGTTCATTTTTTGGGAAGATGACTACAACTGACATTTAAGACAATTGCGAGCTATTATATGGAATCTAACATAACCTCATACAGGGAGTCTACTTGTCGTGTAAAGCTCCGTCAAACTTCATTCATTTCTTTAACATTTTGAGCTATTTGTGGATCCACTAGCCTAAGCTTACAAGGGTTCTAATGTTGGCACATAGTTAATGAGACAAGGGGTTGCTACTAGGATCCCCTTACCGAATCCCACCTCAATGCCCCTTTCGGTGCTAATTCAATCCCACGGAATAGTTTAATATAACATAAGACCAAAATCATTTACATAGCTTTAAATCATCAAAGCATCATTAGATATAATAGCTCATTAGAACTCTTCTTTGATTCACCAGTGAGAATTGGCCTTTCACAAGTGGAATACATCATTTCATAATCATTTCATCATTCTTTTATTTCATAAGACTCCTTTTGATCATAGACATTTGCTTTCATAAACATTCATTTTGGAGTCAAAACTTTCATTCAAACTTCATTGAAACATAGTGAAACTAGGTGGGTTCTATTCAATCAACTTTCAAATCATTTAAATCAATTCTAGCATGCACATGGGTAGTGTAATGCATCAATTAAAACAAGCTTGAGACAACCCACCAATTCACTTTAAAACCCTTTTCATGCTTTACCAATTCACTTTAAAACCCTTTTCATGCTTTCATATAAGTACATTTGATAAATCAACCATTTCATGAATTTAGAGTCAATATAAGCTAAGATAGATAAATAAACTTCAAATATTCAAGAATCTATACATTTGAAATCATAAAGTGAAAACCCATAAAATTCACCATTCAAAATTTAAGTTGCTAGGTTAGAAAAATACTTGGGCTCCATGGGTGGAAGAACTCATGAATGTGTAACATCCCTCAAAATGCTCACAAGTGCCTTAAGAATGCCTTGGGAATAGGCCTCTCATGTAATGTAATATCATTAATCTTTTTGGCAAATTCGAGTTTGGAATATCGATTAGGGGGTCAAAACCTGCGGGAAAATAGTCTCGGTGGATTTTTAGGACCCGTATATCGAAAGATAGATTTTCAAGGAAATTGCGCAAAACAGTAAGGTGTGCGGCAAGTCCGCTTCGCGCACTGGATCGCCTCCGCGTGGCGGACCTGGCAATGTGTTTTTGGCCGAATTTAGTTTTTAGTAAGGGCACTTTAAACTTTTTCCCAAATTTTTAGTTAATGAACCTAGACATTTTTAGCAACTAGTTCAGCTCTATAAATTAACCTAAACCTCTACTTCTATTCATTCTTCTACAATTCACCTACTCAAATATTTCTCTCTTTACAAAAGACTCTCAAGTGCTCTATTGAAGACTTCAAGTAAATTCAGTCAAGCTCTCCAGCAAAACTCTCAAGTTCTTCCAAATTATTTGATGTTCTCACTTAAGGTATGTGGGTATTGATTCATGGATCCTTTCATCCATGAAGCTCAATCAATTTCTCGAGGTTTTCTATCAAATTAAAGTATGGTATTTTATGGATTTTATGATCTTTATTCCTATTGCATGAGTGAGTCTATTTTGATATAAATTGATGGTTATTGCATTGAATTGAAAAGTTTTTCATGAATTCTCCTATTTTGATTTCTAGGGTTCATGATGTAAAATATAAGTATTTTCAAATATACTTCCTAATGGTATTATTTATATGAATTATGTATGAGCTGATATAAAGTATATGATCATGCATGTTTTCAAGTCAATTTCATGATTTTCAAGTCAATTGATCATGCATTCATGTCTTACCCTAATTTCAAGTATAAGCTAGGATCATGAATTTCCAAGTATGAATTATGTCTATGTATGTATGATTTGTAATGTGGAAAGACAATGCCCGCATTGCACTTATGTTATGAAAATGAGCTACTCTATGATTTCAAACCTATGATATATGTAATTATGATTTCTATGCTATGTATGTATTCCGTGAGATTTGACTTAGCACCGAGTGGACTTGAGGTGGGGACTCTACCAAAAGTCCTAGTAGCAACCTCGTGTCTCTTAAACTATGTGCCACCGTAGATTTCCTTCTGGGCAGGATAGACCCTACGGATGGTCCTTACGACTCGTAGGACTTTCTACGAGTCGTATATAGGACTAGTCCTGCAAGGTCTGAGAAAGACCCTGAGGAATGACCCTCAGAAGTTTCTCTACGAATTATTTCTTTGAGTCATAGTCTTGACAACGAGTCTTAGACTCGATTCATCCTACAGAGTTTGGACGACCTACAAATCCATGCCTTTATGGTTTCTTGACGAGTCATTTCTGCGACTCGTCTAAACTTCTACGAGTCGTAACATGGACCCATAACCCACTCCTTCCCTTAGACAAATTGACAACCTCAACCTCAGTCATACAAGCCACTCCTACGACTCATAGATCGAGTCATAGAACCCAATTCCAGTCCACTTTCCAGAATTTTGCTTCGTTTTGACTTTTCAAATTATGGGGTCTTACAATATCTCCCCTTGGGAACATTTGTTCTTGAATGAGATTCAACTAGCATAGAAAGGACATGGAATGAGGACTAGCAACCCAACATGAATACAATGACATTTTGAAATGCATAGAACATGAGATCTTTAAACTTAGCATAAAAATGACTTTAAAATCAACTTTATGAACATGCATGCGCATGAAGACTTAGGAAAAACTGAAACGTAGGAGTCTTTAACAATTTGAGCGTAAATAGTTTAGTACCTTAGGCTTGAGTAGAATGAAAGAGATGAGGGTATTGCTTCATCTTATCTGCTTCCGCTTCCCATGTAGCACTTTCAACTTGTTTATTCCTCCAAAGGACTTTGACGGATGCAACTTCCTTGTTCCTCAATCTCTTAACTTTCCGGTTCAAAATTTCAATCGGGACATCTTCATAGGTCAAGTTTTCATCGACATTCACTACTTCCAAAGGCACAATGGAACTCGGATCACCCACGCATTTCCTCAACATAGACACATGGAACACCGGATGAATAGTGGTCATTTCCAAAGGCAACTCCAACTCATAAGCAACCTTGCCAATACGTCTCAAGATTTTATAAGGCCCTACATACATGGGGCTCAATTTCATCTTCTTACCAAACCGAACTACACCCTTCATGGGTGAAATCTTCACTACAAGAAAAATAACTTTTAGCAAAGGGAAATTTGGTCGCTAAAAGTCTTGATCCAGTCGTTATTCGTCAATAACAACAAAAAATAATCCGGTCGCCGCCGGTCGTTAAAAGCTCCATCGTTAAAAGTTTATGACCGGATTTCAATTCTGGTCGTTAAAACTCTTTAGTGACGACAAAAAATCCGATCGTGATACCTTCTTTTAACGACCAAATTTCCCTACGTTGATTGTTATTTCCGTCGTTAAAAACCTTTAGTTACGACTATAAATCTGGTTGTTATAATTATCTATAACAAAATTTTACCTGGTTCATTGTCTGTTAACTTACAACAACTACAAAAAATGTTTATAAAAATTAAATATTAATCAAAACATACTTTTAGCTCTTGACCTATTAAAAGAAAATGAGGAACGCTCAAGTTTCTGACAAACATATACATGCACATCATACATCACAAGGCCAGTGTAAAACATTGGTAAACAAAAAAGTGCATCAGAAACATCATATTCTACAACTTATGGGGTAAATAGAATGCAACAGTTTGAGGAATACAATGATCATATATAATTGAAGGAGCAACATGGTATGGATCAGTTGCGCTGCACACATACTTTTATACTCCTCCTTCCTTCGAGAAAGATAGTAGGGTTCTTCTCAAAAAATACTAAGATGTTCAGTATCTCAAAAAAGTACATCAAACTGATGGAAGAAATCAAAATCAGAAATAGTACACGGCTGAGGGTACTCAAACTGGTAAAGATGACAACCAAGGTTATTTGTTTCAATTTCTGGGTAGCCTTCCAATGTAACTGGCCTCCTAACTTCCATGTCTGCTGCTTCATCCACAACTGCATTAATAGAAACAATATCCCTCGTTTGTTTTTCTTCCCATGTAACAATAGTCATGTTACTCTTCTCTGATGAATTACAAACATCAGGCGATGGTTTGTCAGCATCAATATTATTTTTCATCTCATTTTCTTTGGCTTTCTTCACAAATATCCTTTTTCTCCTCTTCATCAAGGCATCAGTTTTCACTCCCAAATGCTTCTTTAAGTGAGTGTGGAACAAATTTTTTATTTGGTTATCTGTTCTTGCAGATAATCTTCCTGCAATAGCTGACCATCTGTACATAATATATACATAAAGTGTAGATAATCTCTTTTCAAATCATTCCAAAAAAGATTTAAAACATAATTAAAAGCTAGAAATTTATTTGTCACACCTATTCCCAAGTTCCTGATAAATTTTGATGACAATTTTGACTTCTTCTATGGTAAAGGGTCCTCTCTTAACACAGGGCAAAGATAGTTCATCCATCGAAGTCTACAAATTTTCCTCTTTCTTGAAAGTCCTGCAAGATAATAGTTATTATCTTAGAAGTTCACTTTCTTTAATTTGTTCAAGAAAATTGGGATTAAGAAAAAATTAAAGGTAACTTTATGAGATATAACTATTAGTTGAGTGATCATCTGATAAATCGATTCTAATATTACATGTGTATAATATCAGTAGATCGAACATATTTGAAATGAAAACAAACCAGCAAATTTAGGCATATGGCTCCAGTTCCAAATGCCAAATCTCATAATATATAAGATTTCAATTTTTGGTCTTCCTCTGCTGACTATGCCCCCTTATTCCTCTCCTCCAACAATAGATAACCAACCCAAAAAGAACATCCAATGTACCTAGTAAACTTAATCCAAAACATCAATCTAATATATTAGTATCCAATATTGATAGCATAATAGGTCAATTCTCTAGACAGCTTCACCATTTTTCAGGTCAAGTCAAATATAGAAAAGATTAGTACATTTACTATAACTATGCCTAAATTCCAAACAAGTTAGGATGGAATATTTACATTAATTAAGGAAAAAAGTCTTAAGTTTGACAGACCTCAAACCATTTTCTAAAACTGCATACCATATAAGTAGAGCTCATCCACAGATCCTAACATAATATACATTACTCCAGTCTTTACTCTTTCCATGCTCTCTTCTTATCTCACTGACTGTTTTTTTGTGGAAAATCTTGGCCTGGAGGAGCTTGATTTCTTTTATGTGTCCGCTTCATATGACAAGGGTTGCAAGCCTTGTAAATCATGCTCAGAAGTATATCCAATTTTTTTTAATATTCAACCATTCTTCTAAAAATGTGATGGAAATCCTATGTGAGATAATGATTAACAAGATGTTAGCGTAATACACATTGGAGCAGAAGATTTAACTATGACTAGAGAGATCTGAACAATCAGTGTGTACCCTTAGTAGGTACAACTGGCACATAGTGTTTAGCTACATCAGCTACATTTCATTCAAGACAAGTACGAATGTGAGAGTAACGTAATGTCATTAATGATCAATCTTCCTATTTTCACAAGTTATGATAAGAAGAAGACGCTTACTGGCTCCACTGGTAACGATATTAAAATTGCACCAACAAATTCACCAGGACCCACTATTTTCAAGTTGGATTCGAACACAATGTTGCACTCGCTAAGGAATGAAACAGTACAAAACGGGCACACAAAATCATGATTGTTAATATGTGGTGGTATGCAATCGCCCTCTTCATAAATGTTGATAATACATTTGTCTGGAACACAAGTCGAAGGCATCACATGCCACCTTACAAGCCATCTAATCATGACCTTCAAAAGATCAGGCAATGGATCAACAATTCCACTTTTGAGGATCCCTGGGGATTGCCACTCTTATCCTGGCATAAAGAAATTCAGTCATCAGGCCACCTGTGATTAACCCATATGCCACATCCCAATCATAGAAGAAGGTTGTCAACTCAGCTGGGGGGGGGGGGGGGTCTTTTGTTACAGATTATTGTTCACCTAATAACACATAATATAAATTTTAAGGCACTCAGTTATGTGTGGAGAAAGAGGGATGAAAGATAAGATTGTAAAATGCTTATTGGTGCATAGTTGTAACAACAGCAAAGTTGGATTGTCACACGCCCTTTGCCCCTCATCCACTTTGTTAGTGCCGTATAAGTCCTCTCTAGACAATCACCATAGACAGGTAAGAGCCATGAGATAACTAAAAATGACAGAAATAACTTTACAAACAAATTTAAAGAGAAAGCTCAAAGAGAAGAAATTCTCGTCATAACAAGTATAAAGGAAAAATAATACTAAGATCGAACTAATTAATGGAGTGAGTCACAAGGAAGACAAATTGACACAATATATTATGGTAAAATTACTGAATTAGAATAGAATATTTTTAAAGGAAGGTGCCCATGTCATTCTTATAGAAAATGACAAATTAGCCAAACAGAGAAAATGTGCACCTTGTAAAACTACTTGCACATATTTTCAGATGAAAACTCATAGTTATGCCTCAACCTTTATTTTTCCAACTTCTTCTTTCATATACCATACTCAACAAAATTCTACGATATCTTTGTCAATGTTTTCAACCAGGGAACAGTTTCTAAGTTGAATCAAAAAAAGATGGTGCTAAATCTAGTTATATTTGTTATTTACCATTAAAGAAATGGACCTTAAGTCTAACTCAACCTCAAAAGCTAGATCAAGAATTATGGATTACCCAAGACCATATAAAAGATCAAATAACCCTTGAACCATCGATGTAGGACTCAATACACCCCACACGCCCAAGACTGGACATCTAGAATGTGGACAATATAAGACGGGGGACCCAACATTGGAAACAATGAATTGTGATAAGCCTGACTTTTATACCATGTTAGAGAAATGGACCTTGAGCGTAATTCAACCTCAAAAGCTAAGCTCAAGATGTGAGGATTGCCCAAGATCATATAAAGAGACCCAGTAAACTTTGACCCAACAATGTGGGACTCCAACAGTTACCATGGTTGAAATGGACTCTTTTCTTTTAATTTAGACACATTAAATAAGGTAAGTTTCCATATTATTGGATTGCCATGCAATTAATCTAGGTATGCGCAATAAATCTAGACATCTGACATTAACGCTAGGCAATTTTTAAAAGTTTCTTCAATTAGGAAAAAAAAAGAAGAGATTTTTCATGCCTCATATTACCACACCTTCTATAGATATCAACATCAACAAAGTAATTGATAGTTGATCTGATACATAGAACTATTAACCAATTCTCTATTTCTCAGTCCCTTTCCATTTTCTTTTTTTTCCATCTTTTTAATGTCTGGTAGTTAACGTACAAGAGTGTGCTATCACTAAGAAAAAATTAAAATAGAATTAACATTACTATGACAAGATTCCCCATTTCAATACATTGAAGTCTAGGATCCCCCTTTAACATACAATGATGAAATATTTCAAGTACTGTAGCTCTCAATGACAGACAAAAAAAGGAAATAAGGCATCTTGATAGATGCAGATGGCTAATGTTGAATCTGAATGAATCCGATATCCTCTCAAAATAAGGAGTAATAGGTTATTTTTTCTGCATAGAATTCTTATTGTAAAAGATACTGGTAGGTAGAAAAGAAGTGAGCCAATGCAATAGATTGATCCTCTCTCAAGCAAACCCAAAACTATTTTTCTTACTTTTCCTATAGTTAAGCTAACACGCTAACTACATGTCAATTGCCCCACTTTTGAATGGGAACCAAAGCTCACCTGAACAGCCATAAATGATCAATCTTGACATCCCGCAGACATTTCCAAGAAATTTGTGACTTCTGCTCGAGGCTCGTCTATTTGAGACTGAATTTGAATAACCCTAGTCACCAAAAAAAATAATCCTATTTTGACTAACAACCAACAAAAATAAACCGAAACTAAAAGATTTTTGATAGATGAAGAAGTTTAATAGCAAGTTTGCAACTTAGCAAAGTGAGAAGTAGAGAAGTAGCAAGAGTACCCACTGGTGGAAAAAATTGGGCAAGCTAAAACATCTGATAATTACCATCTACTTCTCCTTGAGCATGGTCTCCACCGATTCAATCATGTCCATGGAGGCAAGGAAGTAAATTGTCTCGATCTTCACTGTCTTGATGGGCGATTCATCACGAAAAAGTTGATGCAGTAAAAAGAGGTAGAGAAAATAAATTTAGTTTTATTCCCTCACATAGATAGATAGATAGAGAGAGATGGGTGTGTTGTCTAAGTTTGGATTTGATGCTCATCGCAAGGTCTTTTGGGGAAGGAGAACTGTTTTGGGGTGAAATGCTCTTGTATTATGTTTTCTTGGGTTAATATGTAACGAAGGGATATTGCATCTTTTATTGATGCAATATAATTACTCTGCTATTGTTCATATAAAATTGCGATCGGAAAATTATTGGTCGTTATATGTAACTTATAATGACGGAATTCATTTCCCTTCGTCAAAAAATGGTCGCTAAAAGTCCAATTTGTTGTAGTGCTTCAAGTATACCCAATCATCCACATTATACTCAAGATCCCTTCTCCTAGTACCGGAATACGAGTTTTGGCAACTTTGAGCCATTTTCAAACTTTCTCTAATGACTTTCACCTTCTCCAAAGCATCAAGCACCAAATCGGGATCCAACAAGGTCATCTCACCCACTTCAAACCAACCAAAAGGAGACCTACATCGTCTCCCATACAAAGCTTCAAATGGAATCATCTCAATACTTGAGTGGTAGCTATTATTGTAGGCGAACTCAATAACCGGTAGATGGTCATCCCAACTCCCTTTGAACTCCAACACACAAGCCCTTAGCATATCCTCTAGTGTTTGAATTGTCCGTTTAGCTTGCCCATAGGTTTGAGGATGGAATGCGATACTTAGCTTCACCTTGGTACCAAGACCCCTTTGAAACGATCTTCAGAAATGAGAAATGAATTGGGTACCACAAATCGAGATGATCGACAAAGGCACACTATGTAACCTAACCAATTCCCGAATATACAACTTTGTATAATCTTCGGCACTATAAGATGTCTTAACCGGTAGAAAGTGAGCCGACTTCGTCATTGTATCAACAATCACCCAAATCGAGTCTTGATGTTTTCTAGTACGAGGTAAACCCATTACACAATTCATGTTCACATCTTCCCACTTCTAAGTAGGAATTTCAATGTCTTGTGCTAGGCCACTCAGACTTTGGTGTTTTGCCTTAACTTGTTGGCAATTTAGGCATTCAGCCACGAACCTTGCTATGTCCTTTTCATGCCACCCCACCAATAAATCTCATTTAAGTCTCGGTACATTTTAATCGAACCGGGATGAATAAAGTATAAAGAATTATGAGCCTCCTTCAAGATCATACCCCTTAGGCCATCCAAATCCGAAACACATAATCGACCTTGGTAGTATAGTATCCCTTCTCCCCCTTATGAAGAGACCTTTACTTTCTTTTCTTCACCAACTTTTTTAACTCCACAAATGTCAGATCAAAGTCTTGTTTTAATGTAACATCCAGCGTCAAAGATGATTCGGACCCGTTATGAACAAACATACCACCATCATCAGAACTACTCAACTTCACCCCTAATCTACCCAACCAGTGAAGATCCTTCACCAACTCCCTCTTCCCTTCATCAACATGAGCCACACTCTCCATACACACTCTACTAAGTTCATCGACAACAACATTGGCTTTATCCGAATGATAATGCACACTCATGTTATAGTCTTTGAGGAGTTCAAGCCACCTTTTTTGCCTTAGATTGAGGTCCTTTTGAGTGAACACATATTGGAGACTTTTGTGGTCGATAAACACATCCATATGTATCCCATAGAGGTAATTCCACCAAATATTTAGAGCAAATACAACGGCCACCAACTCAAGATCATGGGTAGGGTAGTTACGTTCATGTACCTTCAATTGCCTAGAAGCATAGGCTATCACCTTTCCATTTTGCATCAAGAAACAACCCAAACCAACCCTTGAAGTATCACAATACACCACGAACCCTTCTAAGCCTTCCGGTAGAGTCAAGATAGGAGCGGAGGTTAGTCGATCCTTAAAAATTTGGAAACTCCTCTCACACTTATCCATCCATAGGAGCTTTGCCTTCTTTTGAGTCAATTTCGTCATAGGAGATGAGATGGAAGAGAACCCTTCAACGAACCTTCTATACTACATGGCCAGACCCAAAAAGCCCCTAATGTCTGAAGGAGACAATGGTCTAGGCCAATTCTTTACCGCCTCCATTTTCTTAGGATCAACCTTTATCCCATCACCGGATACTATGTGACCAAGAAACGACACCTCTTTCAACCAAAATTCACACTAACTAAATTTTGCAAAAAATTGCCTCTCTATCAAGGTTTGAAGCACAAATCTCAAGTGATCCTTATGCTCTTCCTCACCCCTAAAAACGTCCAAATACACTTCTCGAAAAGAAATATAAATGATCGTTTGTAATATATTTACACAACTATGAGTCGGGGTCGATCCCATGGAGAATATAGAAGAATATTGTCAATAGAAAAATTTAACTTGATAGTCGCTATTTGAAAAGGGGGGTTTTAAATTGAAACAAAAATAAAAAGAACAACAATAGCTTGGACTAAATATTTATTTGTATTTAGATTATTAGAAGTAACAAGCTAGGAATGTGTTCCCCATGATTTCATAACTCAGCAAGAATATTGTATTAATATTTGATTTTAGTTGTTAGCATGCAAGATCGGTAAGTTAAGTTCACCTAAGTCCTTGATCCAGCAAATAAGTGAAGTTCACTACGCAACTTGATTTGTCTACGAGTGTATGCTTTACTAACCCTTACCAGTAATCCAGATTTAGCTATCCCTTGATCCGTTCAAGCTTATTAGATGAGGATGATTAACCCGAAATCTCGTTGTTTAATCCCTTTTCCCATTCGTTACTTCCTTGATTCGGCAAGTAAGAATATGGCAAGTTCTAACGTTTGCAACCGTTAAAAAGCAACCAAAGCGAAAGGAAAAATAATGAATGCATAAAAACCATTCAAGGTCACTTTTTAAATTAGCTTACTGTGATAATTCATCAAGGTTCCCACAAACCTCATTATGCAATTTAGCTGCTCATAATTTGAAAATCACAATTTAGAAATTATAGACAATCTTAATTATGAACTTACAAATTGAATAGAATAAATTCAAAATTTTGAGTTCTTGAAGAAATTTTAACAAAGATAGAGAAGAAAAGAATAAACCAATTTTTCGGCCTTCACGATGGCTCTTCCAAAATTCTCAAGCTAAAAAATCTAAGTCCTACATTAAAACTTATGCATGAGTTGTGTGTTAGTTTCCCAGAATAATTATTTTTATGGACCATTTATAAATATAGAAAAATCTAAATAAAATAATTGAGTCCAAAACTAATTAGGAAACGATAAATCTAGTTGAATTTAGTTTCCACGTGCGGCGCCGACTTTAACATTGCAATTTTCTTTCTGCTTTGCTGCTGCCATGCGGAAGATTGCTATAAGTCATTCTCTTCTCCAATTTTGTTTGACAAACATGTATATAAATATGAATATAATATTCAATTTAATCTATTAAGCTGTCTGCTTGATTTTCCTTTTGTAATCTTTCATTTTTAATTCGTTTTCACTCCAAATTTCTTCATTTTGGATCAAAGTAATCCTATAAATAAAATACACAATTTAGTATAATTCATAAAATTTATGCTCAAAAAGGACAAATAAAAATACTAAATATGAGGCTATTAATGATTAAAAATTTATATTTTTGGCCTCACATCAACCCTGAGTGTAAATCAAGATGTCATCAATGAAGACTACCACAAATGTATCAAGGTAGGGCTTGAACACCCTATTCATTAGATCCATAAACACCGTTGGTGCTTTTGTCAATCCAAATGATATAACCAAAAACTCAAAGACCATACTGTATTCGAAATTTCGTCTTGCACTAGACACACTTAGCCTATCCTTATCTCTTCAGGAGTGTCAGACTCCCTTAGCCTTGTTTAATGATAGCTGGATCGGACATCAATCTTAGAGAAACGACTTGCCCCTTGCAATTGGTCAAACAAATCATTTATCCTAGGGATTGGGTACTTGTTCTTAATGGTCACCTTGTTCAATTGTCGATAGTCTATGCACATTCAGAGTGACCCATCTTTCTTCCTTATAATAAACATGGGAGCACGCCATGGTAAAATACTTGGTCTTATGAACCCTTTCTCCAACAGGTCCTTCAATTGTTCCTTCAACTCCTTTAATTTTGCTGGGGCTATTCGGTAGAGAGGAATAAAGATAGGTTGGGTATCGTGGAAAAGATCGATACCAAAATCAACTTTCCTTTTGGGAGGGACACCGGGAAGGTCATCGAGGGAGACATTAGAAAACTTATTAATTACGAGAATTGACTTAAGAGGAGGAATTTCAGAGTCGACATCCCTAACCCTCACTATGTGGTAGATGCAACCCTTAGCAATCAACTTTCAGGCGTTAAGGCAAGAAATGAACTTACCCTTCACTATTGAATCATGACCCATCCATTCAAGAATAAACTCATTTGGGAATTCAAACTTACCTCTACGAGTTCTACAATCTATAGAAACATAAGATGCATGCAACCAATCAATCCCAAGTATAACTGTCAATATCCAAGCCTAGGACCTACACGTGACACGGCGAATGAAGTACTTATAGGCACCACATCCAAGCCTCTTAGCATTTCATTAAACTTTTCATCGGTAATGATAATCAAAAAAGTGGAAACGTAAGGGATAACAAGACTAAGGAATTCCATATAAAATAAGAGTCCAAGTCATTAGAAGATCATACATTTTGTCCAATCATACCTTCTACTTTAGAGACTTGGTGGGGGCTAAGACATGTCCATAGCTCAACCTCAATATATAAGTCAAAACTACCAAAAGCAACTCAATAGTCTATACAAAGCATAAGCTAGAAAGATAGGGATGTTGTTCCGGAAATATGGGAATTCCCCAACTAGTAGTAGCCTTCAATGACAAACTTAGTCACTAGGATGAAAGTGTGGAGCAATGTCGATTCCTACATGGTGATATCATGTAGGCAAAAGTATGTGTTAGTACTTTGAATGTACTAAGTATGTGAGCCTGATATACAATAAAAAATATTAAGATATTTATAAGTAATATGCATAAGTGAATGCATGCATGAGAAATCATCATATGTAAGCTTAAAACATTCATTTTGTGGGAAGGTGATCGTAACCGACATTTAAGACTATGCGAGCTATTACAGGGAATCCAACATAACCCCCTACATTGGCAAGGGTAGACTACTTGCCGGGTAGAACTCCGTCAACTTTAATTATTTTTTTAACTTTAACTTTAATGGCTAATCGTGGATCCACTAGACAAAATAGCCTACAAGGGCTCCTACGTTGGCGCATAGTTAATGCAACATAAGACTTTACTTAAGGACCCCTTAGATCGAGTCCCCATCTACATGCTACAATCAGTGCTAGGTCAATCCCACAGAATAACATCTAGATATCATATTAACACAAGCAATTATATAACTTTAGACATCAAAACATCATTCGGTGGAATAGTTTATTAAAACCTTTCATTTGATCCGAAATGTGAGAATATTCCTTTCACATTGAATTCTTTCTTTGGCTAAGAAGCCTCTTCCTCATCATTCAATTATTTCATATGACTCAACAAAAACATTTGCTTAATAGCTTTCATTTCAACTTTACTTTAACATAAGGAAACTAGGTGGGTTCATTTCATAACCTTCAAATACATTTAAAGAATGTTTGTAAGCATGGGAGTTATGGAGATGCATCAAATTAAATATCTTAAAACAATCCACCATATACACTTTAAAACCACTTTCAAGCCTTCATATAAGAACCTTAACAAATCCTTCTTTTCATGAAATTGAGAGTGAATATACATCAATATATATAAATAAACCTCAAATATATCATAATATATGCATTTAGAGTCACCATGTAAAAACCCATAAGAGTTTATCATTTAGAATTTGAAAGATGAAGTTGAGGAAAACATTTGTGCTCCATGGGTGAAAGAAACCATGGATCAAACCCACATACCTTGGGGAACAAAAATCTCTAATGAAGACTTGAGGAGGAATGGAGACTTGAAGATGCTTTGAGATGAAACCCTAGCTTGGCTTGAAGTTCTTGGGAGAGCTTGAGAAGAGAGGATTTGAGTGTCTTGAGTCTAAGTATGAAGAATGAGGGTTTTATAAGGTTTAGGTTCTTTAGATGAGAGAATTAAGCCCTCAAAATGACTCTATTTTGATTTAAAACGTAGGAAAAGGCCAAACTGTCCCTCTTAAAATTTGATCGAAACTATCTTCACAGGGACTCTTTACGGTCCGTGGTGCTCACCACGGCCCGTGGTAGGGTAAAGGACTTGGAAAAATATTTTTGAAAGCTTGCAGGGCAATTCACTGAAGTTTTTCCATGGAGCCCCTTTCATGGTTTGTGAAGGGCACAACGAGTTGTGAAAGATGGCATGGTGCAGGTCCTACAGGAGGCCTGTAGAGTGACCACCATGGGGACACACCACGGTCTGTGGAGTGTTCCATGATCATTGGTGGTCATCCATTGCCCTTGCCTTGGGGAATTTCCTGAGGGTCTTGGGAGGGGTCACCATAGAGGGCTTCAATGTCTATGGTGCTCACCATGGTCAGTGGTCCTCCATCGTTGTCCCTTCCTTGCAAGTATGAGTCTCTAAATCTCTACCACGGGTTCTCACTACAGTCCGTGATGGCTTCTATGGTCACTCCTGGTGCTAGTTTCTACAACTTTCTGAGATTTTTGTCATTTTTTTCCTTTGTTTAGGATCTTCTACATTTTCGGGGTCTTTCAATATCTCCCTCTTGGAAACATTCATCCTCGTATAGGAATAATTAGCATAGGAAAGGACTTGGCACAGTGACTAGCAACCCAACATAAATACAATGACACTTGAAATGCATCAACATGAGATCTTTAAACTTCAGCATAAATCTTAACTTTAAAATTCAACTTCATGAATATGCATGCATATGAAGACTTAGGAAAACTGAAGCATAAGAGTCTTAAATACTTGAGCATGAATAACTTAGTACCTTAGTCTTGAGTAGAATGAAAGAGATGAGGGTAACGTTTCATCATATCCTCTTTTGCTTCCCATGTAGAACTTTCAACTTGTTGATCCGTTTAAAGGACTTCCTTGTTCCTCAATCTCTTAACTTGTCGATCCAAAATTTCAATCGGAACCTCTTCATAGATAAAATTTTCTTCAACATTCACTATCTCCAAAGGCACAATGGAACTAGGATCTCCCACACATTTCCTCAACATAGACACATGGAACACCGGATGAACCATGGCCATTTTCGAAGGAAATTCCAACTTATATGTGACTTTGCCAATACGCCTCAAGATTCTATAAGGCCCTACATACCTAGGGCTCAATTTCCCTTTCTTACCAAACTGAACCATGGCTTTCATGGGTGAAACCTTCAAATACACCTATCGTCCACATTAAATTCAAGATCTCTTCTCCTAGTATCGGAATAGGACTTTTGATGACTTTGGGCAATCTTCAACCTTTGTCTAATAATTCTCACCTTGTCTAAAGCATCTAGTACCAATTTGGGGCCCAAGAAGGTCATCTCACCTAACTCGAACCAACCAACCAGAGACCTACATCGTCTCTCATACAAAGCCTTAAACGACGCCATCTCGATGCTGGAATGATAGTTATTATTATAGGCAAACTCAATGAGCGGTAGATGATCATCCCAACTCCCTTTGAATTCTAATACACAAGACCTTAACATATCCTCTAGATTTTGAATTGTTCTTTTGGCTTGCCCATCGATTTGAGGATGAAATGCAGTGCTTAACTTTACCATAGTACCGAGGCACCTTTGAAAAGACCTTCAAAAGTGAGAAGTGAATTGGATACCATGATCCAAAATAATAGACAACGGCATGCCATGCAACCTCACCAACTCTTGGATATACAACTTGGCATAATCTTTGGCACTATATGAAGTCTTTTTTGGTAGGAAGTGAACCGACTTAGTCATTCTATCAACAATTACCCAAATCGAATCATGACGTTTCCGAGTATGAGGCAAACCCACTACAAAATCCATATTCACATTTTCCTATTTCTAAGTAGGGATTTTAATATCTTGTGCTATTCCACCCGACCTTTGATGTTCGTCCTTCACTTGTTGATAATTCGGAAATTAGGACATGAACCTTGCTATATCCTTTTTTATGTCACCCCACCAATAGAACTCTTTTAAGTCTCGGTATATTTTCAAAGAACCAGGATGAATAGAGTATAAAGAATTTCGAGCCTCCTTCAAGATTAAACTCCTTAGTCTATCCACATCCATAACACATAACCGACCCTAGTAGTATAACACCCCATCTCCCTCTAATGAAAATACCTCTACCTTCTTCTCCTTCACCAACTTCTTTAACTTTACTAATGTCGGATCGAGGTCTTTCTTTGACTTGACACCTACCACCAAGGAGGATTTGGACCCATTTTGAACAACTATACCACCACCATCAGTATCACTCAACTTCACCCCAAACCTAGCCAACCAATGAACATCTTTCACCAACTCACTCTTGCCTTCAACTACCTAAGCCACACTTTCCATACACACTCTACTAAGTGCATCGAAAACCACATTGGCTTTACCCATATGATAATGCACACTCATATTGTAGTTCTTGAGAAGTTCACCTTTTTTGCCTTAGGTTGAGATCCCTTTGGTTGAACACATATTGAAGACTTTTATGATTAATATACACATCCACGTGTACCCCATAGAGGTAGTGCCACCAAATCTTTATAGCAAAAATAACTACCGCCAACTCAAGATCATGGGTAGGGTAATTACATTCATGCACCTTAAATTGTCTAGAAGCATAAGCTATAACTTTGCTATTTTACATCAGGACACACCCAAACCGATCTTTGAAGCATCACAATAAACCACAAACCCTTTCAATCCTTCCGGTAGAGTCAAAATAGGAGTGGAGGTAAGTCTATTTTTCAAAGTTAGAAAACTCCTTTCACACTCATCTGTCTATATGAATTTTTCTTTCTTTCGGGTTAATTTTGTCATCAGGGATGAGATGGAAGAAAACCTTTTAACGAACCTTCTATAGTAATCGGCTAGACCCAAGAAGTTCCTAATGTCCGAAGGAGACAATGGTCTAGGCTAATTCTTGACCGACTCTATTTTCTTAGGATCAACCTTGATCCCATCACCAGAACTGATGTAACCAAGAAATGCCACCTCTCTCAACCAAAATTCGCACTTGCTAAATTTTGCAAATAATTTCCTATCCCTCACCGTTTTGAGCACAACCCTCAAGTGATACTTATGTTCATCCTCACCTCGAGAGTAAATCAAAACGTCGTCAATGAAGACCATAAGAAAAGTACTAGGTAGGGTTTGAACACCCTATTCATTAGGTACATAAATACTGCCGGTGTATTCGTCAATCCAAAACTCATCACTATAAACTAGAAATGACCATACCTTGTTCGGAATGCCGTGTTAAGAATGTCACACTCCCTCACCCTTAGTTGGAGATAGTCGTTGATCTTAGAGAAGTGACTCTAACCTTGTAATTAATCAAACAAATCATCAATTCTAGGGATTGGGTACTTGTTCTTAATGGTCACTTTGTTCAATTAATGGTAGTCTATGCACATTCGAAGTGACCCATCCTTCTTCCTTATAAATAGCACGGGATCATCACATGTTGAAATACTTGGCCTTATGAACCCCTTTTCTAACAAGTCCTTTAATTATTCCTTCAACTCCTTCAATTCCACTGCGGTTATTCAGTAATAAGGAATAAAGATAGGTTGGGTATCGGGGAGGAGATCACTACCAAAATCAACTTCCCTTTCGAGAGAGGTACCGAGAAGGTTATTGGGAAACTCATTGACTATGAGGACTGACTCAAGAGGAGGACTTTCAGAATAAACATCCCTAACCCTCACAATGTGGTAAATGCAACCATTAGTAATCAACTTCTGGGCCTTAAGAAAAGAGATGAACTTACCCTTCACTATCGAATCATGACCCTTCTATTAGAGAATAGAATCATTTGGGAATTAGAACTTAACTCGACGAGTCCTACAATCTATGGAAGCATAAGATGTGTGTAACCAATCCATCCCAAGTATAACATAAAAATCTACCATGTCAAGCTCAATGAGGTCACAAGGGACCACTTTATGCAAGATAGATACGGGACGACCCTTATAGACCTTTCTAGCAATAATCGACTCATCAAAAGAAAAGACCTTTAACATATCGGTAATAACATTTGGTGCTTCATCAACCTCTTTCATCCCATGCAAAGCATAGAAATGGTTGGTGTGTTGGCCACCTCCTTGAGCTTGTTGGACATGAGAAATTTGCCTTTGAGGCCTACCACCACCACCACCTCTAAAATCCCAAGCATGATGACCCGACTTGCCACATTTGAAGCAAGAATTGGAGATATCCAAGCACTCTCCTCTATGAGTCCTCCCACACTTCTTACATACAGGGAAAGCTTGAGTACCAACATTCTATCTTGGGGCCATTTTATTAGTATCCTTGTCCTTGTTGAATTTCGTAGGAGGAGTATTAGTAGAACCTTGTCCCACAAACCATTGTCCACCTTGGTCCTTGCCACTGTGACCATAACCCAACCTTTGAGAGTTGAACCCTCCACCATCCACTCTAGCCTTCTTGAACTCTCTAGACCTCTCCCTCAACCTCTCTTCTTCAATTTGCTCCGCATAGGTCATTAGTCAGGAGATGTCCATCTATTTGACCAACATGGTCATCTTGCACTCCTTGGACACCAAGCTTGAGACACCGAAGATGAACTTGCTCATCCTTGCTAAGGGGTTACAAACTATGAAGGGAGTGTACTTCAACAACTTAGTGAATTTGAGGGCATACTCCCTACAGTCCTACTCTCTTGACGAAGGTGGATGAAATCTTAGATTGTGTCCTCCCTTAGCTCCAATGGAAAGAAGCGGTCTAGGATGGCACCCTTGAACCTTTCCCATCCTATCATCCTTATTTCTTCATCCTTCTCAACAACCCATTATTCGTACCAAACTCGTGCCATGCCTTTGAGTTGATAGGACACTAGCTCAGCCTTCTCATTTGGAGGTACACCCATGATAGCCACAATCAGGTACACCTCATCGATGAACTCTATAGGGTCCTCGTCTATTTTAGAACCATCGAGTTTGGGCAAATTCATCCTTTCGAAATCCCAAATCCTAAAAGCCTAATTTTGCACTTGAGGAGGAGGAACACCTTGATTTCCTTGGTAGGATACGGCTTGTGCCAATAATGTGATGATATTGCAAAGCTTCACATGGGTTATCCCTTTCTCATGATGTGGGGAATTGGGAACTGGAAGAGCTTGGTCTCCATCATCAACCCTTGCTCTTAGAGGTGCTTTTCCTCGAGGCATTATATAGAGAACATAAAATGGTTCGTTAGTTAGAGGAAATCATAGGATACTCTAGGGCACGACATGAATTTGAAAGGAGTAAAAACTTTCCTAGACGTCTAATAGGCTCTTATTCATAGTTGTGGCTCAATTCATAACCATAAACAAGACCCTATTTGGCGCGGTACATTAGACTCTAAGGATCATTTCAAAACCTCAAGCTCTAATACCAAGTTAGTCACGACCAAAGCCTAGCGCCTAGATGTGACACAGCGAATGAAGTACTCAGAGGCACATCATCAAAGCCTCTTAGTATTTCATTAAGCTTTTCATTTGTAATGATAATCAAACAAGCGAAAACGTAAGGGATAACGGGACTAAGGGATTCCATATAAAATAAGAGTCCAATTCATTCAAAGATTGTACATTTTATCCAACCATACCTTCTACTTAAGAGACTTGGTGGAGGCTAAGATATGTCCCTAGCTCACCCTTATGATATAAGTCAAAAGTACCAAAAGTAACTCAATAATCTATATAAAGCATAAGCTAGAAAGATAGGGATGTTGTTTTTGAAACATAGGAACTCACCAACTTGTAGTAGACTTCAATGACAAACTTAGCCACAGGGAGGAGAGTGTGGAGCAACGCCGATTCCTACATGGTGATATTATGTAGGCAAAAATATGCGTTAGTACTTTGAATGTACTAAGTATGTGAGCATGATATACAATGAAAAATATTAACATATTTATAAGCAATATGCATAAGTGAACGCATGCATGAGAAATCATCATATAAAAGCTTAAAATATTTATTTTGTGGGAAGGTAACCGTAACTGACATTTAAGACCACGCAAATTATTACATGGAATCCAACATAACCCTCTACGTTGGCATAGGGAGACTCCATCAATTTTAATTATTTCTTTAACTTTAACTTTAATGGTTGATAGGGGATTCATTAGCCTAAATAACCTATAAGGGCTCCTCTGTTGGCGTATAGTTAATGCAACATGAGACTTTACTTAAGGACCCCTTAGGTCGAGTTCCCATCTACATGCTACATTCGGTGCTAGGTCAACCCTACAGAATAACATCTAGATATCATATTAACACAAGTAATTATATAACTTTAGACATCAACACATCATTCGGTGGAATAGCTCATTAAAATATTTCATTTGATTCAAAATGTGTGAATTGTCCTTGCATATTGAATCCTTTCTTTGGCTAAGAAGCCTTTTCATCATCATTCAATAATTTCATATGACTCCCTTAAACATAAACATTTGCTTCATAACTTTCATTTGAAGTCAAAGCTTTCATTTAAGTTTACTTTAACATAAGAAAACTAGGTGGGTTCATTTCATAACCTTCAAATACATTTAAAGAACGTTCCTATGCATGAGAGTGATGCATCAAATTAAACATCTTAAAACAACCCGCCATATACACTTTAAAACCACTTTCAAGAATTCATATAAGAACCTTAATGAATCCTTATTTTCATGAAATTGAGAATCAATATACATTAATATATGTAAATAAACCTCAAATATATAATAATATGTGCATTTAAAGTCATCATATAAAAGCCCATAAGAGTTTATCATTTAGAATTTAAAATATCAAGTCGAGGAAAACATTCGGGATCCATGGATGGAAGAACTTGTGGGTGAAACCCACATACCTTGGGGGAAAAAAATCCCTAATGAAGACTTCAGAAGGAATGGACACTTGAAGATGCCTTGATATGAAACCCTAGCTTGGCTTGAAGCTCTTGGGAGGGCTTGAGAAGAGAGGATTTGAGTGTCTTGAGTCTAAGTGTGAAGAATGAAGGTTTTAGGGGGTTTAGGGTCTTTAGATGAGATAATTCAGCCCTCAAAACTACTTCATTTTGATTTAAAATGCAGGAAAAGACCAAAATGTCCCTCTTAAAATTTGACTGGAACTCGATTCACGAGGACTCTTCACGGTCCGTGGTGCTCACCATGGCCAGTGGTGGGATCCCATAGTAAAGGACTTGGAAAAATATTTTGGAAAGCCTGCAGGGAAGGTCTCTGAAGTTTCTCCATAGAGCCCTTTCACGATCAACTAAGGGCACGACAGGCCGTGAAAGGTGGTTGTGGTGCATGTCCTACAAAAGCCTATAGATTAACCACCACGAGGACACAATACGGTCTATGGAGTATTCCATGATACATGGTGGTCATCCGTGGCCCTTGCCTTGGGGAATTCCCTGAGGGTCTTAGGGAGGGGTCACCACGGAGCGCTTCACGATCTGTGGTGCTCACAATAATCTGTGGTCCTCCATCGTGGTCCCTTCCCTATATGTTTGAGTCTCTGAATCTCTACCACGGTTGCTCACCACGGTCCGTGATGCTTTCCACGACCCATGATAGCTTCGATGGTCAACTCCTGGTGCCAGTTTCTACAACTTTCTAAGATTTTTCTCATTTGTTCCTTAGCTTAGGACATTACACATTTCCGGGGTCTTACATTAACATCAAAATTTATCATGTCAAGCTCTATGAGATCACAAGGAACAACTTTGTGAAAGATAGACACTGGATAATTTTTATAAACCTTTCCAGCAATAACAGACTCAACCACGAGGGTAGATACCAAATAGGGCTCTATTAACATTTTGAGTTACACATCAAACCTAATTGCCAAGAATGGAGTAAAATGACAAATTTGCACCTAGATCTAATAAGCATACACATCAAAAGCAAAGACCTTTAATATACCGGTAACAATATTAGGTGTTTCCTCAACCTCGTCTCCCATGTAAAGCACAAAAGCAGTTGGTTCATTGGCCACTTCTTTAAGCTTGTTGCCATGAGCAATTTGGCCTTGAGGGCTACTGCCACCACCTTTACAATCTCTAGATTGGTGACCTAGTTAACCACACTTGAAGCATGCATTAGAGTCGGCTAAGCATTCCCTTTTGTGAGTCCTTCCACACTTCTTGCTAGCAGGGAAAGATTGAGCACCAATAATTTCTCTTGGAACTATCGCGTTAGCACCCTTTTCCTTGTTGAACCTTGGAGAAGGAGTATTGGTGAAGCCTTTCCCCATGAATAGTTGCCCATCTTGGCCCTTTCAACTACCACCATAATCGAACCTTTGAGGATTGAACCCTCCACTATCAATTCTAGCCTTGTTGAACCCTCTTGACCTCTCCCTCAACTTCTTTTTCTCAATTTGTTCCACATATGTCATGAGTCGGGAGATGTCCATCTTTTTGACCAACATGGACATCTTGTAGTCCTTGAACACTAAATTAGAGACACCAGATATAAATTTGCTTATCCTTTCCGTTGAGTCGGAGACCATGAAAGAAGCATACTTGGACAATTTAGTGAATTTGAAGGCATATTCCATCATACTCATGCCCCCTTGGTGAATATTGATAAACTCTTGAATCTTTTCCCCCCTTAGCTCTAAAGGAAAGAAGTGATCAAGGAAGTCACCCTTGAAGTCTTCCCATTCTCTAGGTTTCATATCTTCACCCCTCTCAACAATCCATTTCTCATACCAAACCCTGGTTATGCCTTTGATTTGATAGGCCACTAGTTTGGCATTTTCATGTGGAGGCACTCCCGTGATATCCATAATTTGATAAACCTCCTTAATGAACTCTATAGGTCCTCATCTACCTTAGAACCAACAAACTTGGGCAGATTCATTCTCTTGAAGTCCCAAATCCTAGAAGCCAGAGTAGGCACTTGAGGAGGATGAGGAGGAACAATTCCTTGGTTAGTTTTCTTGGCTATGGCTTGGGACAACAAAGTTATGATGTTTTGGAATCTTGGCTATGGCTTGGGACAACAAAGTCATGATGTTTTGGAACTCTTGATGTGTCACTCATTCCTCATGATGTGGAGCTTTGGGAATCGGAGGAGCTTGGTCCTCATCATCAACTCTTGCTCTAGGTGGAGGTACTCTTCTTGAATGATTGATCTAGAAGATATTAAAATTATTTGTTAGTTAGAGGAAGTCTTAGGTTAACTCTAGGGTATGACATGAATCATGAAAAAAGGGAAAAACTTTCCTAAACATCCCATAGTCTGCTATTCATATTTGTGGCATGCTTCACAACCATGAATAAGACCCTATTCGACGTGGTATATTGGACTTTGAGAACCATTCAAAACCTTAAGCTCTGATACCAAGTTTGTCACAACTCAACCCTAAGGCCTAGATGAGACACGACGAATGATACCCTCAGAGGTACCTCACCCAAGACTCTTAGCATTTATTTAGATTTTCATAGGTAATGACATTCAATAATAAGTAGAAATAAAGGAGGGGTATAGGGACTAAGGTAAACATCATAGAATAAGAGTCAATAACAACCTCAAATCATCATCCGTTTATCCAACAATACCTCTATATTTTTAGACTTGGCGAGGGCTAAGACATGTCCCTCGCTCACCTTCAAGGAAATAAAAATAAGTAGCATGAAATGTATACAAGGGTCTTTACAAAACATAAGCTTGAAAGGAAAGGAATATTATTCCCAAAACATGGGAACTCACCAAATAGGTAACCTTCAATGAGTCAACTAGCCACGTGGAGGTGAATGTAGAGCAACGTCGATCCCTACATAATGATATCATGTAGGCAAAGAGTATGCGTTAGTAATTCAAATGTACTAAGTATGTAGGCATGCATGAATAGTTAGTATGAACATAGTGCAATTCATACATAATCAATCATGTGTATAACCTTTGAAACATTCATTTTATGGGAAGGTGACTGTAACCGATATTTAAGATCATGCGAGCTATTACATAGAATCCAACATAACCCCCTATGTTAACATGGGAAGACTACTTGCCGTGTAGAGCTCCGTTAAACTTTTAGGGCTATTTGTGGATCCACTAGCCTAAGCCTACAAGGGCTCCTATGTTGGCACATATTTAATAAGACAAGGGGTTGCTACTAGGATTCCCTTACCGAATCCCACCCAATTTAGTGGTAAGTCAATCCCAACGAATAGTTTAATATAACATAAGAACATAATCATTTACATAGCTTTAAATCATCAAAGCATCATTAGGTAGAATAGCTCATTAAAACTCTTTTTTGATTCACACAAGTGAGAATTGTCCTTTAACAAGTGGAATACATTATTTCATAATCATTTCATCATTCTTTCATTTCCTAATAATCCTTTTGATCATAGACATTTACTTTCATAAACATTCATTTTGGAGGCAAATCTTTCAATTCAAACTTTATTAAAACATAGTAAAACTAGGTGGGTTCTATTCAATCAACTTTCAAATCATTTAAATCAATGCTAGCATGCATGAGAGTAATTTAATGCATCAATTAAAGCAAACTTAAGACAACCCACCAATTCACTTTAGAACCCTTTTCATGCTTTCATCTAAGGACATTTGATAAATCAACCAGTTCATGAATTTAGAGTCATTATAAGCTAAGATAGATAAATAAGCTTCAAATATTCAAGTAGAGCTCAATTTTCTTCTGCAGCTCCATAGAATAGAGGTAATCAGAGAGGAGCAACTTCAAGTGCAGGCAGGGGAACAAATCGTCTATAAGCTATGGGTAGTCACCAGGACCAAGAGAATACACTCGATGTTATTACTGGTATGCTCCGAGTCCTTTCTTTTAATGTGTATGCATTACTTGATCCGGGTGCTACATTATGTTTTGTGACTCCCTACTTGGCTAGTAAATTTGAAATCCTTCCCGAGTGTCTTCTTGAGCCTTTCAGCGTATCTACTCCTGTTGGTGAGTTCATCTTAATTGAGAAGGTCTATAGAGATTGTACTGTGTCAATCTATCACAGGGATACCATGGCTGACTTAGTTGAGTTGGACATGGGTGATTTTGATGTGATTTTCGGCATGGACTGGCTTTATGCTTGTTATGCCTCAGTTGATTGTAGGACCCGAATTGTAAAGTTTCAATTTCCAAATAAGCCTATCTTAGAGTGGAAGGAGAGTTCTGTAGTGCCTGGGGTAAATTTATTTCCTACCTTAAGGCCAGAAAGTTAATCTCTAAAGGATGCATTTATTATATAGTCTGAGTCAAAAATATTAATGAGCAGGCTCCAGCTTTTGAGTCTGTTCCTATTGTAAATGAGTTTCCTGAAGTCTTTCCTAAGGATTTACTCGTAATCCCTCCTAATAGAGCGATAGACTTTGGTATTGACGTCCTTTTTGATATACAACCTATCTCCATTCCTCCTTATAGGATGGCCCCCACTAAGTTGAAAGAGTTGAAAGAACAGTTGAAAGACCTCCTAGATAAAGGATTTATTAGGCCAAGTGTCTCACCTTGGGGCGCTCCTATCCTATTTGTGTGAAATAAAGACGGGTCCCTTATAATGTGTATTGATTACCGATAACTGAATAAGGTCACCATAAAGAACAAGTATCCTCTCCCCAGGATAAATGATTTATTTGACCAACTTCAGGGTGCGACATGCTTCTCTAAGATAGACCTCAGATCAGGCTATTATTAGTTGAAAGTGAGAGAATGTGACATCCCAAAGACGGCTTTCTGAACCCACTATGGTCATTTTAAGTTTCTTGTTATGTCATTTGGATTGACAAATGCTCATGCAGCTTTTATGGACCTCGTGAACCAGGTATTCAAGCCATACCTAGATACGTTTGTGATTATTTTCATCGATGATATTTTGGTCTACTCTAGAAGTAAGAGTGACCATGCTAACCACCTTAGGATTGTCCTCCAAACTCTTAAGGAGAGGGAGTTGTATGCTATGTTTTCAAAGTGTGAGTTTTAGCTTGCTTCTATAGCGTTCCTAGGCCATATTATATCTAGTGATGGAATTCGAGTCGATACTCAAAAGATTGAGGCAGTTAAGAACTGCCCAAACCCACCTTTCCAACCAACATAAGGAGTTTCTTCGGTTTGGCTGGTTACTACAAGAGGTTTGTTGAGGGATTTTTGTCCATATCCTCACCATTGACTAAGCTGACTCAAAAAAAGGCTAAGTTTCAATGGTCTGATGCTTTTGAGAAAAGCTTTCAAGAGTTGAAAGCTAGATTGACTACTGCTCCAATACTGTCCCTACCCGAGGGAATGGATGGTTTTATAATCTATTGTGATGCTTTCGATGTGGGGTTGGGATGTGTGTTGATGTAGAAAGGTAAGGTCATTGCCTATACCTCCGTACAGCTTAAGACTTATGAGAGAAACTACCACACTCATGACCTTAAGTTGGCAGTTGTGGTATTTGCTCTTAAGATCTTGCGTAACTATCTTTATGGTGTACATATGGATGTATTCACAGACCATAAGAGCTTGCAGTATGTATTCATCCAGAAGGAGCTGAACTTGATACAGAGGAGATGGCTAGAGTTGCTCAAGGATTATGAAATGAGAATTCTCTACCACCCAGGTAAAGCAAACGTAGTTGCCGATGCTCTTAGAAGGTTATCCATGGGGAGTACGACCCATGTAGAAAAGGAAAAGAAGGAGCTGGCAAAGGAAGTGCATAGACTTGCGCATTTGGGAGTTCAAGTTATTAACTCTAGTGAGGGTGGTACAATAATCCGAAATGGAGCTAAATCATCTCTAATTGCAGAGGTAAAAGGAAAGCAAGATCAGGATCCCATTCTCCTTCAACTAAAAGATGAATTCACAAGCAGAAGGTAATGGCTTTTACCAAAGGGGGAGATGGAGTGTTGAGATATCAAGGGAGATTATGTGTTCCAAGTATTGATGGCTTTCGAGAGAGAATCATGGCAGAAGCCCATAATTCCAGGTATTCCATCCATCCAGGTTCAATAAAGATGTACCATAACTTGAGAGAAGTGTACTGGTGGAGTGGAATGATGAGGAATATAACAGAGTTTGTGTCCAAGTGCCCGAACTACCAACAAGTTAAAATTGAGCACCAAAGGCCTTGTGGAGTGGCTCAGAATATAGAGATCCTGAAATAGAAGTGGAAAATGATCAATATGGACTTCATTACTGGTTTACCGCGAATCCGCAAACAACATGACTCTATTTGGGTGATTGTGGATAGGATGACCAAATCGGCCCATTTCTTGCCGGTTAACACTACAGACACTGCAGAGGATTATGCCAAACTATATCTTAGAGAGATTGTTAGACTACATGGAGTTACTTTGTCTATCATATCAGATAGGGGAGCTCAATTCACTGCTCAGTTTTGGAAGTCGTTCCAGAAGGGTTTAGGTTCAAGAGTGAACCTTAGTACAACTTTTCATCCGCAGACAGACGGCCAGGCAGAGCGTACGATACAGACTTTGGAAGATATGTTAAGAGCCTGTGTCATTGACTTCAAAGGTAATTATTGGAATGATCATTTACCTCTTATTGAGTTTGCATACAATAATAGCTTCCATTCGAGTATTCAAATGACTTCTTATGAAGCTTTGTATGAGAGGAGATGTAGATCACCAATTGGTTGGTTCGAAGTTGGTGAAGCTGAGTTGATTAGACCAGACATGGTTCACCAAGATATGGAGAAGGTGAAAACCATCCAAGAGAGGTTGAGGACTGTTCAGAGTCGCCAGAAATCCTACACTGATATTAAGAGGAGATATTTGGAGTTCTAAGTGTATGATTGGGTATACTTGAAAGTTTCACTCATTAAGGGTGTGATGAGATTTGGAAATAAAGGAAAGCTTAGTCTCCGCTACATTGGTCCTTATCAGATTATGAGGAGGGTAGGTAACGTAGCCTATGAATTGGAGTTGCCCCCAGAATTAGCTGCTATTCATCCCGTGTTTCACATCTCTATGCTTAAAAAGTATTTGGGAGATCCTTCACTTATTATCCCGACTGAGAGCATTGGGGTGAAAGAGAGTTTGAGTTATGAAGAGATTCCAGTTCAGATTCTTGATCGTCAGGTTCGCAAATTAAGAACTAAGGAAGTGGCATCTGTCAAAGTCCTATGGCGAAATCAATTTGTTGAAGAGGCTACATGGGAAGCTGAAGAAGATATGAAGGCTAAATATCCTCATCTATTTGTGCCTTTCGATGATGATGTTCAAGGTAATATTATTTACTTCTACCTTTGAGTCGATGTGTATTCTTGAATTTGAGTCATTGACCATTTGAGCATCAGAGTTTTTGAGAAATTGACGTCTTGATGATACTCATTCTTGATGTCTCCTAGTTTCATCTTCATTTGAGGACGAATGGTTCCAAGGGGGAGATATTGTAACACCCCCTAAATGTTATTGATTCATGGATCTTTTCATTCATGAAGTCCAAATAAATTATTAAAGTTTTCTATTTAATTCAAGGATGAAACTTTATGGGTTTTTCATATCATGATTTCAAATGCATAGATTATTAAATATTTGAAGTTTAATTACCTATCTTATATTAACTGATATTGGCTTTTAAATGCATTAAATTGTTGATTTATCAAAAGTCCTTATATGAAGGCATGAAAAGGTTTTGATCATGTTCTCTCATAACTAAAGTATTTTGATCATGTTCTCTCATGTCTAATGTAATTTGGGCATAACTTTTTATAGAATTGTCCAAATTAGGTTATTCAAATTTCTGAGTAACTACAACGATATTACCTACAACTTTCATGGTACCATATCTCAAGATTTGGAGGGTAGGTAGGTCAAATAAATTAATTCTTTCAAGACATGGTGCTGTGACGGAATAGAGTGTTTGTAGAAGAAAAATCATATCTCATGGTATGAAACTAGACTTTTATAGCTACAATTCTTATGAAGATATCAAATCCTAATAAGGAATATATCTTGTTCAAATGCAGCTCCGAAAAAGAGTATTCCGTTAAAAGAGAGTTCATCTTACCTACCATGGAAAGATCTAGAACCATTTGCCATCATCCATGACATCAAAATTCTCCATTGAATTTTTAAGATCATCCTTTGAATTTTCAAGATCATCCTTTGTAATTATTTTTATTTATTTTTAGGTTCCTCCTCCACACCTATAAATATCCATCTTATTTTCTCATTTTTATTCATCAAGCTTTCTCAAGCAACTCTTCTCTCTATACACTTCTTTACTCATTCTCAAATATAGTTTTAGTTTTAGTAGTATAGAAATACTATTTCGGTGATTCTTATACTCCAAATAGTATACAAAATACTCCAGCGAGGAAAAAAGGCTAGGAGTTCAAGAGTTTTCCAATTTGGAGTAAAGCTTCGGATTCAAGGTATGTAAGGTTATTCATAACATTGGATTGAGTTCCTCCATGCGCCCAATATCTAAATTCATCGTAATTAAGTTATAGTTGAGTTTTACCCTAATTCTTGAATTCTAAATGAGTTAATCCTTATTCTATTGAATTACATATATTTATACATTGAGATTATTTTTTTTATCTCTCATATTATTGGAATTATTGTTCGTGGTTACTTCCTCATGAACCCTAATTGATTTGAGATATTCATAAATACTTTTACGCGTGTTTGAGTAAAGATGTTGGCTATTAATATATTCATTGACAAAAATAGTGATTTGAATTAATACTATATATGTATTTTATTGAGTTTTGAAAGAGCAAAAGAACTGAGTTTAAATGAATTTAATTCAATGGATTAAATGATGTTTTGAGCAAGATATTTTGATGAGATGTAAATGATATTTTTGAAGTATAATGTTTGATGAAGAGGTAATGAGATGAGTTTGATGATTTAAATTAAAGTCCAATAAGACTAAATAATGAGGTTAATATGAGCACATATTTTGGGAGTAGTACTGAGCACCAAGTTGGGTAAGAGTTTAATTGACTCAAATCCCAAAACTACGTAGCCAGCGTAGGATGGAGGCTATGCCTCTTAAGTCCCAAAAAGAGGACTTTGATGATTGGATCCAAGATGGTGATGTCCTTTACCCTAGCAAGGTATTGGATGGATGTGGCAACGACATCGCTTCGTTATATCATCACTAGCTCATAAGTGATGGTTGTCGTTTAGAGAAACTCCCAACTAAGTAAGCATTTCTTATTATTATTATTATTTTTAAATTTGCATTACATATTAATGTTGAGTTCTGAGCTAAGTTTTCTTGAGAGGAGTTTCTTAATATTTGTCCTTACTTTCCTGTCATTTTACATACTCGTACGTTCTATGTACTGACGTCATTCGACCTGTATCATTTTATGATGCAGAAATAGGTGTTAGAGATCCTCAACAGGTGCATCGTTGAAGATTATTTCTTTTCAGCTATATTGGTGAGTCCTCGTATTCGGAGGAACTCCTTATCCTTTTATTATTGTTGAGTGTGATGTTTCTTTTGAGGTAGCCATGGACATGTCATTGACACCATCTGATAGTGTTAGAGGCTTAATAGACAGAGTTTGATGATGTAATTGGAGTAGTTCTCCTTTGAAACTACTTTTTCTAAGGATTATTTCTTTTCTTTGATGTTGATAGCGAGCCCATATAAGTATTCTTATTTTTACTTAAGTCTTTCGCTTATGAACTAATGAGTGATGAAACTAAGTGGTTCTCTCAAAGGCCAAAGATGGTTTTTGAGTGCCGTCCACGCCTAGGGTACCCTCTCGAGGCATGACATGTCAGCTTCTTTGACCACATTATTAAAAACCTATTCCACAGAAACCTCTTCTTCACTTTTATTGAGTTGTTCTTGTCATTTTCAATTTGCACCTCAACTCTCTCATTAATATTATGAGAGATCACATCATGGAGTTCCTTCAAAAGTGATTGTTTTCTTTGATGAAATTATGGCTGAGAACTGTCCATTATCATTTGTGCCACTGCTAACTCCTTGATCTCTTCCCTCTAAGGAGGAAATGAACCAATCCCATTGTCATTAATTGAAATTCTCAAATCTCTCTCCTTCATTGTATTATTAGGAATTAATTCCTAGATGTGATTTAGAGGTCCAAGATTCGCTGACTGGCTTGTGTGATATTCTGCAACCTCCAGCTCTTTTTTGAGTGTTGTCAAATTGTCAGCTTTAATCTATATTTCAAACCACATGATTATATACCCTGCACTTTATTATCATTTTCCATTTGCTCATTTGTCTTATCACCTTCTGCCTTTCCTGTCTGCTCCATGCTAGATCCTGAGTGATGTCCATACTCAAAAATAATATCCTCCTCAGTAGCACTGACACCCTCATTAGTTGTATGTCCACAAGTTGCACTTGTGTCTTCTAAAACCTTGTCAGGATTTACTTCAATTTCATCAATTTCATCAATAGCAAAGAGACCTTCATCAACCATATCACTGTCACTTTCATGCATCTCTGTTGTTATCTGACCTGTTTCGATTGAATCCATCTTCATTTCCTTTTTTACATCCTTGGACTTGTCTTCTTCTCCCTTGTCCTCTGTGTTGTTGTCGACTTCTCCTTCTATCATTTTTTCTAACACATCAAAATTATTATGAGTAGAAACTGTAAAACTTTTGTTTCCAATTTGAAGAGGCATAAGTGTTTTGTTTTTTTCTTTGTTAATTATTCTAGGATAAGTAACAACCTTCCCACTTGATAGAACTTTAGGAACATATGTTTGTACTGGATATCTCCTGCCCTGCTATCTTCTAATTTTTCCTAATGTATATGTTGTAGGCATATTTGATACATATTCCTTCTCATGCATCTTCTCCTCTTTCTTTGCATCCTCATTTCTGTTTGCCCCCAGGTTAGGTTGGAGCACTGACAGTCATCAATTGCATGGCCTTGCAACATGCATTGTGTGCAATACTTTGGCAAGTAATCTGTAACACCCCAATTTTTTTCCGTAAAGACTCAAATATTCTTTGAGTGTGTGTAGACTCAAACCGAAGGATTGGTGATTTTTTTATATGAGTTAGTATTAATTCCTAAGTATTTGAAGTGTATTGGATGTGTTTTGGGGTCATAAGGGATCTCTAACACCAAGTCGAGTCCAAAGAACTCCAATAGATTAAGTTTTCGGATGAGTTAGTATAAGGGTCAACTTCAAAACACATGAATTGGGTGGCCCATAACCTATCAAATTAAAGGTCTTTGAGTCTTCTTTCCAACTCCACCAAGATTGCATTTTTTGGAGTTCGGAGTCAAAAATTATGACCATTTTACTCTAAACTATAATTGCAGAGATTTTAGGCTTGGCGCTACAATGGCGCGGTGCGCCACTATAGCGCCAGAAACTAGCATCAGTAGTTTGTCCCATGGTAGACGCACCACTAAAGCACTTGCATGGTTTTTAAGCCCATTTTCCAGATTTTAGAAATTTTAGGCGTGGCGATGTAGTGGCGCGGTGTGCCACTATAGCGCCCGCAGAGTTTTAGCCCATCTTTCCTGATTTTGATGAGGGTCAACTTGGACATTTTTCCCTAAACATATATACCCTAACTTGAAACATTTTGGGATCATTTTTCAGCCTTCTCACCTCTAAGGAACTCTAAACTTCATCCACTCTTCTCTTCCAAATCATCTCCAACAAAATCCTCTCAAAAGCTCAAGGATTCAAGATCTTCAAGTCATGTCTTTGACTTTCGGTGAGATATTCTTCATTTCCAGGTATATAAGGCTAACCTAAAATATGGATTGAGTTCTTCCATATGTCCATAGATGTATTGGATAGAAGTTGTGAAAGATTTGAACCTTCTATGAAGGTTTTCTTGAAATTTCCTAAACTATAGAATATTACTAATATGTGTTAATGATGTTCTTAAGTTGAGTTTGTTGAGAGTATGGATTCATGTTTCATCCACATGAAAACCAAGATGAGATTTTCTTTTTGGTCAAAAATTATCTTGAGGTTGAGATGGATGGTTTTTGTGTATATGTATTGATTGGAATGAAAGGAATGAATTGGAATAGTTATAAATGTGAATGGCATAAAAAGAAATAAAACATTGGTAAAGCTAGAGTGTCACTTTTGTTTCTATAAATGGAATATAGAATTAGATAAGAACTTTGGAGCAAGATGTTTAATAATGATGTGAATGATGATGTTTGATGATGATGTGAGTGATGGTTATCTTTAACATAAGTAAAATGATTGATGAAGAGGTAAGTTGATGATGATGCTTGAGGTGAAATAGATTGGAGTCTAATGTGACTACATGATATGTGATTTGCATAATTTGAATTGATTGGAGTCATATGAGTATAAATTATGGTTTGAGAAGGAGTTTTAAGTAAATGGATTGTGAGCATTTTTGCATAAACTATTTATACACTATTTTGGATTTAAAGAATGATTATTTTCATCTTTGATTTAAAAAAAAGAGTTTAAGCATGAGTTGAGTTTGAGAAGTCTTTTAATTATTTTTGAACATGAGTATTTTGAGTATAAATGAGTTGAGCATTTTTATATAAAAATGTCTATTTTTGAGTTGAGTTGAGGAGTTGAAATTATGTTTTAAAGACATCTAATATTTTCTACATTCATTGAGTTGAGATGGTATCAATTTTAAAGAGGAGAGTCTGACAATGAGACCAAATGAGTATTTTGAGTATATTACTCACTTGATAGATATGAGCATATTGAGTCTTGGGAGTAGTATCGAGCACCAAATTGGGTAAGAGTATAGTCCATACTCGAATACCATGAACTACGTCGCCAAACGTAGAAGAGGATTGGACCGTTAAAGTCGGATATTTTCTAAATTACTGTCCTGACATGATAGGACTTGATTGGTTATGGATCCATGATTGTTGATTCGTTCTTACCCTAGCAAGGTATGAATGGATGTGGCAATAACGTCGGTTTGTTGTACTATCACTTGCTCATATGTTGGTAGTTGTCGGTTAGAGAAACTCTCAATTGAATGGATTGTGCTTGATATGATTGGTTTGATTGTGATTGTAGATGATTGAGTTGAATTATAAAGCATTGCATAATTTAATTTGCATATCTATTGAATTAAGTCCTTTGACTTTATTGTTGAGTTGATTACATATGATTGGATTAGATTAGATGGTATATGATTGGATTGAATCAGAATATACATGATTGGATTGGATGATATGTGATTGGATTGTGTATGATTGGATCGGATTAGGTGATATGTGATGGATTGGATTAAATGATGTGTGATGGATTGGATTAGATGATATGTGATTGGATTGAATAGAATGGTATATGATTGGATTGGATCGGATTGTATATGATTGGATTGGATCGGATGATATATGATTGGATTGGATTGAATGATTTAATTGAATTGTATCGCACATGATTAGATTGTATTGGATGGTTTATGATTGGTCTCTGTCTAAACTGTGTTCTTACTTTAGACTTATGACACTTTGATTGAGTCTCTCTTATCTTTCTGATTTGAGATATTTGAACCGATGTTATTCTACCTTGAGGTATGTTTCATTCTACTATATTACATAATCGTACATTCCATGTACTGACGTTCATTTGGACCTGCATCATTTCATGATGCAGAGATAGGTTTAAGAGATCGTCAATAAGAGCACCATTGAGGATCTATTCACGCTCAGCTTATTGGTGAGTCCTCCCCTACATTCGGAAGACACCACTTATGTTATTCTTGCATTGAGTTAGTCCTTTTCATTTTGATTTGAGGTAGCCATGAATATGTCATTGGCACCAATTGAATAGTAGTGATAGAGGCTTCATAGACTAGACAGTGATGGGTCGATTGAGTATTTTATTTTCATGAATTGTTCTTGTCAGACTATTTTAATGACAAAGATTTGAGTTTGATTTGTTGGCCCATGGCCTTTCTTTCTTGAGTTAAATTGTCGATTGGAATTGCCCACTAAATTATTTCTCTATTTTAAACCTTCCACTGATGGATTGAATGAACGGATGTGTGATCAGGCTAAGTGGTTCGCTTGGGAGCCAGAAATAGTTTCTGAGTGTCGGTCACGTCTAGGGTACCCTCCCGGGACGTGACATGATCGTATTGTATGCGCACCTTTTCCACCATAATCTCCTCAGTCTTCTCATCTACAATTTCCATAAGTACACACTTAGGTAGATCAAATAGCAAATCTACTTGGACCTTTACCCTTGCGCAATTAGGTCTAGTTTTATTTATGGTGGCCATGTCCAATCCTAGTGGTTTCCCAACTGCAGATGCCAAAGTAAATAAACATTCTGTCACAAAATACGTGGGAAGGAGATTTGGGAAAGAAATCCAAGCCATGGCTATAGATTTTTCTTCCTCAACCTTAAAAGTAGAATTATAAATTAATGGCCTCATTTGATACGTAGAACCATCCTTAGAATTTCAACCAAAAGGCACCCTTCGAGGACAAATTAATGAAATCCTCCATTAGGGAAAATCTTATCAATAAGTGTCTATCTCTCAAGAGACCGATATCACACTTTCCCTTCACTCCACACTGTTGAGGGATAATAGTTCTTAGCTCTTGCAGCTCCGGCCATCCACATGAAAACTTACCCACAATGGCATTTTCTAGATTTTCAATCTGCTCCATTCTAGTCACTTTAGCAGCTGTCCAATGTACCACCAGAGTACCCTCTAGGTACGATACATTCTTGATTGGAATGGGGTCGCATTTGACTTTTGGAGAAGTTTCATTCACAAGGGTCTGAGCATAATTTGGGGAAGAAGAAGTGGAAGAGAGAACTGGTTCCGGGTGAGTGAGGGGAGGATAGTGTAGAAGGTTCGTAGCCGCCGGTGAAGCTTGGCCGACGGCGGCCAAGGCGGCCATGGTTTAGCTAAGATTCAAAAAGGGGACATGGTTTAGTTAGAATTTTCTAAAGAGAGATTTCTGTTGTTTATGTTAATCTTTTCACCTTCTCTCTCCCCTCAAACTCCTTTTTCCTCTCACCTTTCACCTTTCCTCTCCCCTCAAACTATTTTTTTCTCTAAAAAACTGACCATCTTCTCTGTAAATATTTTATCAGGATAAAAATTCAAATTTTTTCTTCGTTCTTTCCGTCCTAATATTGAAGAATCCATTCCAGCTAAATATCAATCTCTTTTATTTTTGGATTATGTATATTCTTTTCGATTTCTTTCCTTTGCCTTATTTTTTATACCTTACAATTTGCAATATCTCAGTAAATTCAGGGTTTTTCATTCAGAAAAATGGATGAACAATGATTACTAGAGCTATACATTTGCATTTACCAAATTCCATTGAGCATCCATCATTTTTATTGGGTCTAACTCAAGTTTTTGGAGAGATTGCAGGTTCTATTGCTAAATCCAAAGCAATGTTTGAAAATAGAACAAAACAAGAGATTAGGTTTAAATTTCGTAATGACCCCAAAATCATAGAAGAAAACATCTAGAAATCGAAATTAGAAGTCTCAAACAAAAAAAGAGAAGTGCAAAAAAAGGGTTCTAAATCTGACTTTACGGTTTCTAACAAAAAAAAAACCAAAGGAAACCTCTTCTAGTAAAGATGACTCCAAAACAAATGGTGAAGATGATGATGTTGCAAATGAGCAACATGATTGTGGTGATAAGGAGGTATTTCTCTTTTTTCTTTTTAATAGATTGTTAGTTGTATATGTATACTTAGTTTGAGTATTTTTATATGTGGGGACTCACTATCGCTAATTGCGTCTGCTTGAATCTTTTTTATCGCGTAATCCCACAATAGTACAGCATATCTATCCACCACAACCTTCAAGGTAGCTTTGTCCCTGTAGAGCTGATCCTCATATACGTACTTATGGCATGGATCTGTAATAACCCCGTTGATGTTTTCTCAATCAAATGCCTCAAGTGGTTCAATTAATTCTTCAATTTTAAGATGCCTTGTATCAATCTCTTCAACTCCAGCTATACAAATAGCTCCAAAGCTACCCCCAACGCGTGACTTGAACCTTCACAAATTTCTTTGTTTTCATTCAACTTATCACAAACACTAATACAAATAGGATATTTGTTAAAATCATTTATAGATTTCTTGAGCATCACATAAACTCTAACTCCCATGTCATTGTGTATCATTATTGGTTTTTTGTTTTCTTCAACCTTGTATTCCATTATCATTACCTTGGCATTCAAATCAACACCAACTTGATTTCCAATTAGAATATACAATTCTTCATAAGATGTGTTCTCCTTAAACACAATCCCCTCCATATTGTATTCCACATAACAATTATCATCATTCCACTTTTCCGAGTGCATCACCAAAATTACTAACGTGGACATTGTTGTTTTAATTAAAAACAAAAAAATTACTTTACTTTTACAAATTATTTATTATAAAAATTACTAACAAGCATATTTAATTATATATACTTCAAACGGAAATAAATTTAATTATATATAATCAGGATATACAATACATTATTCAAGAATAATAATATACAAATCCAACAGAAAGGTTAATCAATATTGCTATTGTATACATACAACTCTTGCTTACAGGTGTATAGGCAAAACATTATACAAACAATTAAATATACAAAGTTAACTGATGCAAAAAAAATCTGATACGATCAATACACAACTACTTCACGTTTATAAAATACTTATACAAATTATTGACAAACTTATTCATTTGTAAAAAATCAAATAGAAATTAATTAAATTATATACAAACAAGCTATACAATACATTATACAAATATGTTTAACATACAATCCCAAATTTCGATAATCACGCTTTGTATCATCAAATATACAACTGTTAAATATATATGTACAAACCATTAAATAGTCAAATTCAACCTAAGAACAAAAAAATGTATATGTACTCGATTCACAAATAATACTTGCATATATGTACTTTATTATAAGCGTTTCTATTTTGTTCAACTGTTTATATTTCATTAGTTAATTCATATCATATTTATATATTCACATTATATACAATTAAACAAATACATGTTTTCGTAAAAACATCTGTATAATCATATTCATCATGTGCTATTAAATTTTTGACCCTACGTAATATACTTATCTGAAAATAGCATAAAATCTAGACCAATTTAATATCAAATTCACGAAGAATTTTGAGAACTCAAACACGAATTACAGATCAATCAATTCAAATACAAACGTTAACCACAAAATTATTTTCTATGAAATACCTCGCTCAAACTTAATTTCGCTGTTAACCTTCAAATCTTCAAACAAGGATTAAATCAAATACCTCGTCTTGTTATTCTGAAAATTTTCTGTAAAAACCCAATGAATAATGCGGTTTTCTTGAAGAAGAAGAAATCTGTTCTGTTAATTAAATTTAAAAAATGATTTGTATATTATCATTACATAAAAAACGTAATATACAAAATATTAAAATTTAGCCATTAAAAATGTAGTTATAATTGATAAATAGGCAAACTCTAGCTAAGGAAGCCCTATTAAGTTTCACATCTAACCTATTTATGAAAGTTTTTCTTTATTTTATCATTTTGATTTGATACGAAATTTAAGAGAGTAATTTTTTTAAAAAAATTATTGTCTTAAATTAAAAATAAATTAAATATATCAAAATGTCTTTTTATTTGTGATTTTAAACATGTCATGTAAAGAATTAGAAGTAAATAGTTGTTAAAAAGGAAAAATACAAATAAATTGAAATTAAAAGAGTACTAAATAGATAGAGAAATGATATGTCAGGGTTGACTTTACTTTTCCTCACCTCATCACCTATCATCAAGCTTCCTATCCCAAATTTTTCAGTCAATTTGGATTAGACTCATCTCTAGGCTTCGCATCTTCGTGAAAAGATCCATGCCTCTACTTATGGATTTCATACCACTCATACATTCTCCCCTCTTCTCTCTTTGAATCGGCAGCTGGAACGTCTGACCTGATCAATGCGAAATTTAGAAATATGGAACATGATTTGATTGAAAATGTGTAAGTCATCAGAGAAGGGAGATTTAACTGAATTTATTTCTAAGTTAATTTTGATCCCTAAATGTCATGATCCAATTTCTCAGGCCGTGATGGCACCTGCTAACACCCACCAGCAGGTAAGCCTAACCCTTAATCCTTAGCTCGAAATCAAAGGCAACGGGCTATCAAGCGGAAGATGAATAAATAAAGAGAAAAATAAGTAATAATGAGAAGAACGAGAACAATTGAAACAAACATATGAAACCACCCCAAGACTTGACATCAGTCAGTAATCGAGCATCTAAATCAAAATATGAATACAAGGCTTTTACAAATACAATATGAGTACAGATAGTCTTCGACAACAAGCAAAGACTAGTATTAATTCAGCATGGATGGAAATCCGCAACTCCGAATGCCAGGAGCTCACCAAATCTTCAAATCACAAGCTGCTCCGCACCAGTCCAAATCAACCGCGATAACCCATACTATGATCTGCAGGGGACAGAAGTGTAGTATGAGTCCCAAATAAATGGTACTCAATAGGCATAGGCCGACTGAGCTCCATAGATAAGCCAAGTATAAATCACAAGTATACATGCAAATATAATACAAGTAAACAAATAAGATCTAACACAAGGTAAAGTAAGAAATGAGAGTAAGGAGAGAGGATATATATACCTATAGATGACCGAATCAAAGAACGCACCTCCACGCGCAAGCCACAACTATTTACAGAAAGGAGCAATAAAGGAGCCAACTAATCAATTAAGGAATATTGTCTATCGCGGCTAATCACATATCAACTAAGAACCAAACCAACTGAGTCTAACAAGGAAGCCCCAACAACAACAACCCAGACTAAGACACCTTGCAACCCAACTACAAGTACAACAAGAGATAAGAATAGGTAAAATCAGATAATAACCGACCGAACGCCTATACCCCTAGAAGGTAAAAACAATAACAAATATACCTCCAGCCCCCATAAAATTGGAGAGCACACCATACAAGTATATTGGTGATAGTCGATGCTAATGAATACAAGTTTGTAGTAAAAATTAGTAACATCATTTGTTTCTCTCAGAGATCAATAACAACAATAAGTGTATAGATCCATACTGATCCTCGGCCTGCCAGGTGGAACCCATGCAACTCCCTCATCTAGTTTCGTGGTGCACAAGCCAAATGGGCCCATAGGTGATGCGGGAAGCCCGTATACACTACCTAGGCCTGAACCAGGTCTTACATAGATATATAGTATCCCTATAGTGGTACCAAAGAGTGAGCAGCCAAGCCGATGTAGAAAGGGTGATGCCACGCGGAATATTAGTAAACAAGTACCCTCAAACCGTGAACACCCTAGAAAGGGGCCACCTAGTCAGCCAATAAACTCCTAGGGGCATGGCCCAACTAGCAAGAGTAAACTCGAGGGCATCAATGAGTCAAGAAAGGACGTCGATGCGCCGAATAACCAAGTAAAACTGAGCACACCCCAGATGCCTCTAATGCATCAAGTAGAAAAAGGAGTACGTCCCTGACGCCTCATAAGTTTCAAAATTAGTGACCAAGTAATCCAGGTGGTACGACTTCTATTAAAACCAGTTTAAAAGTAGTAAAAGTATGAGAAAGCCTTCTCAAAAGTAGTAGTGAAAATTCCAATGTCAATATCATAATCATACCACAAAACGAGTGAATATGCTCAATCAAATGCAAGCGTGCCATCACCAACATCCAAACAAGATGCACACAGCCATAAAGAAAATACCAAGTCCTAGCACACCAACAAGTCAAGGGACAAACCTGGGATCCAATCGCTCCTCTGATACAGCTTCGGGCCCAACAATAGATAACAGGTAAGATGGCATCATAAGCCTACCACTAAACAAAAGCAAAACAATCGAGACATGGCTCAAAACTAGATAGGGGGATAAATATCTCTAGGATAGATGCCTTACCCCAAAATATGCCACCTCAGCTCCCAACGAGCACAGCTAAGCCCAACCTACGGCTACGACGAGCCCTAGAGGTCTCAAGCACTAGCATAAAGGGTATCATATCCATGATAAGCCCTGCCAAAAGCTACGCCTATCTAAGAGGGAAATAAACACCTTATAAAGCACCTAAGGCTCAAACCTAGCCTAAGTCCATCAATAACAATCCTAATTTAAGAATTTTACGAGACTAATCTAGCTTACAGCTCACCCGAAAACAAGAAAACGGATTAGGATGAGGAGAATGCTAATCTCGAAAAACACCCTTTAAGTTATATGTAAAATATACTACACGATATCTATTAGAGTTCAATCAAAATAGGGAGATCGTAGCCTACCTCGAAGCCGAACACGTATGCTCCGAATCCATCAAAATAGTGCTCTCGACCTCCGAATCACCTCCAATCGCCGCCACACTAACAAAATTGTAATTACCTCATCAATACGGATATTTTGATACCAATTTACATTTTTTGGAGACAGACCCAAAATCGGGTCTAAAACGAGATTGTGGGACCCGCAATGGGAATTCCAAATTCGACTCCATAAAAAGGTACATTTGAGCTTAGAGAACTTGTGTTCCAACTTATAGCACAATTTGACGCTTGAAAAGTACAAAAATCAGCTCATGCATAATTTCACCATTAAATGATAATTCAAAAAGGAGGGCAGTCCCTTAGGGATGAAATTTCCTCAAACGATGCTTCAACGGATGAAACTAATTACACCACGACGTTTTTTGCGGAAAAACCCAGAATTTAGCCTCAAGAAACACTATAAACGGAGCTAAAATGCTCAAGAAGCAAACCCCCAAAATTCATCAAAATACCAACTTGAAAATACTAAAAGACAGCAGCTTAAACATCAAATTTTACCTCCAACGAAACTTCTAATGCACTCCCCAAGCTCATCAATGCATTTCCCTCAAAATTATATTGAAGTTAGACCTTTGAATCGCCAAAATCGAGCTTATATAAACCAAGAAATTAATTCCCAAAGTTCTTAAAGATTTCACTTCAAAAAAACTCAGTGCAACATCTAAAATCAAGATTGTACCTCAAACAAATTCCCCAAATTAGTTTCCAATCTCTCCAACACGTTCTCCTTGAAAAATATTACAAGTTTGCCTTTTGAATCACCCAATTTGGAGCTCTATAAGTCAAGTTATGAGGTTTTGAGTTGGAGAAAATACACAAAAACGGATTTTTAACTTGCACAAGCAGTGCACTGCTGCACCCTCTTTTTGGCACAGTCCAAAATCTTCGACGGTGTGTTCGGGATTCGTTCAAAACCTGTGTGCGTAGACGATATATGCTACCCCATCAAATTTGATGTTCCGCACTCAATAACGCATTCAAAATTCTCATACGAGGTCATTTTAACAAAAAGTGGATCTCATACCCAAATGTCATTTAAGCCAAATTCCACAGCGGGCCTCGGGATTAGACCGAAAGCCTCGAAAAGCGAATGAAGGGTCGTTCAAGACCAAACTCAAAATTTTAGCACTAACCGCACTATCAAAATTTTCATCTGAGCGCGTTTTCCAAGAATATTAACCAAAGTTAACGATGAGCTAACTTTCAAAGTCAAAATCGTCAAATAATCCCAAACTCGTATTGATTGCCTCGATACCCGTTCTGACAATGCTACTAGCCTAATTTGGACATTTCGGAGCTGATGGAACTGTCAGAATTTGAATTTGAGGTCTCCTTGACCCAAAACTCGAAAAGTCGCAACTAACCCAACTTAGGCCTTCAAAATACCAAAACGGGATCGGGACCTCTAAAAATTCAAACGACAATTTGTCTAGACTAAAAACCTTCCTCCGAATCCAACAAAGTCATTGGAATTCCATTTCGAGCATCGAAACTCCGAAAGTTGACCAAAGTCAAATCTTGACCTAAAATTCCTCAAATTCCCAACTCAAGACCTCGAATCTTCGTTGCAACTCCAAAATTGATTCTGTAAACTCTCCATGACCAATTTCCACATTCTAGAGGTGTTGGAATTGACGAAATTCCGTTCCGAGGTCCGTAGCTCCGGTTGACCCCAAATACCCCTTTTGAACACTTAAAGCTTATGAAAACTCAAAATTTTCAAAGACTCAACTTTTCATAAGTTTTTCTAAAACCAACCACCTAGTACTAATTAGAAACGACTCGGGGCAACTAAAGAAAAAATAAAATAATCATTTTACAAAAAAAATCAAAAATGATCTTCAGGATCATTACACTAAAGCCGATACTAATGAATCTAGAGTTATCAAATTCTCATGGGCCAGAGAGGGTAACATGACTAATTGTAATTTTGTGATCAAATCAATTAAATATGTTTGCAGTTGATAAAATAAATTGCTCTGATCTTTATTGAAACGTTGATATTTTAAAAAGAATTTAAAATTTTTATATAAATCACAAGAATTAACAACTTAAAATATTTTTAAAAAGTATATAGCAATATTATAATTAAAGAAAATTTGATTGACTCTCCATATTTCAAATGTGTCACATAAATTGGGATAGAGGGGTAAATATATTTTCAATAATTTATATATTTACAAATTACGTAAAAAGTATTATAAATCACAATAATTAATAATTTTTAAAAAAAGAAAAATAAATTACAATAAAAAAAATTACTGTCTCTCAAAAAATTATCTATGTTATATAAATTGAGATACAAAAAATTACATATATTTGGCACATGTTGACACTAATTTCTGTGTCTAGTATGTAAATAAAGATACTGAACAAAATTATTTTTCTTCTTTATTAGATTTTATTTAATAATAAAAATACATGTATATTTTATATTTACTTTTTGTCTTTAAATAAGTTCAAAAGAAAGGTCTAGAAACATCAGTGTGATTCTCAGATATAATTGGTGGTCCAAATTAAAATTTCAAAATGAGGCTTTAATTTTTGTTTTCAAGAAAAAAGATTTTTAAATATATTTTTATATTTTTTTCAGATGCAAAGTTACGAATAAATTTGTTTTATGATTGATTTCTTCCTATAATTGCATTTCAATTAATAATATACCTAATTCATTCAATTTCTCTTGTGATGTGGTTGATCTTATGTAAGATTTTATCCATGTTTATTTAAGATTATTTTTTTCAACCGAGACAATTGTTATTAAAGATGACGGGGTGGAGCGGAGTGGGGCGAGTTGAAACTCAACTCGCAAAATATTCAATCCGCCCCGCCCCGCTCCACTTAGTAATTTTTTCTATTTTTATCCGCCCCGCTCCACATCTGCATAGACCCATCCTGCCCGGCCCCACTTAAAGTTTTTCTTCATTTTTTTACTTTGCTAACACATATTCAATTTCATTACTTTTATAAAGGAAGACTTTATACTACTCTTCTGAGGCTTTTCAATATGAATTTGAATTTAATCGAGTTTTAATGTGAATATCGCATATCGGGTCTTAGTAACCTGACCATTCCAAGAACTCTCCCTTAAAAGAGTAAGAAAGCTACTTATAAGAAAAATGTACAAAATTCAATCAACTAACTCAGTTATCAACTTAAATAAATAATCAAATAATTTTTATTTGAAGATACATAAAAAAGAAGAAGATATCTTTAGAAAAAACACATTTCTCGTAATGAGGCTTTTTTCTTAGTGCAGAAAGTACCAACTCAATGTTCTTCAATAAATGACCAAAAACAGTTAAATGTAATTAACTGTAAACTTAAAAAGCAAAATGGTAAAGAAACAGAGTTACAAATAACATTGAAAATGGAAGAAATTGTACCAAAAATAAAAAGTGAATTGAAAAGGAAGTATAGAAACAAAGGTATAAGCAGCAATTTCACCCTCACCCACCCCCGCCAAACTTTTAAAAAACTGATTCAACCCGCCTCACACCTGTATTGATTGAAATCCACCCCACCCCATGTTGGTTTAAACCTGCCCGCCCCGCCCCATACAAGTTATGTTTTCAAAGTATAACAAGTTTATTGAGCCTAGTGACGTGGGTGTTAGTTAGGAGGTTATAACTAACTTATAATTAGTTAGTTAGGAATTAACAGTAGTCAGTAGTTAGAGTAGCAGTAACAGATTTAGCATCTATATAAAGAGTGGTAGTTGATTGTTGTACAATTAGTTTTTCTGATGAAATGGATTGGTTTCCTTCTTCTCTCTAAGCTGATCTTTCTCTTAATTGAGTCCAAGTTTCCAGCTCTAAATCCATGGTGTGATAGCTGAAGTTTACATGGTATCAGAGCATATGATCTAGCATTTACTTTCGCATATTCTCTCTGTTTCGTCTCCAATTTGTGTGCAGTAATCTACGATGAGTGAACCACCAGCTAATCAGAGTGAACCAACTATAGATCACAATGATCCATTGTTCTTACAGCCTACGGATACACCAGGAGTAACCTTGATTGCAATTCAGTTAACTGGAACTGAAAATTATGCATTATGGAGCAGATACATGAAGATTGCACTACTTGGTAAGAACAAATTGTTAGTAAACTGTATTAGAAAATAGTAAAAACAGTAACAACAACTAAAGGTCATAAAACACAGAATCTGAAAATTAATGCAGAAATAAAATCGAGCCCACTGAATGCACAGTGTGTCCTTAAGGAAATTATTCTCCTCAAAGTACCCGAGGTTTTGGAATCTTTCCTCCCAGGATAAAACGATTTACTCACCAAAGTAGAGGTACTGCAAATCTTTGATGACTGTGAACCACTTGAAGGATGTATATCACACGATTTTAGAAAGTGCAGAAAGAAGAAGAAGAAGATGTTATTTCAGAATTTTCGTATGAAACATTCTGAGGATTAACAGATATATATAGACTGTTTTCACCTTTTAAGAAAAGGCACCTGTTGGGAAAAGGTTTGCCTGTTGAGAAAAGGTTTGCAACTTTTCGGACAGGTTGCAACCTTTCAAAAATCCGTTGGAAAAACGGAGGGAAATTTAAATTAATCCAGGAAAGAAATGGGTCGCGGGTCAGGATTTTTTCACTTAATTAATTAAATAAATAAATAATATTAATTAATTAAAAAATTTAAAGAAAATTTGGTCCAAAAAGATTATCAATCAAATGACCAAATCCAAAGCCGAAGCCGAGCGAGCGACGACGACAACGGCGTGAGGAGAGACCCTCTTCTTGACCCTTTAGCAACATGAAGGAGTGCTTCTACTTTTAAGTAGGACTTTTCATTTCCACCACCTATATGGGACCAAAGCTTATTTAATAAAGCAAGAGAGAACATATCATTTCCTCTCCACTTCTTTTTCCCTCAATTTCCCATTCAACCTATCAATTAAACCCAACACAAATTAGGGTTTGTTGATGGAAGTTGTCTGAAATCTTCATACACTGGAGCATTACTGAAACGTTGGGAGAGATGAAATGCCATCGTATTTTTCTGGATTATGAATGTAGTCTCGAAGGAGTTGATGACAGAAATAGCGTATGTGCCAGATTCTCGAATAGTTATCTGTTTACTTCTCCAGACTTACTGATATTTGGGATGAATTTGATGCCTTGATCCCCCCTTCAATGTGTAATTGTGAGACTTCAAAACATTCACTGAGAACATTCAGAAACACAGAATATTTCGGTTCCACACATAATTGAATGCCTCCTATTCCAGAGCAAAAATTCAGATTCTCAGGGTGCAGGCCTTGTCTAGCTTGAATCAAATCCATGAACTAATCATGTAAGAAGAAAGTCAGAGATCACTCACTACTGCAATGCCAGATTTGGAGATTAATGAAACCACTGCATCAATGGCAAATAAACCAGTATCAAATTACAGATCTAAAACAACTGACTTATATTGTGATTACTGCAAAAGGCTAGGTTACACTAAAGAAGTATAAAGGAAATTGCTTGGTCAATCAAATGATAGGAATTTTCAGAACAATAGAAATTATCAACATGATAGAGATGATAGAGCTTCACATGATAACACATTAAGGATGAAGAACCAGTATTATCAAAAGCCTGTTGTAAACTATGTGGCTGAGGAAACACCAACACAGATGATTAACAGAGGACATGAGTTAGATGTCACACCTAAGGCTAATGTAGCCACAACCAATCTTGTTGGTTCCTCTACTACTACTGACTCAAGTCCAGGTACTATTCTGTCTCTATTGTCTAAATTGGAACAAGTTCAGTGGGTGGTAGATACAGGAGCAAATAATCATATGGTATCAAAATTAGATTTACTGAATGATTCTTAACAACTATGTAAAGTTGGACAAGTGCATATGCCAAATGGTGAGAACTCAGATATCACACGCAAAGGATCTGTAAATATATTGAAAACACATCAACTTAGTTATGTTCTTTATATTCCTAACTTCAAGTTTAACTTGTTGTCTATCTCCAAACTCACTAAGGAAATGTGTATTTTAGGACCTTTGTAGTGGCAAGGTATTGGCGATCGGTAAAGAATTAGGTGGACTTTATCTGTTTGGTGATGTAGCTTAGTTAATAAAACCTTTTCCTTCAACTTCATATGTTGTTAAAGACAATACTACTCTCAGTACATGACATAGAAGACTTGGACACAAGCCTATTGCAGCTATACTGAAGATGGACAAGTTCCTTCATCATAGAGTAGATATGTCTTGTGGTCTATGTCCTGTGTCCCTTAGCTAGACAAACCAAGCTACTATTTCCTGTTAGTACTATTCATTCCAATGCTATTTTTGATTTGTTACATGCTGATGTATGGGGTCATATAGAATGCCAACTATTGATAAGAAAAGATTCTTTCTGACTATTGTAGATGACTTCTCCAGATTGACTTCGTTGTTTCTAATGAATTCTAAAGACAAAACTTGTTGGATACTCAAAATATTTTTTCCATGATTCAAACTCAATATAGTTTTCCTATTAAGGTTCTTAGAACTGATAATAGCTCAGAGTTCGTTAATTCTTCTGTTCATGATTTTCTTTCTGCACAAGGGACAATTTATCAAACTACATGTGTTTACATACCTCAACAAAATAGAGTTGTGGAAAGGAGACACAAATACATATAGAAATAATTAAGGCCCTAAGGTTTGAAGCAGCTATACTTATCTCTTTTTAGGGTGAATATGTTCTCACAGTTGTGCACATCATTAATAGGATCCCTTCTTCAGTACTAGGGAATAAATCACCCTTTGAGATAATCTCTCACCAGCCACTTTCACTTGACCATCTTAAAGTGTTTAGTTGTTTAGCATTTGCAGTTAATGTCCAAAGAAGGGATAGATTTGCAACTAGAGCATTGCCAGCTGTATTCATAGGCTACTCAGCCACCAAGAAGAGATACAACCTATATGACCTTCATTCTAAAAGATTTTTCTTTAGTAGAGATGTCATTTTTCATGAGTGTGTTTATCCTTTCAAATAGATGTCCTCTAGTACAGACCCTATGTTTCCTGTCATGGATGTCACTGATGACCTCCCCATTGAATCTATGGACTTTACTCCTCATGTTTCCACACCTCCTTCAGATCTCACTCAAGCTCCTGCCCCCATAGCTGAGATTCCTCTAATAGTTCCAGACTCACAACCACTAACAGCTCCATTGAGACGATCTTATTGACCTAGAGCCTTTCCAAAATGATTCACTAACTATATGGTCAACTATTGTGCTTATCCTATGTCTAACTATTTGAGTTATGATTCTTTATTCCCTGCTTATGCCAAATGCCTAGCTGCTGCCACATCTGATATTGAGCCTCATAATTATCATGAAGCCATCAAAGATGACAGATGGATTCTTGCTATGCAACAAGATATAGTTGCTTTTGAAGAGAATGGTACTTGGGACATAGTTGATCTATATCCTGGTAAACATGACATAGGATGTAAATGGATGTTTAATATCAAATATAAAGTTGATGGTCAGGTTGGACGATTTAAAGCTATTGGTTGCCAAATATTTTAGTCAAAATGAGGGTCTGGATTACAAAGAAACCTTTTCACCAGTTGCCAAGATAGTGACTGTAAGGTCTGTTCTTGCTGCTGCTGCCTTTAAGCACTGGTGTATCTATCAAATGGATGTATACAATGCATTCCTTCAAGGTGATTTAGTAGAGGAAGTTTATATGCAGATTCCATTTGGTTTTCACAAGGGATCTGCCAGCAAGGTATGCAAGCTTAAAAAGTCCTTATACGGCTTGAAGCAAGCCTTTAGGCAATGGAATTTGAAGCTCACTGCTGCTCTCCAAGATTTGGGATTTGTTCAGAGACATTTTGATTATTCTCTTTTTACCTTTACTTCTGAATCTGATGTGATCATAATTTTGGTGTATGTTGATGATCTTTTGGTTATGGTTCCAACCATGCTCTCATTCAGTCTACCAGACTTAATCTTCAGCATAGATTTAAGATGAAAGATCTTGGTGATTTAAGGTTCTTTCTTGGCATTGAATTTTTCAGAGGTGCTTCTCGGATCTTGATGAATCAGAGGAAATATGCCCTTGAATTGATTGTTGATTCAGGGCAAGGGGGAGCTAAACCTGCTTCTACACCTTTTGATTTCAATCAAAGACTCTCATCCCACGAGTTTATGTAGCTACAAGAAGCATTACTGATGACAAGTTATTGCCAGATCTATGAGGCTATCAAAGGTTAATAGGGAGTACTATATCTCACCATGACCAGACCTAACATTGCTTATACAGTTCAAGTTCTGAGTCGGTTCATGCACAAACCAAAAGAGTCTCACATGCTTGCTGCTAGCAGGGTCATTAGGTATAACAAGAGTGCTCCAGGTCTTGGCCTTCTCATGTCCTCAACTACATCTCATCTGCTATTTGCCTATTGTGACTCAAACTGGGCCACTTGTCCACATACCAAAAAATCAGTCACAAAATACATGGTTAAGTTTGGATCTTCATTGATCTCATGGAAGTCAAAAAAACAGGAGACAATATCAAGAAGTTCAACATAAGTTGAATTCAGGAGCATGGCATTAACAGTAGCAGAATTATCTTGTTGACATGCTTATTAGGAATTTCAGTTGCACAACCTATTGATCTATATTGTGATAGCAAAGCTTCCATCCAAATAGCATCAAATTCAATATTTCATAAACGCACTAAATACATAGACATTGACTATCACTTTGTGAGGGAGAAACTACAACAAGGATTGATCAAGACTCATCATATAGGAACAAAGGAACAACCTGCTGATTTGTTTACCAAAGGATTGGGAAAAGCACAACATTATCATTTGCTTATCAAGCTTGGAATGAAGAATGTATTCTTACCACTCAGCTTGAGGGGGAGTATTGAGCCTAGTGACGTGGTTGTTAGTTAGGAGGTTATAACTAACTTATAATTAGTTAGTTAGGAATTAGCAGTAGTCAGTTAGCTAGAGTAGCAGTAACAGATTTAGCATCTATATAAAGAGTTATAGCTGATTGTTGTACAATTAGTTTTTCTGATGAAATGGATTGGATTCGTTCTTCTCTCTAAGCTGATCTTTCTCTTAATTGAGCCCAAGTTTCCACCTCTAAATCCATGGTGTAATCCTTGGTAGCTAAAGTTTACAAAGTAATGCCTCTTAATTCTACAAAATTTATATCGTTCAGGGCATAAATTCAGTTTAGAACCCACAAATAATTTCGTACCAGACATAAATTAGTTCCTATAGAACTTATGCTGATAGAGGCATACGTTCATTTTCAAAACTCACAAAATTATATTGTAAGGGACATAACTTATTCTTACATAAGACAAAAGTTCTCTAAACTTATGTCTTGCAAAATTAGGTTATAAATAAGTACATTTTGACCCACAATTCTTTTAGACAAAAATTAAAGACCACTCAAAATATGAGCAAATTGTGCAAAATCTTCAAACACGTAAGGAATGGACATTTTGGATTAATTAGTTTAGTGGATATCAAAGTAAAGGAGCATGCATGGGTAATTCGTATGCTTTCAGTGGGCAATTATGCAAACAATCCCAAAATATATACTCCCTCCATTCTTTTTTACTTATCAAATTTTGATTTGACACACCTATTAAGAAAATAATTATTGGTATAGTAAGTTTATCATTTTACTCATATTAATTGATAGAGTTTTAAACATATTTATTCACTACATTTTTCAAAGACATTAACTCAATGTTAAAAAAATGAGGGTATAATAGGAAGAAAAAAATTATCCTTTCTTGATTTGTCAAAATTAACCAGTTAAAAAAAAATCAAATTAGAAAATATTTGATAAGTAAATAGAAATGGAAGGAGTAATAGGGACCAGAAGGTCAAATTGTAAGTGTTGGGTCATGTCAATTTTGGGCTTTGTGAATATTCACTTGGACTAATGAATCCTTTTCGGCTTGTTCAACTAAAATGACCAAAGAGAGTGGACAGAATAATTACAAAGCTGAGTTCACAATATGAAGTAAATTAACAGCTGTCAAAGTAGCAGCCTGGACCACTTCACACGGTCTATCAAAATCAGCAGCTTTCTTTGAACCCATCGGCACTTGATTCTGACTCACCAAGTGCCTCTCCATTTTCACATGGAGTTGGTACTTCCACAAGGCCGCAACCGAGACAATACCTTTCACAAATGACTGATGTGTTCTTCCATCAAAGCAGCACTGAAAGTATTCTTTTTACCTTCCTTCAGCATCCAATGCTTCTTGCTCATTATAAACATATTATACACTAGAATATTTTTATGCAATATATATATATATATAATTCATTCTAGTTTCTTTACATTTACAGCGGAAAAGGGATAGCCAGCAGAGGTTGAGCTTTTGCAAGGGTAATACCAAATTTTTCCTCCATGTCCAAATCTTTAGGTGCAATTCCACCATGTAGCTTCCAATTAAATGTATTTAGCAATGAACCTAGCGCGACTGGAACCATCCTGATAGACAAAGGCAATCCAGGGCAAATTCTTCGACCAGCGCCAAATGGAATCAGCTCAAAATCCTGACCTCTAACATCTATATCCGACTCCCAAAACCTCTCCGGCTTAAATTCCAAAGGGTCTTCCCATATGCTAGAGTCCCTCCCTATAGCCCATACGTTCACAAGAACTTGTGAGTCTTTTGGAATAGTATAGCCATAAAGCTCAACATCTTTCACAACTTTGCGCGGAATTAAGAAAGGAACTTGTGGGTGTATTCGAAAGGTTTCTTTCACGATGCACCTCAAGTAAGGTAATTTAGCAACATCAGCTTCATCTATTTGTTTGCCTCTGCCAATCACTTGTGCAAGTTCTTCCTTTGCTTTCTCCAAAGTATGTGGATTCTTGAGTAGTTCAGCCATAGCCCACTCCAATGTATTTGATGTAGTATCTGTTCCTGCTGCAAACAAGTCCTGCAAAACTTACTAATTTAAGATGCTATGAAGTAGATGCCATATATGTAAAATCAAGTGAAAGATTCCAAAACATGTTAGTCAAACTGAAATGTTGTCACGGAAGAAAGGGGACCGAACACTGTTGATAAGGCGTGGCATTATTGCCACAAGCATTTAACCAAGCTACCTAACAAACAACTTGTTGAAACAAACAATTAAATACTCCCATCCTTTTTTAAATCCTAAAAATGTTAGGCGGAAATTTATAATTAAACAAGAATAAAAACCATTTTTTTATATAAACTAAAAAGAAAAATAAGATAACCAAATTAAAATCGAGAAAATATTTGATAAAATGTTCCCTCTACCCTAACAACTTTCAAAAAAAGTCGTCAGCAATTTATGGCAACCATTTGCAGAGGATTGGAGAAAGAGGGGTGAGAATAAACCAGACACAATTGCTCAATTTATATTCACTAGAAATTAGTACTTAATAAATGGCGATAGTTTCGGTTTAACTTTATAACACATGTTTTTCTGATGATTTTAAATATGACAAATCTTTCTTCTTCCACTTATAACATAACATAACTATATTTTAACTTTAAATGGATAAATTTGCCTCTTACTTTGTAATCTTATGTTTTCTACATTTAATTCAGCCTATTTCTTGAAAATAAATTCTTAGATAAACCTCTTTTTTTCATAGAAAAATTCATAACTTATACTTTAATTTTATTTATTCTTTTTAGATAAGGTGGTGGCATCGTTCAATTTATGGCAACCTCCTACACATTTGCAGAGAAACAAATAAAATAAAAGAAATGAAGAGAATATTTCTTTCAATTGGAGTAGAGAATATAAAAACTAACCAGACACAGTTGCTCGATTTGATTCCTGTCAATTTCATCAGGACTAATGTTGAGAAGGGCATCTAAGACGTCAACATTTTCACGATTTCCCATTTCCCTTTCCTTTAGCCTCTCATCGATCAAATCACTCATAAGGAGAAGAATCTTATTAAAATAATCAGTCGAGCGTCGCCTTATACCTTGTGGATCAATCTTTTTAAGAAAGGGGAAATAGTCCACCAAATTGGGTTTACCACCCTCAACCATGATGTTCCATACCAATTCCTTAAATTCCTTTGCAGAATCAGAGAATGGGTCAGTCAAATCTTTAGAGAAAATGGTGTTGGACAACAAATTTAAGGTAGTTCTAAAAGCTGCTCGGCCAACATCTACTGCTTCACCAACTTTGGAACTCATGTGACAATAATCAATTAGTTCCTGAATCTTTTTCGTCCTCAGATGTTCATTAGCGTCTAGCTTGTTTCCTGAGAATTAATATAATAGAGGAGATGAAATCAATCTATTTTTTGTTTTAGCATATGCTCAACTAGAGCGGCTCAAGCATATTAATGGTCCAAAGACAAAAATGAATCGGAAGCCTTAAATTTAAACAAATTGGGTTAGGACTCAAATTTAACTCAACTGCAAGTTATTTGTTACCTGAGAAGATGTGAGAGCTCAAAATCTTGCGAAGCGTTCTCCACTGAGAGCTGTTGACAGGTAGCCATATAACTGAGAAATCATTGTGATTGCAGGCATGGATAAAGTCAAGAACGAACCTATTGGAAAAGGCTAAATCTTGCTTTTGCATCACTTCTTTTGCCAAGACGGACGAGGAAATGACGATTGTGTTTATTTGCCCCAATTTCAGATTCATAATTGGACCATGTTTTTTTGCGAGTTGGGTAAGTGATATGTGGGGTTTATCACCAAGCAAGTGAAGATTTCCGATAATAGGCAAAGGGAATGGACCTGGTGCAACTCTTTTGGTTCTTCTAAGTGAAAGGACAACTCCACGGACCAAAATCCAAACGAATAACAGTCCTAGCAAAATGTTAACGTAGTCCATTTTTCTCTATAGTTTTTTGGCTTATGAACTAGGAAATATATTGGTTCTTGGAGGCAATGAAGCCATAGCCTTAGAAAGTTATATACGGTGGCCAAGGTTTTCATTTATTTTTGTCTTCACATAAGTTCGGTCTGGAAATATCGGTGTGATTTCTTGTCTACTTCCTTTTCCTATGAATTATTAGTGCAAGTATTCCCTTATTTTAAAGGGAAAAGACATAAATATTTTAAAAATTGTATCGAAAAGTCAATTATACACTTTAACTATTGAGGCGATCCATTACACACCAATATTGAGAAAGTTAGTTAGTTAGTGGACTGTTAATGTGACGGCTGGATCAGTTAGTTAGTTAATCTGTTAAGTTAGCATAGTAAGTTTGTTAAGGATTGTTAGAAAGTTTGTTATACAGCTCACTTATAAATAGAGGTGTTAGTTGTTGACACTCAATTTTGATTTCATATAATAATAATAATAAATAATAATAAAGCTTTTATAAAATATGAAAATATTTTTTAAACTTTCTCATTTCATTCGGCAAATATATTTCATAAATATTATTTCTTATATAAAAAATAATAATAATAAATATGAAAATATTTACTACCTGTTTCATCATTTTGAGAAAACTTATACCAAGTAAATATCATTCTTTAGGGTAAATCATTTTTTTATTATTATTAAATACTTTTTTATATTGTTAAATAAATATTTTTCGTATATTATTCAAAATTAGGAATCTTAATTAATTAATTAATTAGTTATTAATTCAAACCAATTCTATTATTATTTTTTTAAGAAGGACCGATTTGGTCAAATAAGTTAGTCTTGCAAAATATTTAGTTAATTTTGATTATTTAATAAAGAAGTGGTTTATAATTTAAATAATCTAATTTAAGCAAAAAACTTGGCAATCCAAGTCTCCTAAAATTAGACAATCCTTGTATGCCAAGTAGGATGCACATGAATTATGTGTTTATTCAGTTTAATCTCATCCCTTCAATTTGATCTAATGATCCTCATAATTTAGCCTTTTTAACTATTACTTTAGCCTTTATATATATATATATATATATATATATATATATATATATTATAATTTATTTTATTTTTTTTCTCTTAACTACGCTCCTTTTTCTTTCTTTTTCCCACACGTACACGCTCCATTCTTCATCTCCCAGACCCCATGCTCCCTCCTCTTCTCCTATCCCATTGCCCCTTTTCTCAGAAAAGATGAAGATCTCCCCTTCCCCACCTCTTTCTTCTTTATTCAATTTTCAGAAAATCCGCTGAAATTTTCACAAACTTTCGGCTCAAATCAAGAAAAGGTGAGATTAGTGAAAAATTTCCCCCACCTCCTCCCTGTTTTGCCTCAAAAAAGGTTTTGATTTTTTGTTCAAATCCGGATTTTCAAGTCCGGATTTGTCTATAAATAACAAAGTTTTCACCTCAAAAGGGGAGAACACACAGATCCCAGAGAAAAAATCGACATCTAAGAATCCATTTGAAACTTCAAAAATCACTTTGTCTTTTATTTTTTGCTTTGAATTCAAGTTCGGAAAGGAGTTTGAAGTGAAATTCTTGGCGAAAAGTTCCTTAGTCGGCTGTTCAACACAAGGTAAAAAATTCTTTTATCGTTTGACCTTCGTCCTCTTTTATTTCATCTATAAACATTAGAATTATATTGGATTTAAATCCATAAATTAATTTAGACTATATAAATTCAAGAAAATAGTCCAAATGATGTGGCAATCCAAGTCAAATTAAATGAGCCACTAAAATCACACCGCGTGTCAAATTTATATGGCAATCCAAGTCAAATTAAATGAGTCATTAGAATCATGCCACGTGTTGAAGTTATGTGGCAATCTAAGTCAAATTAAATAAGCCACTAAAATCATGCCACGTGTCGAAATTATGTGACAATCTAAGTCAAATTAAATAAGCCACTAAAACCATGCCACGTGTCGAAGTTATATGGCAATCTAAGTCAAATTAAATGACCCACTAGAATAATGCCATGTGTATATGTGACATGTTCTGACCAATCAAATTAAAACTCTTCACCAAAAAAATCTGATTGGTCAGTTCAAACCAACCAATCAAATTACACCCTCATACCACTCCCTACAACTATAAATAGAGGTCCTCATTATTCTGAAAGTTTTTTTTTTCAAGAACAAGAAACAATAAGAGAGCTCGTGGATCAAAGACCGCAAATTCTCTATAAAGCTATAAATTTCAAGTAATCAAATTCAAGTTCAAGTTCAAGTTCAAGATCAAGAACGAAGAAGAATATCAAGAAGTTCAAGATCAAGTTACTTGTTCATATTTAATGTTCGTCATAACCATACAAGTGTTCGTAACGAATAATTCAAATCCAAATTTGAAGACGAAGATTCAAGGTCAAGCTATTCAAGCCCTTGACTCTAAATCAAATTCAAATTCAACGTGTTTCATATTATTTAAAGAATCAGAGGATTATCATAGAGATTGCAACATGCACTACATTTTTTAAATCAAATATTACACTTTCTTATTCTAATTTTCCGGTCTTGATTATTTATATTTCTCGGCTCAAAAATTTATTGTTTACAAATTTTGGCACGCCCAGTGGGACAATCTCTACCTCTCATCTCTTTACATCGATCATCAAACTTCAAGAATACTTAAAATGGCATCTAAGAAGTTTGACTCCAGGGCTATTATTGCTAAGGCTACTGATTCCAAGTTCTCCTCTGAAGTGGAGAACATACTGGATGCGACTATGGAAAGTTTGGGACCCATCACTAGGAACAGAGCAAACTTGCTAGGACAACAAGCACTCCAAGTGTCGTCTGCATCGGTTCCTATTTTTAATCCTTCATCTTCAAAGGAGGCAAGATTCTTTCCGAATGAATTAGAAGAAGGAGCGAATAGAGCTGATATTGTTGAAAGGACATTGTCTCGACTTAGTCCTTTCAATAATATCAGCTATATTCTCTCCTTCTTCTAATTCATTCGGAAAGAATCTTGGCTCGACTTAGTCCTTTTAACACAAGGAATTGCACTATTCAAGATGAAGATGATATCCTGATCACTAGATCTGCCCAGTCACTCCACGTAACTTGTTTCAGACAAATTTCAATTTGAGGGAAAGTCCATGCTTTGCTCCATCATCCATAACGGCCATCCAAGCAATGATGACTAATACCTCAACTGTTGAAGAACAATTGACAAGTTTGACAAAGGCAATTAAAGGTCTAAAAAAATATGTGCAAGATCAAGATAATTGAATTGTCAAGTTGACGGACAGAGTTGAGAACGTTATGGAGGGGGACTCAAGTCATGCACCTGGAAAACGTCTGATGATACAAGAAAAGGGAGATTTAGTTACAAAGCAAATAAATGTGGGTGATGAGCTGCAAGTATCTGCTGAAAGAGGAATTCCCATTCATCATCTGAAGGACTTCATTATGGGAACAATCAAAGATAAGTATGACGTGTCTTTAAATTCATCATTTACGTATGCAAAGCCATACACTTCAAGAATCGATGTTTTAAAGATGCCTGCAGGTTATCAACCTCCAAAATTTCAATAATTTAACGGAAAGGGAAATCCAAAGCAACATATTGCCCATTTTGTTGAAACTTGCAATAATGCTGGAACATATGGAGATTATCTGGTCAAGCAATTTGTGTGCTCCTTACAAGGAAATGCCTTTGACTGGTATACGGATCTCGAGGCAGACTCTATTGATAGTTGGGAACAACTTGAGCATGAATTTCTCAATCGTTTCTATAGCACAAGGCGTACTGTGATCATGGTTGAACTCACAAATACACGTCAATGGGAAGATGAACCCGTCATTGAGTTCATCAATCGATGGAGAAATACAAGCCTCAATTGTAAGAATAGGCTTAGTGAAACTTCTGAAATAGAAATGTGTATTCAAGGAATGCGTTGGGGACTTCATTATATCCTACAGGGTATTAAACCCAAATCATTTGAGAAACTAGCCACACATGCTCATGATATGGATTTGAGCATGTCTGCAAGAGGAATTGAAGGACCACTTATTTATGGGCTTTGCAAGGGAAAAAGCAAAATGGAGGTAAAGAAAAGAGGAAAATCGGTACCTAAGTTTGGAAATAAGGAGTCGATGAATGTTAATGTCGTACCTTTGAAAGTGGCTACAAATCTAAGTAAGAATCAAAGGGTAAAGACCACGACTTTTCAGAATAACGTTGGTAGAAAGCTGACTTTGAAGGAAATGCAGGCAAAAGAGTATCCTTTCTTGGACTCAGATGTTCCATCAATTTTTGAAGAGCTTCTGGCGTTAAAACTCTTTGAGCTATGTGAAATAAAGCGTCCAGATGAGGCTGGGAGGACTAATGATCAAAATTACTACAAATATCACTGTTTAATGGGCTATCCTATCGAAAAGTGTTTTATCTTTAAGGAAATGATCATGGACTTAGCTCGTGAAGGAAAGATATTGCTTGAAGATGAGAAGGAGAGTTCAAATCAAGTCTCTGTCACTTTTGGTTCACTCGACCCCATAGTTATTTGCAACTTTATCGAAATACATGATAGTGGTAATGACCTAGCCACATCACCACCAAAGATGATTAAATTTGGTGACTTCAAACCAATAGATGTTAACGCATCATCGCTTGTTCCTTTGATAAATGAAGTAATAAGGGAAGATAAACCTCTAGAGGAAAACCAATCTTGTGGTGCTTATACTGATGATGAAGGATGGATTTTAGTGACACGACGAAGACGTTGTTAAACGAGCTTGCAAAGAGAACCAAGTAAACAAGTGACTAGAGCAAAGATGAAGAAACTACCTAAAACTTAAAGGGTAAAGAAGAATGTGAAGAAGTCAAGAGTTGGGGGAAATTACAATCAAAAGCAACGTCCTCTAGTGACATTAGAGGAATTCTTGCCAAGTTGGTTTCGTGAAAATATTTATCATCGTGACACCAAGGCCTCGTGTTGTAACATTGATAGAGAAGAGACAATGGGAGAAAGCTCATCACCATCATTACCTCTATCACATGAAGGCCCTATAAAGCCTCGCTTTGAAGAAGTGGACACTTGTGATGTGAAGTTTACATTCACTAATGATGATTTTTTATTGGGTGAAGTGTTTCATAATCGTCCTTTATATATGGTAGGTTTTGTGCGTGGACATAAAGTAAATAGGATCATGGAGGATGATGGATCTAGGGTCAATATTCTCCCTATTCATACTGTGAAAGAACTTGGAATCCCAATAAATGAACTATCTGAAAGTCATCTAATGATTCAAGGATTTACCAAAGGGGGCAGAGAACCATTGGTGCTGTCAAATTAGATATAACGATGGGAGATATGCGTTCGAGTGTATGGATGCATGTTATTGACTCAAAGACCTCGTATAATATCTTGTTACGAAGGCCATGGATACGTGAGAACAAAGTGGTACCGTCCACCTACCATCAATGTTTCAAATAATTTGAATATGGGGTTCAAAAGAAGGTAGTTGCTGATGATGAACCTTTCACCGAGACAAAAGCACACTTTGCTGATGCAAAATTCTACTTAAAGAATCATGCTTCAAAAGAAGTCAAAGTTGATAATGCGATACCTGCTGACATTACAAAAAAGGTTGATGTAGCACCTGATAATGTGAGGGTCATAATTGAAAAGAGTAAAACACTTTCAGACATGAGTAAAGTACTTAAGATAAGTGAGGCATCTTCAAGTAAGAGAATGATTCTTATTTCTCACTATGTCCCAAACACAAACAAAGTCAAGATCCTACCCTCTGAGTTGCAGAGTAGCAAGTTGACATTCCCTATCAAGAAAATTGATGCAATCAAATCACCTTCAAAAATGATACAAGGATTTGTTAGACCATCGAATCATGATTCACATGAATCACTTCCTAAAAAGCATACAAATGAGGGTTTTGATCCGAATGCATATAAGTTGTTGGTGAAAGCGGAATACAATCCCAATGAAGCTGCTAAAATAGGGAAGCTTCCAAATGAAGTTATTGAAAGGGCAAATCATGGCCTAAATCCAACTCAAAGGATGATGATAGAGAGAGGGTATGATGTCAAGAAATCATGCGAAGGCTTGAGTTACAAACAACCATCACCAGTCCGAATCTCTATAGAAAGGATGAACATCAACTATATTACCCTTGTGGAAGAACCGATGATGTTCAACAAGAAGCCTTCTGTGTTTGATTGACTTAGTGGCATGACTTCTAACATTTCTGCATCTGATCAACTAATAGAATCAACTCCAAAAACTTCAGTATTTGATTGATTGGGACCAACGAAGAAGAAATACAAGTGCCAAGAAAATTATAGGACAATGGAAGAATGGGTACATGCTCGGGAGCATAATTCACCCAAGAATTGGCCCAATTTGATCCCTTCTAGAATGAGGCATGAAACAAAACTTGTAGTTTCATATGGAGATGTCCTGAGAGCAAGAACTCATATCATAGTTCACACTAGGGAGCGAGATGAAGATGAAGAAAGTATGAGATCATCAAATCACATATCTTTTAATGATGGTGATCCTCAAGAAGATGAGGATACTGAAGATGCGCCACCTGAACTCGAGAAAGGGATAAAGAATACTGTTGATGCATTGAAGGAAGTAAATATTGAGGTTGATGATGATATAAGGCCTACATGTAACATCCCCTAAAAACGTTGTATACGATGTTTCAATTTTTGCCTAAACATGATACAGCCTTTGTATTTTGGTCATAACTTTTCATAGGAATATCCAAATTGAGTGATTCAAATTTCTGAGTAACCACAAGATCATTACCTACAACTTTTATGAAGACCATATTTTAAGATTCGGAGGTTAAGTAGGTCAAATAAATTAATCTTTGTAAGGTAGGATGATGTGACGGAAATGAGTGTTTATAGAAGAAAAATTATATCTCACTGTAGGTTTATCCAAATTGGTTGATTCTTGAATGATATGAAACTAGACTTCCATATCTACAATTCTTATGAAGACACCAAATCCTAATAAGGAATTTATCTTATTCAAACGTAGCTCCCAAAAAGAGTATTCTGTCAAAGATAACTCATTTCAAATACCATAGAAAGATCTAGATACATTTGACATCACTCATGACATAAATTGTCCTCCATTTAACATCATCCATGACATCAATATATTCCACTAAATTTTCAGATTTTTATTTATAATTATTTTATTTATTGTTAGGTCTCTTTCCCACCTATAAATACCCACCTTATTTCCTCATTTTATTCATCAAGCTTTCTCAAGCAAATCTTCTCTCTATACACTTCTTTACACATTCTCAAATATAGTTTTAGTTCTTAGTAGTGAAGAAATACTATTCCGGTAATTCATATAATCCGGATAGTACACAAAACGTTCCGGCAAGGAGAAAAACTAGGACTCAAGAGTGGTCATTAAGTCTTCCGGTACCAACTAAAGCTTCGGTTTCCAGGTATGTAAGGTTTCAATGAGAGTATTCCTTCCACTCTCATGTCTAAATTATTTTGATTATATGATAAATTATATTTATTTTCTTTAAGCTCTACTCTAAGTTATGTGTGTATTTATCCATGGGTTCTTCCACCCATGTAGTCCAAAAACTCTTTCAATTAAGTCTCTTGATTTCAAGTAATATTTTCTTATGGTAATTCTTAATTTTACTTAATAATATGAATCATGGTTAAACTAATGATTATTGCTCTATTTTGATGCAACATAATTTCATATGTATGAATTGATGGTTTACAAGTAATTCTTTTATTTATCTATTTAAAGGTTCTTGAAATTCATGGTGGGTTGTTTAAAGCATGATTTTTAATTAATGGATTTCAAAGTATTTATGTATATTTATTTACATACATATTTGCAAGTTGAAGTGATTTGAACCCACCTAGTTTTACTATGTTTTTAATAAAGTTTGACTTGAAAGCTTTGACTCCAAATAAATATTTATGAAAGCAATATCTATGATCAAAAAGGGAGTCTTATGAAATGAAAGAATGATGAAATGATATGAATGATGGATTCTTTATGCAATAAGGTCAATTCTTGCATATTTGAATTATCAAATGTTTTAATGAGCTATTCTAACGAACATGATGTTTGAATTCTCAAGTTATATGCTATGAATATTTTGAAGTATTAAACTATTCCGTGGGATTGAATTAGCACCGAATGAGGCATTAAGGTGAGATTCGGTAAGGGAATCCTAGTAGCAACCCCTTGTCTCATTAACTATCTGCCAACATAGGAGCCCTTGTAGGCTTAGGCTAATGGATCCATGAAAGCCCTTAAAGTTAAAGTTAAAGAAATGAATGAAGTTGACGGAGTTCTACCTGGCAAGTAGTCTCCCCGGCCAACGTAGGGGGTTATGTTGGATTCCATGTAATAGCTCGCATGGTCTTAAATGTCGGTTATGGTTAATTTCCCACAAAATGAATGTTTTAAAGGATATATATATGATTTATTATGCATACATTAAATTATGTTCCATATTACATAAATGTTTTAATGTTTTCTCAATGTTCATGCATCCTTACATACTTAGTACATTCAAAATACTAACGCATACTCTTTTGCCTACATGATATCACCATGTAGGGATCAGTGCTCCTCCTCATTCTCCTCCACGTGGCTAGTTGATATTCCATTGAAGACTACTTTTGGTGAGTTCCCATGTTCCGGGAACAATACTCCTTTATCTTTTTAGTTTATGATATGTTAAGATATTTTACTATGGAATTTCTTCTATTATGATTGAGGGTGAGCTAGGGACTTGTCTTAGCCCCGTTAAATCTAATAGTTAGAGGTATTGTTGGACATATGTAAGTTGAAGATTTATTATGATTTCCGCTTGTTTATTTATCATCATTACCTATGAAAGGCTAAAAGAATGCTAAGAGGCTTGTTTGAGGTACTTTCGGGTTCCTCATTCGCCATGTCACGTCTAGGCCCTAGGCTTGGGTCGTGACACTACATATGTAAGTGCTTCACTAGATGACGATGAAGAGAAAGAAAATGCCCTATATTACTTGATTAGGATGATGACACAAAATGAGATCAAGTATTCACCTATTGAGAAGTTATGTCTGGCACTCGTATTCTCGATTCAGAAGATGAAGCATTACTTCCAAGCTCATATTGTACAACTTATCTCTAAAGTGAATCCTATCAAGTTTGTCATGTCCAAGCCTGTCTTAAGTGATAGACTAGCAAGGTGGTACCTCCAGTTTCAATAATTTGAAATTATGTATATATCTCAGAAGGCAGTAAAAGGACAAGTGCTAGCAGATTTCTTGGCCAATCATCCAATTCTGAATGATTGGGAGTTATCTGATGAATTACCTGATGAAGATGCAATGCTAGTGGAAATTCAGCCACCTTGAAGGATGTATTTTGATTGTGCTGCACATCGTGAAGGAGCCAATACTAGAGTGGTATTTGTTACTTCCCATGAAGAAGTTTTGCCATACTCCTTCACTCTAACACAACACTGCTCCAATAATGTTGCTGAATATCAATCACTCTTACTTGGGCTTGAGATGGCCATTGATATGAAATAATTGCAACTACAAGTTTTTGGGGATTCCAAGTTGGTGATCAATCAAGTCTTGGGTAATTATGAAGTAAAGAAGCCTGAGTTAATCCCATACTGCAATTACGCTCAAAAGATGATAGGGTGGCTTGGAGAGGTGACTATTCAACATGTCCCAAGAAAGAAAAATAAAAAAGCTGATGCATTGGCAGCTTTAGCTTCTGCATTAGTATCTCCTGATGAAATGCAAGTTGTGGTTTGCCAAAGATGGATAACTCCGCCTCCAGATGAGCATGAAGAAGAATTTCGACAAGTTATCGCCACTTCAAAAGCTAAAATTGACGAATAGTGATAACCAATAATAGATTATTTACGTTATAGAATATTGCCAGAAAACCTTCGAAGAAGAATAGAAATCCGACGACGAGCCCCTCATTTTCTTTATTATAAAAATACACTTTACAGGCGGTCGTTCGATGGAGTTCTCTTACGATGTTTGGGGGTAGATGAATCTACTCAAACTATGCAAGAAGCATATTCTGGAGTATGTGAAGCGCATCAATCTGGGCCAAAACTTCATTTTCACATAAAAAGGATGGGATATTACTGGCAAACCATGGTGAAAGATTGCTTGGATTACGTCTGAAGATGTAAAGCTTGCCAATTCCATGCGAATTTTATACATCAAACCCCTATAAGTATTGCACCCAACTATTGCCTCATGGTCATTTGAAGATTGGGGTTTAGATGTTGTTGGACCATTGCCTAAGTCCTTTGGTGGACATTTGTACATCCTGGCTGCAACTGACAACTTCTCAAAATAGGCAGAAGTTGTTTCTCTTAGAGAAGTAAAGAAAGAGAATATCACCAACTTCATTCGAGTCAATATTATCTACCATTTTGGTATTCCTCGATACATATTGACAGATAATGGCAAGCCATTTGATAACAAGTTAATGACGAAGATATGTGATCTTTTTGGCTTCAAGCAACATAATTTCTTTATGTATTATGCGACTGCTAATGGTCTCGCTGAAGCATTTAACAAGACACTCTGAAACTTGTTGAAAAAAGTTGTTTCCAAATCTAAGAGAGATTGGCATGAAAGAATAGAAGAGGCTCTTTGGGCATATAGGACTACGTGTTGCACGCCAACACAAACGACTCCCTATTCTCTTATTTATGGAGTTGAAGCAATTCTTCCACTTGAATGTCAAATCTCGTCATTGCGCTTTGCCATTCAAAAAGGGATCACTGATGAAGAAAATGTTCGGTTACGCCTTGAAGAATTGGAGGCTCTTGATGAAAAAAGACTAGAGGCCCAACAAAGTCTGGAATGTTATTAAGCTCGTCTAGCTCGATCTTTTAATAAGAAGGTTCGGCTTAGATGCTTCTAAGTGGGTGATCAAGTTCTTATTGTAAGAAGGCCCATTATTACTTCTCATCGGTCTGGAAGCAAGTTCTCCGCTAAATGGGATGGACCATATGTGGTACAAAAAGTATACTCAAGTGGCGCTTATAAACTGGTTGACTTAGAAGGATTGCGCATTGGCCCCATTAACGTAAAGTTCATAAAGAGATACTATCCCTGAAGAAAAGAAACACACTTCTTAAGGTACGAGTATAAACTGCATGTTACTCCTGGCCCGCAAGAGTATAAACTGTGCACGACATAATCACCAAAAAAAAACAATGTCCGCTAGGTTGAAAATCTCGAAAGAGGCGACCTAGGAAAAAGTTAGGACACCAAACAAAAATATAAATAAAAAAAATCACTCTTTCAGAATTATGTTATGACTTGATCCTCTTCACTGAGGTACGTAGGCGCTTAGAATTATATTCTGAGTTCAGTCGCATGAGTATCCAAAGAACTCATAGTCTCTCTTGACCCTCTACACTGTAATCCGTGAGTTACATCCTAAGTTTAGTCTCATAAGTTCAAAAGAAATGGGGCGCGCTATTATTTGAGCATCACAATGTTCTTGTAGATTATCATATATAATGTGTGAATTAGAGAAGACCAATCAAGACAGAATTTGAATTGACTTCAAAGAAGTATTTATACAAATCCATAAAGCTATTAGCTGTGATTATTATACATAGTGTAGTTTTATAAACCTTTTTTCGGCTTCTCTACACTGAGATATGAGTGTTGTTTTAATAAGATCATGCGAATATGAATATAAACCTTTTTTCAGCTTCTCTACACTGAGATATGAGTGTTTTTTTTAATAAGATCATGCGAATATGAATCTGTCAGCTTTCCTGCATGTGAAGTTTATTTTTGAAGTTTGCTTAGAATGATCCTGAGGGACTTGAGCTATACATTTTGGATATGTTTTAGATTAAGATGGTTGGTTTCTAATAAATTAAGTCTCTCCTAGCTTTGGTGCTCTCATACAATGATATATCTCTTGTACTATCGAAACACAAAAGGTATCGCAACTCTGAAGAAGAGGAAGTCAAATCTCTAAAGTAAACTATGATTCAATCTGTAAAAAAAAGTGTTTTATTAGCGCTTAAATTAGTAATTCAATAATCATGGTCATGAATCTCAATAATGAACAATTATATTCTTTGAGCAAGACCTATGCCTGATCTAGATGGTGTAAAGTCTTTACAAATCAGGTAAAGTCTTTGCCTTAGACAGTATAAAGTCTTTGGCTTGGAATGTGGAATGCCTTTGACTCAGATGGTGTAAAGTCTTTGCCACAAATCATGTAAAGTCTTTGAATTAGATGGTGTAAAGTCTTTATCTTGGACTACGGAATGCCTTTGACTCAGACGGTGTAAAGTCTTTGCCACAAATCATATAAAGTCTTTGCCAAAAATTATGTAAAGTTTTTGCCTTAGACGGTGTAAAGTCTTTAGATTGGACTATGGAATGCCTTTGACTCAGAAGGTGTAAAGTCTTTACCACAAATCATATAAAGTCTTTGCCACAAATCATGTAAAGTCTTTGCCACAAATCATATAAAGTCTTTGCCTTAGACGGTGTAAAGTTTTTAGCTTGGACTATGGAATGCCTTTGACTTAGAAGGTGTAAAGTCTTTGCTACAAATCATGTAAAGTATTTGCCTTAGACGGTGTAAAGTCTTTAGCTTGGACTATGGAATGCCTTTGACTCAGACGGTGTAAAGTCTTTGCCACAAATCATGTAAAGTCTTTGTCTTAGACGGTGTAAAGTCTTTAGCTTGGACTATGGAATGCCTTTGACTCAAATGATGTAAAGTCTCTGCCACAAATTATATAAAGTCTTTGCCACAAATCATGTAAAGTCTTTGCCTTAGACGGTGTAAAGTCTTTAGCTTGTACTATGGAATGCCTTTGACTTAGACGGTGTAAAGTCTTTGCCACAAATTATGTAAAGTCTTTGCCTTAGACGGTGTAAAGTCTTTAGCTTGGACTATAGAATGCATTTGACTCAGATGGTGTAAAGTGTTTGCCACAAATTATATAAAGTCTTCGCCACAAATCATATAAAGTCTTTGTCTTAGACGGTGTAAAGTCTTTAGCTCAGACTATGGAATGCCTTTGATTCAGACGGTGTAAAGTCTTCGCCACAAATCATGTAAATCCATTGTCTTAGATGGTGTAAAGTCTTTAGATCAGACTATAGAATGTCTTTGTCTCAGATGGTGTAAAGTCTTTGCCATAAATCATGTAAAGTCTTTGCCTTAGACGGTGTAAAGTCTTTAGCTTGGACTATGAAATGTCTTTGACTTAGAAGGTGTAAAGTCTTTGCTACAAATCATGTAAATTCTTTGCCTTAGACGGTGTAAAGTCTTTAGCTTGGACTATGGAATGCCTTTGACTCAGACGGTGTAAAGTCTTTGCCATAAATTATATAAAGTCTTTGCCAGCAATCATATAAAGTTTTTGCCTTAGACGGTGTAAAGTCTTTAGCTCGGACTATGAAATGCCTTTGATTCAGACGGTGTAAAGTCTTTGCCACAAATCATGTAAAGTATTTGCCTCAAATGGTGTAAAGTTTTTAACTCGGGCTATGAAATGCCTTTGACTCAGACGGTGTAAAGTCTTTTCCATAAATCATGTAAAGTCTTTGCCTTAGACGATGTAAAATCTTTAGTTTGGACTATGGAATACCTTTGACTCAGACGGTGTAAAGTCTTTGCCATAAATCAGGTAAAGTCTTTGCCTTAGATGGTGTAAAATCTTTCGCTCGGACTGTAGAATGCCTTTGACTTAGACGGTGTAAAGTCTTTGCGACAAATCAAGTAAAATATTTGCCTTATACGGTGTAAAGTCTTTAGATTGGACTATAGAATGCCTTTGATTCAGATGGTGTAAAGTCTTTGCCACAAATCATATAAAGTCTTTGCCTTAGACGGTGTAAAGTCATTAGCGCGGACTATGGAATGCCTTTGACTCAGATGGTGTAAAGTCTTTATAACAAATTATGTAAAGTCTTTGCCTTAGACAGTGTAAAGTCTTTAGCTCGGACTATGGAATACCTTTGAGTCGGACCGTGTAAAGTCTTTGCCACAAATCATGTAAAGTCTTTGTCTTAGATGGTGTAAAGTCTTTAGCTTGGACTATGGAATGCCTTTGACTCAGACGGTGTAAAGTCTTTGCCACAAATCATATAAAGTCTTTGCCACAAATCATGTAAAGTCTTTGCCTTAGACGGTGTAAAGTCTTTAGCTTGGACTATGGAATGCCTTTGACTTAGACTGTGTAAAGTCTTTGCCACTAATCATGTAAATTTTTTGCCTTAGACGGTGTAAAGTCTTTAGCTTGGACTATGGAATCCCTTTGACTCAGACGGTGTAAAGTCTTTGCCACAAATTATATAAAGTATTTTCCTTAGACGGTGTAAAGTCTTTAGCTCGGACTATGAAATGGCTTTGATTCAGATGGTGTAAAGTCTTTGCCACAAATCATGTAAAGTCATTGCCTTAGACAGTGTAAAGTTTTTAGCTCGGACTATGGAATGCCTTTGACTCAGACGGTGTAAAGTATTTGCCACAAATCATATAAAGTCTTTGCCTTAGATAGTGTAAAGTCTTTAGCTTGGACTATGGAATGCCTTTGACTCAGATGGTGTAAAGTCTTTGCCACAAATCATGTATAGTCTTTACCTTAGAAGGTGTAAAGTCTTTCGCTCGGACTGTGGAATGCCTTTGACTCAGACGGTGTAAAGTCTTTGACACAAATCATGTAAAGTCTTTGCCTTAGATGGTGTAAAGTCTTTAGCTTGAACTATGGAATGCCTTTGACTCAGACGGTGTAAAATCTTTTCCTCAAATCATATAAAGTATTTGCCACAAATCATATAAAATCTTTGCCTTAGACGGTGTAAAGTCTTTAGCGCGGACTATGGAATGCCTTTGACTCAGACGGTGTAAAGTCTTTCCAACAAATCACGTAAAGTCTTTGCCTTAGACGGTGTAAAGTCTTTAGCTCAGACTATGGAATGCCTTTGACTCAGACGGTGTAAAGTCTTTATCACAAATCATGTAAAGTCTTTGTCTTAGACGCTGTAAAGTCTTTAGCTTGGACTATGGAATGTCTTTGACTCAGACGGTGTAAAGTATTTGCCAGAAATCATATAAAGTTTTTATCTTAGATGGTGTAAAGTCTTTAGCTCGGACTGTGGAATGCCTTTGACTCAGACGGTGTAAAGTCTTTCCCACCAATCATGTAAAGTCTTTGTCTCAGACGGTGTAAAGTCTTTGACTTGGACTATGTGATGCCTTTGACTCCAATAGAATAAAAGTTTATTATAGATGAAGTAATATTTTCATTTGCTAAAAAAAATGAAAAAAATGGAAAAAAATTTATAAATCTATGTTTTACCCTTTCAAAAGTCGTTTACAACATCACTGCGAGTACATATGTATAATGATGCAATTTTTTTTTAAAAAAAAATATACCTCGTATATTGATGAACTTAAGAGGATATGCAAAAAGGAGTATCAAAATTGTCAATGCCAATGATAAAAATAAATAGAAGGAGAGAGTCTATTTATAGACAAGTAGTGATAGTGAGAGAGTCCTTCTTCCAAAGTAATTATAATTACTTTTTGGGTAGGACTCTAGTAGAATGATACAAATTTATTCTCTCCAAATGCTAATTAGATGAAATTATGAAAATTTGGGCTATCCATATTCTAAAAGGAGTGTGTCCTTTCAGAATTCTAATTGGATTTGGAAAACAGAATAAAGGGTAGGCATTTGCAAAAAAAAATGAAAAAAAAATAATAAATCTGTGTTTTACCCATTCAAAAGTCGTTTACAACATCACCGCGTACATATGTATAATGATGTGATTTTATTTTTATTTTTTTAAAAAAAATACCTCGTATATTGATGAACTCAAGAGGATATGCAAAAAGGAGTATCAAAATTGCCAATGCCAATGATAAAAATAAATAGAAGGAGAGAGTCTATTTATAGACAAGTAGTGATGGTGAGGGAGTCCTTCTTCCAAAGTAATTATAATTATTTTTGGGTAGGACTCTAGTAGAATGATACAAATTTATTCTCTCAAAATCCTAATTGGATGTGAAATTGTGAAAATTTGAGCTATCCATATTCTAAAAGGAGTGTGTCATTTCAGAATTCTAATTGGATTTGGAAGACAGAATAAAAGGTAGGCATTAGCAAAAAAAAATAAAAAAAATAAAAATAAATCTGTGTTTTACCCTTCCAAAAGTTGTTTACAACATCACTGCGAGTACATATGTATAATGATGCAATTTTTTTAAAAAAAAACGTACCTCGTATATTGATGAACTCAAGAGGATATGCAAAAAGGAGTATCAAAATTGTCAATGCCAATGATGAAAATAAATAGAAGGAGAGAGTCTATTTATAGACAAGTAGTGATGGTGAGGGAGTCCTTCTTCCAAAGTAATTATAATTACTTTTTGGATAGGACTCTAGTAGAATGATACAAATTTATTCTCTCAAAATCCTAATTGGATGTGAAATTGTAAAAATTTGAGCTATCCATATTCTAAAAGGAGTGTGTCCTTTCGGAATTCTAATTGGATTTGAAAGACAGAATAAAGGGTAGACATTTGCAAAAAAAATGGCTCAAATAATAATAATAATAATATATATATATATATATATATATATATATACTCCAATTGGAGTCTCATTATTTACTCCAACTATGTCACTCCAATCGGAGGAACGTATTCATGGTGCATATTAAATTGCACAACATACTATTATCGTTTAATTAATACTTCAAGCCTAGTCTTTGTATAAAATACTTTGACAAGATTTGAAGCTGGGGGTATTTGTAAACATTAGAATTATATTGGATTTAAATCCGTAAATTAATTTAGACTATATAAATTCAAGAAAATAGTCCAAATGATGTGGCAATCCAAGTCAAATTAAATGAGCCACTAAAATCACACCACGTGTCAAATTTATATGACAATCCAAGTCAAATTAAATGAGCCATTAGAATCATGCCACGTGTCTAAGTTATGTGGCAATCTAAGTCAAATTAAATAAGCCACTAAAATCATGCCACATGTCGAAATTATGTGACAATCTAAGTCAAATTAAATAAGCCACTAAAACCATGCCACGTGTCGAAGTTATGTGGCAATCTAAGTCAAATTAAATGACCCACTAGAATAATGTCACGTGTATATGTGACATGTTCTGACCAATCAAATTAAAACTCTTCACCAAAAAAATCTGATTGGTCAGTTCAAACCAACCAATCAAATTACACCCTCATACCACTCCCTACAACTATAAATAGAGGTCCTCATTATTCTGAAAGGTTTTTTTTTTCAAGAACAAGAAACAATAAGAGAGCTCGTGGATCAAAGACCGCAAATTCTCTATAAAGCTACAAATTTCAAGTAATCAAATTCAAGTTCAAGTTCAAGTTCAAGATCAAGAACGAAGAAGAATATCAAGAAGTTCAAGATCAAGTTACTTGTTCATATTTAATGTTCGTCATAACCATACAAGTGTTCGTAACGAATAATTCAAATCCAAATTTGAAGACGAAGATTCAAGATCAAGCTATTCAAGCCCTTGACTCTAAATCAAATTCAAATTCAACGTGTTTCATATTATTTAAAGAATCAGAGGATTATCATAGAGATTGTAACATGCACTACATTTTTGAAATCAAATATTAAACTTTGTTATTCTAATTTTCCGGTCTTGATTATTTATATTTCTCGGCTCAAAAATTTGTTGTTTACATCATCTACTATGGTTCTGTGAAAGAATGTATGAATATGGTCGTTTCCATTCTCAAAGTATATGTGAGTAATCACCTTTGCTTTGTTTTACTTCAGTTTCTGGAATTAATTTTAGCAATTTGTTTTTTTTTATTATGTATCAGTCATCGTTTGTTAGGATCTATTAAATCAAATGGTAGAAAATTACTTTGTCTTGCTTAAAATCTAGCTATAGTGTTGCTTTGATTCAGCCTGAAGTTATTCTCATTTTCTCAGTTGTTAAAGATAACCTCATAACTTGATATCTCCTGTGGGTTCTCACTGATTTAAATCCTGTAATTTGAGCATGCATGTAGTCAGCCCTTCATTTCAAAATTTGCTCGGTTCAATAGCTAACTGTATTTTTCATGTTTACGCCATGTTCTGTTTTCAGCATTAATTCCTTCATTTATCTTGCCACTGTAGGTTTAGGAGTCTCAAAAATTTGATCGATATGATTTGGTATAATTATATGTAATGTTATCTCACCTATTCAGAATACAACTTGTCCTCTCTGATCTTGGTTTTCATTGTTGTATGTTGAATGGTTTGCTTATTCCTTCTTTATTTGGAATCCCATGAGTCAGTTCTCATTTTTTTTTCTTGGGATTACTCGAAGCTGTCCAGTTAACTCATGCTAAGTTTTAGCTAGTTTTCCCTAAAAGGGGGTTAACATCCTCTCGTTACTTAGATTCTATATTCACCGCGAATGCATGATTGTTGGTATAGTGGTTTAGACTTTAAAAATCGAACTTATTTAAATCTTAGATAATTTGTCTCAAATAGTTTGTGTTTTTATATCCTAGTTTTAATCAAGTTGTATTGTTCAGTGAAAAGAGTCTTTTGACTCTCCATATGTAATTGAAGGAAATCATGTTCTTTCCGGTCACTAATGCATTTTCTTACATATATAATTGATGATTCCCTGCATCATGCTTATATGTGATCATTTACTGCCTTGTATGTCCTATGTATGCTATTCCATATTCTCATGGCTTACCCGCTTTATTATTGCTTGAATTTTCTAAAGAGCCAATCCCGCTAAGTGATTTTTTACTCCTACGATGATGCGTTGCTATCATTTATGTGTGCCTATAGCTAGGCATGTCATCTGTTTGTCTTTAAATTGGTCCAATTTCCACTTGTTCATCTTTAAAGATTAAAATTGAAATAAGATAAGGTATGGTGTTAAACTCCTCTCTGCTCCTGGTGTGTTTTGCTAAATAATAAGATTTGACTTGAATTTCTACACTGTTAAAATAAACTAAGTTCTAAACTTCTTGTGATGCTCGTGTTATTATCTTAGTCATGGGTTTACTTGTTTGTTGTCGCTACACTATAAGTTCTGATTTTCGGGTGCGAGGATATGTAATAACTTGAATACGACTATAGCTACTGGTTTTCCTTCTCCTTTGCTGAATGTTGTCAATGAGCTCGCCATAAACTGTCATTTTTAACTCATGACTCAGTGAATACTCCACTTATTTTTAATAGGGATCATTTGGTTAGGCAGGGTCTTGTCCCATTTATGAGTATATTATTTGATATGATGTTTCAAAATGCTAGCTTTATGTATCATTGAACTATTTTGGAGTTTGTTTAATCATGCTATACTTGTAAATATAGTATGAGTTGCAAGAATAGTTAGGATGCATCTTGCGTACATTTAAACTCAAGATTGAGCTTTTATTCCAATTCTTATCTTTGTTGTTTTTTTCCCGCATGAACCTCTCCATTCAGAGTCCATTTTGGGACTCTGAACGGATTGTGCTTTTAAACTCAAGATTGTGCTTTTATTCCAATTCTTATCTTTGTTGTTTTTTTTCCGCATGAACCTCTCCGTTCAGAGTCCATTTTGGGACTCTTCCTCCTTGCATTCCTTGCTTAGTAATTTTATGAGAGAGTGAATGTGTTAAGTGAGCACAATCTCAGCCTTTGTTGCATTCATAAATTTTTGTTTCTTTCCCTTCGGATACTCACTGGTAGTCACTTTTGTTGTTATTTAATTTGTTGTTATCTAATTGGTGGACATTTGCCCAACTTTATCTTAAATATTATGTTGTGATGTCTCACACTATAAATGATAGTATCTTATGTTTAAACAACAGTTAACCTTTAATAGTTATTAATTCTTTATCTCTTTCTTTTTTTATGTTTCATGTATTATTTGAGGGCTGGAGTTTTCACTTTTAAATTCGTTTTTGGTCCAAAATATTGGGTCAACAGCTATTAGGATCATCACAGAGCTCGGAGTCTTGTAAATTAGGAGTCAACATTCTTTGGCCTTTCTCGTTACTCCTTTGATTATGCTTTCTCTTAGATACATTAATTTATTTATATGTTTCCATATATGTGAATATTAATATTAATCTCTCCTCTTTATTTGAGACCTTTTTGTATATGGGCCAATATTATTTGTTAATTATTATTAAATGTGTTAGAAACTAGTTTAAAGGCTAAGAAAAATAGATTTTTTTTTCTTTTATCAAGAATAGATATGGCCTTACACCATATTTTTGCAAAACAACATAATTATAGAATGAATTCCAATAGTTAGGCCATCTTAGATTCTTTTAATAAATTCCCTTATAAAATAACTTGTTATTAACATTTTTGGCCTTTTAGATTTTAAAAAATATAATGTATTATTATTTCTATTTTAAGGCCTAGATGTCTTACTAGTTTCCCTAGTATATTATTTCAAGATTTCAGATTAATAACAGGTTCAAAATGCAAGGTATATACATATATATGTCATACGTACAAGGTATTATTATATTTTATTTTTACACTAATTTTTACTATACTTGATGTATTACTTTGTTACACATAACATATTTTTATATATCTACTATCCCTTTTATAAATGTTATTTTTATTTTTCTGTAAACTCTTACACTTTAATACACACATTATTTCACTACATATATATCTATTATCATTTTTTCCCTACACGTAAATAAAATAATAAGATCTTATAAGCTTCAAAAAACATATATATGCATATTTTATTTTTATAGTAAATATATGTGAGACGATAAACTTTACATAATGTTTTAACACTTTTATACTATTTTTTATTTATGAAAACTTCATTTTATCAATTATTTACTCAAATTATATTTACTATACAATACAAATATGGCTATATTTGACACCCATCTATTGTCTTTTATTTATTTATTTATTTTACATCTTAATTCTAGATAATAAAGTAACAAATTCTCATACCTTTTAAACTCAACTTCTACATATATAGAGAGATTATAATTTTTCACATATTTCAAATACATTTATTTTTAATTTTTTATTCATTTTTTACAATAAATATTACTATTTAATTTTTTCGTGGATATTGTAAACATATATATAACATGCCTTGTATTTTATCCTCTTTAAAACTTTTCTTATCAATATTTTCTAAAGTAAATAAATGAATAAAATATCCCTAATTATTTTTCCAAAACTAAATATAAGGACTATCTTCGGATGGGCTTTGAAGGCTGCTTAACATCTACCCCTCGAGTAACCAAAACTCTTACCTAGAATTTCACTGGTTTCGCAAATCAAAACAGAGTTTACATCTACATTTTAAAAAATGGTTTTCTTAATATTTTCCTTAAAAATAGGTGGTACTCTAAAAAAATTTCAACATCAAAGGCATAGCCGCTTTATGTAGTGAACTATTTCGATCAATTCGAAAATAGGGTGCGACATTAGTCATAAAGGAAGATAGATATATAGAAATTGATTCTCTCTTCTCATTGTAATTGGAACTTGAGATTCTGCAGTAATGAAAGTAGCTTCTCATCTATTCTTCTGTGCTTAGCTAGTTAGTTTTTGCTTCATTTCACTGAAATTCACATGGTATCAGAGAAAGGAGGACGAATCTAGGGATCTATCACAAGATTTTCACGATAGATTGAGAGATTTTGTTTAAGTTTTTGGGAAAACTATGGCAATCAAAGAAGGAGTTGCGGGAGGAACAGAGAGCAGATGAGTTCTCAATGGAAGCAGTTCGACAACAATCGATCATAATCATCCGCTTTACTTGAGTAATGTAGATGTACCAGGAGCACTTTCAGTTGGAATTCAATTAACAAGAATGGAGAATTATACGCTATGGAGTCGAGCTATGGAGATTGCATTGCTTGGTCGAAACAAGCTTGGATTTATTGATGGATCAGTCCTGCGTAGAAATTTTGAAGAAGATTTGAAGAAGATCTGGGATAGATGCAATGCAATTGTTATCTCATGGCTTACATGTAATGTTAGTAAGGAGCTGCTAAGTGAAATTTTTTACTCGTCCAGTGCACATCATATATGGCTAGATCTTCGAGAACGTTTTGATAAGATAAATGGATCTAGGATTTATCAACTGCACATAAGTATTTTTACCCTTACAAAGGGAGTATTACCTGTTTCTGCATATTATACTAAGCTGAAGAACTTGTGGGATGAATATGACTCAATCTTACCTCCACCTAGTTGTGACTGTCACTAGGCTAAGGATTATGTAGAAAAACTGTAGTATCAACGTTTGGTACAGTTTTTGATGGGATTGAATGATGCTTACTCTCAAGCAAGAGGACAAATTTTTAATTTTCCAAATGTGAATCAAGTTTATGCCTTAGTGATACAGGATGAAAGTCAAAAAGGTCTGGCAGGTAATGTACATGAGAAGATGGAATCTTTAGCAATGTATACATCAAGGAATAATAGGTCAAACCAATATCCAATAAAGAACTTCCAATCCTTGTTTTGTGATTACTGCAATATGAGAGGACACACTAGAACAAATTGCAACAAGCTCAAAAAGTGTGATCATTGTCATGCTACTGGACATGTGAAAGGAGATTGTTATTTGTTGATTGGATATCCAGAAAATTTCAAAGGTAAAAAGAAAGTAAATGCAGTGATGGGAGGAAATGGAAAGAACTTTCAATCCTTGTTTTGTGATTACTGCAATATGAGAGGACACACTCGAACAGATTGCAACAAGATCAAAAAGTGTGATCATTGTCATGCCACTGGACATGTGAAATGAGATTGTTATTTGCTGGTTGGATATCCAAAAAATTTCAAAGGTAAAAAGAAAGTGAATGCAGTGATGGGAGGAAATGGAAATGGTAATCAGGTTCATCCACAACCACAGAACATGCAAGATCAAATGGAAAGGAAGGCACACACAGTTGTGGGAGAACAGATGTATAATGAACAAGTCACACAAGAACAATTGCTTTAGTTGTTAAACAAGACTTCACCAGAACAACTTAGTCAGATCTTAAATGTGCTGAAATGAAACAATGCTATTATGGATTCAAACAACAAGGCTAGCAGTGCTAATATGGCAAGTGATGCTATTTTCTATTTGAAATGAATTATAGATACAGGAGCTACAAATCACATGATACATAATCCCAATTATCTGCAACTTAAGAACATGCTAGGGAGTATAGGGAATGTGCATCTACCTACAGGAGAATCAGTAGTTGTGTCACATGTGGGAGATTTTAAGCTGAATGATAGTGAGATGATCAGGGATGTCTTGTGTATTCCAGAATTCAAGTTTAATCTTTTGTCTGTGTACAAACTGACAAAAAAATTGAATTGTTGTGTTTCATATTTTCAAACTTGTTGTATATTTCAGGATCTCTTGTCTGGAAAGGTCAAGGGAATTGGTGATGTAGAAGATGGATTGTATGTACTGAACTGGAGGTCGAAGTTACCACAGAAGATTAAGACAATGTCTGCAATTAAAAATGGAGAAGGAGATCTAGCACTTTGGCATAAACGATTAGGCCATGTTCCTATGGAAGTTCTTAGAAGAATAAAGTTTTTTCATTCATGTAATAGTTTCACTATTAAGTATTGCATCATTTGTCCCCAAGCTAGACAAACTAGAGTTCCATTTCCTATTAGTAGTACTACAATAGATGATGTCTTTGATTTAGTACATATGGATGTTTGGGGTCCATATAAAGTGCCTACTCACAATGGAATGAGGTATTTTCTTACTTTGGTTGATCATAAATCTAGATGGACATGGACTTTTCTGATTGGTTTGAAATCTGATGTAATTGTAGTTCTGAAACAATTCTTGATAATGGTAAAGACTCAGTTTGGCAAGTGTATTAAGGTGTTCAGGTCTAATAATGAAGGAGAGTTCTTAAATTCTAACTGTCATGATCTATTTTCATTGCATGGTATTATTCATCAAACATCCTGTCCATTAACTCTCCAACAAAATGGTATTGTGGAAAGGAAACACAGACATTTACTAGAGACTGCAAGGGCTATCAAGTTTCAAAGGTATTTACCAACTAGATTTTGGGGAGAGTGCATAGAAACTGCAACTTATATTATCAATAGGATACCATTATCAGTTCTGGGGAACAAATCACCATATGAGAAGTTGTATAATAAACAACCTTCTCTGACATATCTCAGAATGATAGGTTGTCTTGCACTTGCCACAAATCTGAGAAGGGATGATAAGTTTGCACCAAAGGCTAAGAGAGCAGTGTTGCTTGGATATGCTGTCAATCAGAAAGGATACAAATTGCTAGACATTGAGTTCAGAGTCATTTTTGTCAACAGAGATGTTCATTTTCATGAGAATGAGTTTCCTTTTAAGGATCACATTTCTTGTGAAGCCAATGATCCAGAATTTCTTATGTCATATTCTCATATAGAAGATTGTGAACACACTTCATGTATTGTCATCACCCCTGAAACACTTGATACTACAATTGGACCTGCAGAGCCTATTTCTCCTATGTTTGATGACACATTGCCTTCTATACTTGCTACTGTGGATTCTGAAGTTCCTCAGCCTATGGTTTTTGAAGTTACTCAGTCTATGCACACTACAGGAGATGTGATTTCACAGGATCCTTCATAGGGTCAGATTTCACCAACAGCTACTAGGAAGTCCAATAGGGCAGCTAAGCCCCCTATTTGGCATATAGACTACATATTATCACATAAGAAGACAGTTGGAAATTGTCTATATTCCATCAGAAATGCAGTGGACTATTAGAGTATCACACCTTCCTATAGGAGTTTTGTAGCCAAATTTCTCATGAAAGGGAACTTACTTCATATAAGGAGGCTATTCGAGATCCTAGATGGATAGAAACTATGAAGAATGAGATACAAGCACTGAAGGACAATCATACCTGGAGGATCACTCCACTACCTAAGGAGAAGAGACCTATAGGGTGCAAATGGGTGTATAAAATAAAGTATAAGGCAAATGGGGTGGTTGATAGGTTCAAGGCTAGGTTAGTGGCCAAGGGATATAATAAAAAAGAAGGCCTGGACTATCAAGAAACTTTCTCTTTGTTAGGAAATTAAGATTTATCTAAGAAACTCCTACTTAGTAGATATTTTTATGTAGTAACCAAGTCTTTTATTTAAAACTTAGTGGTGGTTAGTTGGCCACAATAAGTGGTGGTTAGTTGGCCACAAAGAGTGGTGGTTAGTTGGCCACAAAGAGTGGTGGATAGTTGGCCACATATGTATTGTGTGAGTTTTTTTTCCTGCTTGTTTTGTGGTTTGTAGTCCTCATACACACACTATATATATGTGTGTGTAGCCTATGCAATTATCAATCTAAGAAATAAGAAGAATACTTAAAATATTTCAGCTTTCTCTTCTTCTTCCCTGCAGTTTTGTAGCAATTTACAGCTATATTTTAATTGCTTCAACTTTCTGTTTTCTAATCCTTTTTCCCCTTCTTGTAACATGGTATCAGAGCCCATTTCTTACGGGATCTGAATTTGTTTTTTTGTTGATTGGCTCATCTTTTTTTAAACTTTTTTTCTTGGATCTGTTTGCTAGAAAACATGGCACCAGAAAATCAACCAACGACGGGTCCTCCGATTTTTTCTGGCGATAATTATCATATTTGGGCCATTAAAATGAAGGCCTATTTGAAGGCTCTCAACTTGTGGGATGTCATTGAGAGAGGAGAACCTGTTGTCTAGCCATTGAGAGACAACCCAACTCTCAATGATATAAAAAAGTATGATGAGTTGGTGACTAAATCACCAAGAGCTCTCACTTGCATATATTCCAGCCTTACGGAAGTGATGTTTACAAGGATTATGGCTTGTGAGACAGCCAAAGAAGCCTGGGATAAGCTAAAGGAGGAGTTTGAAGGCAGCAACAGAGTTAAGTCCGTTAAGGTCTTAGCTTTGAAGAGGGAGTTTGAGCTCTTGAAGATGAAGGATTCGGATAGTGTGAAAGAGTACTCTTTCAAACTGATGGATATTGTGAACCAAATAAGGATACTTGGTGAAAACTTTCCAGACCAGAAGGTTGTAGAGAAGATCATGATTAGCCTTCCGGACAAGTTTGAATCAAAAATCTCAGCTATTGAAGAGTCTTATGACTTGACTACTCTTTCAATAGCTGAGTTGATCTCTAAATTGCAAATCCAAGAGCAACGGGTAACCATGAGAAGCGAAGGGACAGTCGAAGATGCCTTTCAAGTAAGGCATAAATTCAGGCAACAAAAGGAAGAAAAAAAGTCTCTTTAGACCACTCTGGAGAGGTGAAATCTGGTGGATACCAAGGTGAATTGTCGAGGAGAGGTAAATTTCCACCTTGTGGTATTTGTAAGAAGACAAACCACTTGGAGAAGAATTGTTGGCAGAAGTCCAAGAGGTCCCTTATTCAATGCAGATATTGCAAGAAATATGGGCACATTGAGAAGTATTGCAGGCAAAAGCAAACTCAAAGTGGTCAGTCTTCCCAACGAGTAAATTTTGCGGAAGATCACCAAGTTGAAAAAACAGAGGAGGAGGTATTCATGGCTTCGCACACATCACATGTTGATCGATGCAATTGGTATATCGATAGTACGTGCACAAGGCACATGGCAATTGATGAAAATCTGTTTGTTAGCTTGGACAGGTCTGATAGGACCAAAGTGAAGCTTGGAAATGGTGCACTAGTGCAAGCTCAAGGTAGAGGGTCCGTAAAATTTCCTGCGGATGAAGGTATGAAAATCATAAATGATGTTCTTTATGTGCCAAGCTTAACTCAAAACTTGTTGAGTGTTGCTCAGTTACTTCATAATAATTACTCACTTACTTTTAAGGATAAATAATGTGTCATTTATGATCCTAAAGGTTGTGAAGTAGCTAAAATTAGCATGATTGGCAATTCCTTTCCAATTTCATGCTATTCTGCTGAAAGTTGCTCTTTCAATGTTGAAATGAGTGATACTTGGCTTTGGCACAAAAGATTCGGTCATTACAACCTTAGTTCATTGGTGTATATGCAATCCAAGGGTATGGTGCTTGATGTACCCAAAATTGACATGTGCCGAGATGTTTGTGAGTCATGTCAACTTGGTAAATTGCATAGACGATCTTTTCCTAAAGGAAGTCTTTGGAGGGCGAAGGAAAAGCTAGAGTTGGTTCATACAGATATATGTGGACCAATGAGGACGTCTTCTTTGAGTAGGAATAAATATTTTATTCTCTTTATAGATGACCTTACTCGAATGACATGGGTCTTTTTTCTAAGTAGCAAAGTTCAGGTGTTCTCTATTTTCAAAGAATTCAAGGCTATGGTAGAAATGGAGAGTGGCTGCCGGTTGAAGTATATCAGGTCAGATAATGGAACTGAATATACTTCACATCAATTCAGCAAGTATTGTAAAGACTTAGGTATTCAACAACAATTCACTGTAAGCTACACTCCAGAACAGAACGGGGTTTCTGAGAGGAAAAACAGAACAGTGATGGAGATGGAAAGATGCATGCTGGCAGAAAAGAAGATGCCTAAATATTTTTGGGCTGAGGCAGTCAATACTGCAGTCTATTTGCTGAACAGGTTACCAACTAGAGCACTCTAAGACATGACACCATTTGAAGCATGGAGGGGTATAAAGCCATCTGCTAGACACTTAAAAGTCTTTGGTTCAGTCTGCTATGCACATGTTCCAGATGCTAAAAGAGGCAAATTGGATAACAAGGCAGAACTCTGTATTTTGTTGGGCTATAGCACAGTTTCAAAAGGGTACAAAGTGTATAATGTTCGTACGAAGAAGGTGCTTATCAGTAGAGATCTTGCGGTGGACGAGTCTAGCCACTATGATTGGGATCGAGATATTGTTGTGAAGAACCAAGATGGGAGCACCTCAGTTGCAGCTCAAAGTCCGAGGACGAGTGATATTTCTTCCAGTCCTATTACTGGAGCAGGACACCTTTCAAATGTTGAATTGACAACTGATTCTCCAGTTTTGAAGACCAGGTCACTAGCTGAAGTTTATGAGCAATGCAATTTTGCTCTTGTGGAACCATCTTCCTTTGAAGAAGCAGCAAGTCATGAAGCTTGGATTTCCGCAATGGAGGAGGAGCTTGCCATGATTAATAAAAATGATACGTGGGAGCTGGTTGATAGGCCCGAACAAAAGAACATTATTGGTGTTAAATGGGTCTATAGAACGAAGTTCAATCCAGATGGATCCATCTTCAAACATAAATCCAGGCTCGTAGTTAAAGTCTATTCCCAGCAGCCTGGAGTGGACTTTGGAGATACGTTTGCACCTATTGCGAGGCATGAGACAGTAAGATTTCTAATTGCTCTTGCAGCACAGTACAAATGGAAAATCTATCATTTAGATGTCAAATCTGCATTTCTAAATGGATTTCTTGAAGAAGATATTTATGTTGAACAACCTGAAGGTTTTATAGTTGCTGGTGAAGAAGACAAGGTGTATAAGCTTAAAAAGGCTCTCTACGGTCTTAAACAAGCTCCGAGAGCTTGGTACAGTAGGCTGGATACTCATTTGTTGTCTCAAGGCTTCAACCGAAGCCTAAATGAGCCTACTTTATACTTTAAAAGGCAAGCTGATGGAAAGCTAATTGTGATATCCGTTTATGTTGATGATTTGATGATCACAGGTGAAGATTCTCTTGCGGTTCAAGAAGTTAAAAATGCGATGCTAAAAGTTTTTGAAATGTCTGATCTATGGGAGATGAAGTTCTTCCTGGGAATAGAAATTTCTCAATCTTCTGAAGGAATTTTCTTGTTCCAAAAGAGGTATGCCCTGAATCTCTTAAAAAGGTTCAAGCTTGATAAGTGCAAACCTGTTGCAACTCCACTTGTTGTGAATGAAAAGTTAATGAAGGATGATGGAGAAGAACGGGCAGATTCAAAACTTTATAGGAGCCTTATTGGAAGCGTGTTATATCTGACTGCTACCAGGCCAGATGTGATGTTTGCAGCTAGTCTACTGTCCCGATATATGCAATGTCCCAGCACCAAGCATCTTGGAGCTGCTAAAAGGGTGTTGAGGTATATTAGAGGGACAACTGATTATGGCATTTGGTATAGAAGTGTGGAGAATGGATCTCTTATTGGCTATTCAGATAGCGATTGGGGTGGATGTGTGGATGATTACAAAAGCACGTCTGGTTACTCTTTTTTATTTGGTTCAGGCATTTTTTTCTTGGAGCACAAAAAAGCAAGATATCGTAGCTCAATCTTTAGCAGAAGCCGAGTATGTGGCAGCTGCATATGCTACAAATCAAGGAATTTGGTTGAGAAAAATCTTGTTTGAATTAGATCTTTTGACAAAAGAACCAACAGTGATCTATGTAGACAATAAATCAGCCATTGCTATGGCTAAAAATCCAGTGCAACATGGAAGGACGAAGCATATCAACATCAGATTCCATGCTTTGCGAGATGCCGAGAAGAATGGGGAAGTTAAGCTGGTGCATTGCAGAAGTGAAGAACAACAAGCTGATATTCTAACCAAAGCTCTTCCCACCAATAAGTTTGAGTTTCAAAGGTCGTTGCAGGGCGTTTCAATGAAAAATCTTAAAGAGGAGTGTTAGGAAATTAAGATTTATCTAAGAAACTCCTACTTAGTAGATATTTTTATGTAGTAACCAAGTCTTTTATTTAAAACTTAGTGGTGGTTAGTTGGCCACAATAAGTGGTGGTTAGTTGGCCACAAAGAGTGGTGGTTAGTTGGCCACAAAGAGTGGTGGATAGTTGGCCACATATGTATTGTGTGAGTTTTTTTTCCTGCTTGTTTTGTGGTTTGTAGTCCTCATACACACACTATATATATGTGTGTGTAGCCTATGCAATTATCAATCTAAGAAATAAGAAGAATACTTAAAATATTTCAGCTTTCTCTTCTTCTTCCCTGCAGTTTTGTAGCAATTTACAACTACATTTTAATTGCTTCAACTTTTTGTTTTCTAATCTTTTTTCCCCTTCTTGTAACACTCTCCTATTGTAAAGATGGGAACTGTTAGGGCTGTTATAGCCTTAGCTGCAACACATCATTGGGAAATCCATCGGATGGATGTTTCAATACTTTTCTTCAAGGTGATCTGAATGGAGAAGTGTACATGGAGTTACCTCTGGGTTTTGTCCATAAAAGTGAATAGGGGACAGTGTATAGGCTTACTAAACCACTTTATGGACTTAAACAAGCCAGTAGATGGTGGAACATTAAGTTAACTACAGCTCTGATTGAATCTGGATTTCAACAGAGCCATTATGACTACTCTTTGTTCACTAAAACATCAAGGAGACAGGATGGTGATGGTTCTAGTTTATGTGGATGATTTGCTGATTACAGGATAAATGTACATGAACAGCCATTTGATCTCCATCAAAATCGGCATTGAATCCCTTGCAAACTAATGGATGTAAGACTCTTTGCTTGCTTCTTTCGGCCAGCTCAGCAAATGTGATCATAAGATGATCCTGCATACAAAGGAAATCCTCCAGAACAAGTTCAAGATCAAAGATTTAGGAGACTTGAGATATTTTCTAGGGATTGAGTTTGCCAGAAATAACAATGGAATTTTGATGCATCAGAGGAAGTATTGTCTTGAACTGATTTCAGATATGGGATTATCTAGCTCAAAACCTGTTGGAGCTCCTATTGAATTAAATCAGAAACTCACAACTGTAGAGTTTCACTTACACTTTCCACCTACTGATGAAAAGGACAAGTTGCTGGATGATCCTAGTAAGTATCAAAGGCTAGTAGGAAGATTACTTTACTTAACAATCACAAGGCCAGATATTGCATTTGCAGTTCAATTATTAAGCCAGTTTATGCACAGTCCAAAGACTTCTCATATGGATGCAGCAATGAGGGTGGTTAGATATGTTAAACAATCAGCAGGACTTGAGACACTTATGGCAGCTGATAGTGTAAATAAGTTGACTGCATATTATGATGCAGATTGGGCATCATGTCCAAATAATAGAAATTCAATAACTGGTTACATGGTTACATATGGGAACTCACTGATCTCATGGAAGTCTAAGAAATAGGATACTATATCAAGGAGTTCCGCTGAGGCAGAGTACAGAAGCTTGGCCTCAACAGTTGCAGAAATAGTATGGTTGGTTGGCTTGTTTAAGGAACCACGGGTGCAGGTAAAGTTGCCGGTAACCATACACAGTGACAGCAAATCTGCAATTCAGATTTCAGCCAATCCAATATTTCATGAGAGAACTAAGCACATAGACATTGATTATCAATTTATCAGGGAAAAGGTTCAATTAGAATTGGTTTAGCCTGTGTATTTGAATAAAACAGAACAACCTGCTGACTTGTTTACAAAGGGGCTTACTAGTGTAAAACATGGCTATCAACTGACCAAGCTAGGAATGAAAAATATTTTTCATACGTCTAGCTTGAGGGAGGATGTTGAGAAAGTTAGTTAGTTAGTGGACTGTTAATGAGACAGCTGGATCAGTTAGTTAGTTAATCTGTTAAGTTAGCATAGTAAGTTTGTTAAGGGTTGTTGGAAAGTTTGTTATACAGCTCACTTATAAATAGAGGTGTTAGTCATGAAGGAAGATAGATATATAGAAATTGATTCTCTCTTCTCATTGTAATTGGAATTTGAGATTCTGCAGTAATGAAAGTAGCTTCTCATCTATTCTTCTTTGCTTAGCTAGTTAGTTTTTGCTTCATTTCACTGAAATTCACAATCAATACTATTCAAAAATATATTTATTTACCCTTTTCTATACCCAACCTCAAATATTATGTAGTGAGTGAGAGTCACTCGCCCCACAGTGATGCCACATATTAAATGGCATATCCATACCCATTTAAATATTCCCCATTGCTACAGATTCAGTTCCCTATAAACCCAAATTCAATTTAAGAAATGAGCTATTAGATTTTCATTTCTTTTTCATCTACCACACGGCATATATCATCAAAATGTCAAAATTATTGGGTTATCGGTTTGGTATTAATTTTTTAATATTGAGTTATTGGGTAAATTGATAACCCATTAAAGACTAATAATTTACTAATTTAATTTTTAGTTTTTTATTCATATACAAATATCAAACAAAAAATATTAATATAAATATATAATCAGTTAATCACTATATAATACTCCCTCTATTCCATATTAACTGAATTTCTAGAACTTTTTTCATTGTTCAAAATAGTTGAATTGTTCAAAGTTCAAGAGAAATGTTTGAAACTTTTTCTGTGTTTACCCTTTCCATTAATGAAGTTTTGTAATTTCCTAGGAGTAAACTACATTACTTACAAAGTTATACTCCAATAAAGGACTACTTGTATTTATAATTTCACATTTAATTATCTATATGATGCTGATTAAACAAAAGGGTAATAGAGAAAAATTTGATTCAAATTTTGTCCTTTAATGCTTTTTTTAATATGTGTGTATTACCTTAGAAATCCAACTAATATGGAATAGAGGGAGTACTATTTAATATTAAATATTAGTATTTACCCGTTAAGCTTTGCAGATTTAGGTTCAGTGTTGCGGCAAGGATTTGCAAGTTTGCAAGTTGCTACGACAGTGGCTCCATGAATCGTATATTTATTTTAAAAGTATTTTCTTATTGGTTAAATCGAAAACCGAACAATTAAAGATCAAAAACCGATAAAACGAAAATCGATAACAAATATCTTATTGATTTGGTTATCGGTTTAACGTATTTAGAAATTGAAAATCGATAAACCAAATCGATAATACTTAAAATTGAACCGAACCAACCGATACACACCCCTACATAAAGGCAGTCAAAGAATAAATGATCAATGTTCTCCTCTTCTTGATCACATAGTGAACATGTAGCCGATTCAATACACCCCCATTTTGCTAATTTGGCCTTATTAAGTAGTCTTCTATGCAAGGTCAGGAACAATATAAACTTCCACTTTGGAGCTCTATAATTAGACCACACGGGCTTCCTCCATTCAACCTTGTTAGACTCTCCTCTCATTTGTTTATATACTTTGCTGATTGAGTAGGATTAATATGGTGGATTATATATAATTTCTTCACTCATAATTAAAGGCTTGACTCTGTGTTCTTCCGGGTCGGAGGCGAGAACAATGCTTTCATCTCCTATCACTTTATTTTATACTTTATCCAGAAGATGAGAATTTTTTTGTTTTTTTTGAGATTTTAATAGAGGTAGTCCTAGATCAAAATATTACTCAGTTTTCAGAGCTGAGCCAACTGATTCAGTGATCTCCTTCTTTTCCTATACTTCGAACCAAGACTGAGAGAGTTGTGCTTTTCTTTTTGAAACTAGGGTCGGTTGTGAGAATGCCGAGAAAGTAAAAAAAACCTAGAAAAGAGGAAGAGTCACTCCCTTTACCTGCTTGATTGATAGATAGTGAGGCCTAGGACTTGCTTCCTTAGATTTGTTGAAATGTCTCAAATTTGAATTATGTGAATAGAGAACTAAGAAAAATCATATGCGCAGACACGTTATCGACATTATTTTGAATTTGTCAAAGTTCCAATGCAAATATCGAGCGCCAATTTGAAAATAAAAAGTAAATTCTAATATAAGTTTCTACAAATCTAACGACCTTAATTCTGCTACAAGACAAGTTTTTTTTTCAAATTAAATTTTAAATTTTCTTTATGCACCATAGTCTAATGATTTTACGTAGAACATGACAATACATATGTAGTGCATATGCCATGTTTAAACTAGGTAGCTAGGTTCACGTGATTCATGATGAAAATAAATACAACAACCAACATAATCAAATCTAAATTTAGCAAGAATACTACATTTTGATATTCAAGATTTTGAAAGAATTCTAGTAACAGGAAAGAGCCTTTTGTAAGCATGTTAAGTGGATGGGCCGAACCATATTGGCGCATTAAAAAAAATCAATTGATCTTCACTATCAAACTGGGTCGGGTCATCTATAACTGGTCGGTCCGATCCAACTCAACATTAGAAAATTGTTCTCCGACTCGAGTCCACAATTCGTTAACTCAATTTTTTCGGATTAATCAGGTTGGACTATTTTGGCCAAGTGGGCTTAATGGGCTGTTTCATTATCATCATCATCATCACTATTATTACTAAAAAAGTGGATATATATAGTACAATATAAATTAACAATTATTTCTAGTGATTTCAAGTTTCTTTTATTTGAATTTAAGTAATATACATCGTGAATTTTTGTAAAATTTTATCGGTTGTAGGTAAGATAGCTTTTATTTATAAGGAGGTACATGTAGATATTTTTGGATGATCAGTTGATGATGTAAAACATGTTTATATTGACGATGTGTAAAATTTAATAACTTTTAATTATGAGTTTAAGGTATGTATCAGCCGTATGAAAATTACGCTAATAGATTATTTGAAGGATATTTGCCTGTTATCCCTTAGAATGTTGAATTTGTAATATTTGAAAAGAAAAAACATGAGACAGTGATATAATAAATAAAGGTGATCTGATAATATAAAAAATTATTAATCTAACCGTATATATAATTTAAAATGTTTCATAGATCTATTTATGATCACTAATTGTTGAGCGGTAGTTTCTAAATTAATGTTAAACATACCTCGTTCTTTTAGTAAATGGAACAGATACATTAAAACCCCTTTGAGCTAACATTTCTAGTTAGTTTCTAACTTTTAAAACATTTTAGAATATGATCACCTCTTAACAGTGCTAATAGTCTACCAATGTCATTATTCAATTTTTTTCAAGATTAATGAAATATTTTTGAATGATTATATAAGAAAACTAATACTCCATGTGATACATATATGATATTATGCCCGGGTCAACAGGTACATTTTCAAGTTTTCGGTCCGATTCTATATATAACGGGTTGGAATCGGATCGGATCGGTATTGGAACTGGGTCATTATTGATTTTTTAAAAAAAATACATACATAAATATTTAAAATGTTAATATTATTACAACAAGTTTGTAAATTTTATAAAACTTTCATTTTTTAATTTGAAACTCGTAACTTGTAAGAATTGTAATTTGAGTAAAGTTTAAAGTTTATGTTTAAATAATAAAAAGTAGTAAGCAATAGGAACTTTAAATTTAATTTTATAATAGTAGATTTTTTCTTGGCGGATATTGATTTTTTTCTTTTTTCACTATTTGTTTGTGAATCCATATTAAAGTTTAAAATAATTAAAATATAATAAAAACAAGAAATATAAATATAAGAAAAAAATATAGTAACTTAATAAATAAACAAATAAAGAGTTAAAGTTGGAACGAATGTATCGAACGTTTGTATAAAAATGAACGTATAACCAAATGTGAGATGTCAATTGAAGCTTGCAAATTACTTCAGAAAAAATCTCTGAACTCCAATTAACAAATAACACAAATATAAAATTTATAATCAAGTAATCAACAAGAAAGTTTAAAAATTGAGAGAATTGGTAAGATTTTAATGAAATATTTTGTGAATTTATGAGAAAAATGGAATAAGAGTCGTTGAAAATTTAAAAGAAAAAAGAAATTAATTTAAAATTCTAAAAGCACTTTATACATAAAAGTTATTTTTTTAAGCGTATTCAAACAGGCTCTAAATCTTACCACTAAAATTGGATCGGAACCGATTCAAACGGAACAAAATCTGCCTGGTAAAAATCCACGATCCACACTGATATCCGTTCTAATACCATATATTATCGGTACTTATCGGTCAATTGGTTCCAATTTAACCGGAGTCCGAACCGAAATCGAAATTGGTCCGGACCGGAGAAAACTCGATCTTCTGCCAGGCTTACTTGCAACTAAATCGAGAAGCTTCACCTTGTTAGGCATCATCGAAGTGACGATTATGCAATGTCCAGACTTCACAATTATATTAGCTTGCTTTGAAAAGCGTCTAAAATTAACCCAATTCAAGACTATAATATTGGAACCTACGAGACGATATTCGAAGCTAAAAATTTGATGTCGAAAGTGAAATTTAGATACTGAATCAAAAGATTTTTTGGTGGGAAGTTGTCAATTCTCAGCTGAAGCTAGTAATAACAGTTTGAGTCTCCATTGATGAGATTTTCGAAGCTTTGATTTGTTTTGGATCTAAAAATGTTTGAACATAGTCGATTGGGTGTTAATGTTTATAGCTGAAATTCATGATATTGACTGATTTGGAGTCCTGCAATGTGAAGAACTGTGAAGCAAACCCCCAAAGGACTGAAATTCTTACTGATATAAATTCGAGTGGGTGTTTTTAAGTATGGTTGATGTAAATTCCTAAATTTTGAAAGCTAACTGAATTGATTTTTGGTTTGAGAAACTTGGAGAGCAACGCCAGGGAAGAGGAGAGAGAAAGAAAAGAAAGAATGCTCGAGAAGCTTGAAGAACATATGCAAAATACAAAAATACCCTTGTTTTTGCTTTAAATAATAGAGAATAGACATCTGTCCAACTTTTATTGTGCAATGTACAATCGATTATGTTGTGGTCGTCCTACACTTCATGCTTTTTTTATATAGTAGAAATTAGCTAGGTTCACGTGACTCATGAGAAAATAAATACAACAACCAACGTAGTCAAACCTAAATTTAGCAAGATGACTACATTTTGATATTCAAGATTTTAAAAGAATTCTAGTAGTAGGAAAGAACCTTTTTGTAAGCATGTTAAGTGGTGGGATCGAATCAGACTGGCGCATTTAAAAAATGGAACTTTACCTAAATCTCATAGTGAAAAAGTTCAATTACAATTTATCTCTATTTTTTTAAAATTATCCGATTTCTCTGATTTTTTTCAAATTTCTGATACATTAGTGGTATTTTTGATACATCACGTTTTGTGTACATAATAATTAATGTTGTTGATTTATTTATGGAAAGATAACGTAAATCAAGTTAAGTTTTCTTCTTTCAGTCAACTACTTAGCTAAATAAGGGAATTAACCCATACAAAGCGTAACAGTTATGAGGGACTTGAAAAAATCAAAAAACAGAGCATAGGATTATTGGCGGAATGGCGGCGGAGGTGACTGTCTCGCCGATGGAAGATGATGAAGAGGAATCCTATTTAATTTCCCCTTCCGATGCTTGGATATATAACTGAATGGAGAAGAAAAGCTCCTTCTTAATGCTTATCTCTGCTGTAGCTTCACATTTAATGAGTGTTGGGTCACGTTTCCTGAAATTCAAAAAACAGAGCATATGAGTTTGATACATTAGAATATATGATACAAAAGTGACCTTATGTATCAGAAAAATTTATGTATCAAACATTAAATCTTATGTATCAGAAAAATTTATGTATCAAGCATTAAACCTTATGTATCAGAAAAATTTATGTATCAAGCATTAAACCTTATGTATCAGAAAAATTTATGTATCAAACATTAAACCTTATGTATCAAAAAAAATTATGTATCAAGCATTAAACCTTATGTATCAGAAAAATTTATGTATCAAGCTCTGATACATAAACATGATGTATCAGAATCATTACATCTTGATACATGAGAATCTGATACATAAACAATATGTATCAGAAGCACTAAAGCTTGATACATGAGATTTTGATACATAAACATGATGTATCAGAATCATTACATCTTGATACATGAGAATCTGATACATAAACAATATGTATCAGAAGCACTAAAGCTTGATACATGAGAATTCGATACAAAAACACGATGTATCAGAAGCATTAAAGCCTGATACATAAGAATCTGATACATAAACTAGATGTATCAGAACCAGTAAATCTTCAGAGAAAATGACATTTTAAAAAAATAAATATATAAACACGATGTATCAGAAGCATTAAAACTTGATACATGAGAATCTGATACATAAACAAGATGTATCAGAAGCAGTAAAACTTGATACATGAGAATCCGATACAAAAACATGATGTATCAGAAGCATTAAAGCTTGATACATGAGAATTTGATACATAAACAAGATGTATCAGAAGTAGTGAAACAAAGAAGCTATTTTTGATACAACAAAGAAGCTATTTTTGAAATTGGTTTCCTCAGACTATCAGCAACAACAATAGCATTCAATATATTCTCAGCTTCATCAAACTCCCAGGATTTTAACAGTCTAAAACCAAGGCTAAATGGGTTTCAAGATTCAGACTTTGCTGGAGTTTGAAGAAATTTGAGCAAGAAGAAGGGGAAGGGGGAAATTGGGAGATTAATTTGGCAATTTCTTTAATGGGTCTCTTGGCAAAACATGAAGCAGTAAAGCTATGAAAATAGAGAGAGAATGCAGCTGAGAATCAAAAGGAGATGATAGTCTAACTCATGTGAGTGATTTTAGGGGAGAAATTAGGGATATGCTTAGTAAATTCCTTAAATTTTTGGATCTTGAAGATGGAGAGAGAGCGAGAGAAAATGATTTAGAGGAGAGAGAATGTGTTTTTGAGTTATGTATCCGGAAGATGAAGGGAAAAACTAAAAATAAGGGATTTTGGTAAATTTTTTAAAGGATTGGGACTTTTAGCAAATATGGTAATAAAAGATGTATAGTTTGGTAATTTATCCTTTAGAAAAATCAATTGATCTTTGATATTAGACGGGCTGGGCCATCTATAACTGGTCGTTTTGATCCGACTCAACATTAGAAAATTGTTCTCCGGCCCATCGCACATCCGTTAACTCAACTTTTTCGAATCAATCAGGTTGGGCCGAGTTTTGGCCAAGTGGGCTTAATGGACCGTTTCATCATCGTATTATTAGCTAGGTTCACATGACTCATGATGAAAATAAATACAACAACCAATATAATCAAACCTAAATTTAGCAAGATGACTACATTTTGATATTTAAGATTTTGAAAGAATTCTAGTAGCAGGAAAAAACCTTTTATAAGCATGTTAAGTGGGTGGGAGCGAATCATACTTGTGCATTAAAAAAATCAATTGATCTTTGGTATCAAACTGGGCCGGGTCATCTATAACTAGTCGGTCCGATTCGACTCAACATTAGAAAATTGTTCGCCAGCCCAGCCCACAATTCATTAACTCAATTTTTTCGAATCAATCAGGTTGGCTCGAGTTTTGGTCAAGTGGGCTTAATGGACAATTTCATCATCATTATCAGCATCACCACAATAATATTTATTAATTCGAAAGTTTGAGTCAATTATCAATATAGTGTATTTGTTATGTAGGAAAAAAGACGGTTTAAAATTAATTTTAACTTCTAGAGAAAAAAATCAATTTAAAAAAAAGAGTCGCCACTTAATTTTTTAAAAGAAATTAAGAAAATTTAATTTAAAAGACCCTAACAGATTTAAGTCTTAAAAATTAGAGAAAATAGGTCAGGATTCACCTCTCCACTTTGAGAAGGTGTTAGCACTCAAAATGGCCGCTAACGTGCGGTTATCCGATGATTTAAAAATTATTTAACTAACTTTGAGAAAATTACTTGTAAGCAGTAAAGATAAATATATTTATTTTAGCAATAAATCAACTTGAAATATTTGAGATAATTTATCAAGAAAATATACTCTATTAAATTACTAAGTAAATGAATTTTAAATATGTTTAAAGAGAAGTAATAGATCTAACGTATTTTAACTAAATTAAAAGCAATTAATACTTTGATTAAATAAGGAAAATCCCTTGAGCTATTTAGGAAAAAATCAATTTGGAAAAAGACATTTTAAACTCAATTGATTTGAAAGAACATCAACTTAAAAACTTTTAAGATAATTTGAAAAAAAATTATACTTTTGTTGAAATGTCTAAGTAAAAGAAAACACTTAAATGAAATCATTTTTAAAGAATAAATTAACAAAAAAAAATGGCTTCTCTTTTAGGGGAGTTCAATAAATTAAACCAAACTAAATCAACTTCTACGCAAGTATAAATAAACGTAAGTAAATAAATAAATTATTACAACCCGAATTAAATATAGCTGAATAGAGTATGAAAATTTGGCCAACACTTAGTTTCTGTATGCCTGGGCTAAGTTATTGGGTCACCTGCGTTTTGGGCCTTAGGCCCAATTCTACTATATATTGCGGATGCATATGCACTGTATATTAGTGTATACAATACAATTTTCATGTATATCGATATGCATATACACCGTATACATCCTATTTTTAACTCTAGCAACCTGTAAATCAACATCCCTTTCCATTTTTTTGAAGATGACGACTCGAAAAAGGGTATTTGGGCCTCCGTGGCTCAATATCGAAATGCAAATAATGGAGAAAGTTTATATTGGACTCGAACGATGGTTCATACAATAAACAAAAAGGATAACATTAGTAAATGAGTAGAGAGAAAGCAATTGAGATATGATTCTTATTAATTGAATAATGGATACTTACACATCTCATTTTAAGTGCAATCACTAGGATCTAAAGAAAACCAATATGAAACTTGCATCTAAGGACGAGATACCTCATTAATTTTAATTAATCATGTGTTGTACTAAGAGACCAATTCATGCATAATATTTAATAATACAAATATGAGCTACTGTATATTACCAAACAAACACATAAACTTCACAATAAATGAATAAGGACAACACAACTCATGATCAAATTACCACTAGATTCAACTTTGTATGGTAAGTACTTGAGGCATAAGAATCAAATATCAAAACACACATATGTATATATGCATAACATTTAAAAGAATCACATATGAACATAATAAAATAACATAGTGACTAACAACATTCATATATATAAAAAAAAAAGAAAAAAAGGGAACATAGAAATATATCCGAGTAAATAAAGGGCATGGAATTAACATATACATTATACTAACTCAAATCTCAAAGCAAAATTTAAATCAATTAAGCCATGAAAGTTCTAATTAACAAGCAACTTAAACATATATTTATTATCTAAATGATGATAAAAGAAGAAATTGGAAACGTAAAAATCTATATCGTCAAAGAAAACTACTTGGAAAAATAATGAACGAAACTAAGAGTTTTCACATATTTGATAAAAAAATATGACTATACTTCAAGCAAGACAATAAATTTCTGTCATTAATCTAATTAATCCTAACACATGCTTACTAAAAACAATAATATTATAAATCGACTACATAGAAGACATGAAATAATTATTCATGAAATAAAATAAAGTCGAGAAAAGATTTTTACCTATTTTCGGGTAGCGACTGAGACAATGAATTTGAAGGCGATGAACTCCTTGAACCCACCAAGAAATGAGCGAAAGAACTAAAAAGAAAGAATTGAAAATCCGAGACTAGAATTTTTTGTGATTTTTTTTCGTCTATTTTTTTTTGTTGTAATATTATGTTCTTGCTTTCCCTTTTTTTTGTGTTCTTCTTGTATGTTTTTGAATGTTGATTAATTCTCCCTCTTTTTGTGATATTGTTGTTGTTCTTTTTTTTTTATAAGAAAGATGAAGGTATTTTTTTTAAAAGAGAGAGGTTTGTGGAGTAATAATGAGGTTTTTGAATAATGATGAATTTGGTGGGGTGAAAAAGGGAAAAGGAAAAAGGAAAAGGAAAAGGATGGGGGTAGGAGAATGATGGTGTTTGGCAATTTAAAAAAAAGGATTTAGGTGGGATTGGGAGGTAGAAAAGAAAAAAGAAGAAAGGAGTGAGGTTAGTATTGTAGTAAGTTGGTGTTGGGATCAAAATTATTATAAGAATTGTGCTTTAGGTGTATAGGTGTTAGTATGTTGTAGTAGTGTAGGTTGTTGTTGTTATTGGATTTGTGGAGAATGGAATGACAACATTGGGTTGGAATGACTTTGGACCCGAATTTTGGGCTAAAAAAATGACTTTAAATTTGGTTAAGGATGGAGTAAAAAAATGGTTAGATTTGTAAGGAAAATGACCACAAAATAGCCAAATTGATTTAATTTATCAATTCAGCTAAAAATTAAATAAGACGAATCGATAATAATTAATTAACGAGCTTCTTAATTCTAACCAAAATGAATTAATTGACTTAGTTATAAACTAATTAATTCAAAAATATAAGCTACTAATTTACGAAATAATAAAATTAAATTATTATTATTATTATTATTTTATCATTTTTAAATATTTATAGAAATTAATAATTATATAGATAATTATATAGAACTGTATATATATCATTAAAAATTATAAGAATGACAAAATTTTCTTTAAAAAATACACTTGAAAATATTTTGGTATTTTATAAAAGTAATTACTTCAGATTGTTTAAAATTGAAGAAACTCGGTAACTAATATACGTTTGTGGGGGGTCAAAATTGGGTGTCAACAGTATTGTTACATATTTAATTTTGAAATAATTATAACTTTAAAGAAGAAAGTTGAACATTGAAAGTACTAAATATTCACACAATATACTATCTATAATAATAGAATACTTACATTATATTATATATATATATATATATATATATACAATGCTAAATATTCACACAATATACTATCTATATTAATATAATACTTACATTATATACTTAAAATATATATCAAATATACACACAATATAAAATTTGTTGTAATAGAATACTTACATAATATTGTATATATACTTATAATGCATATCAAATATATACACATAATATACTATCTATTATAATGGAATACTTACATTTTATATATGTATATATATATATATATATATACACACAATATATATACTTATATTTACAATATATAAAAGTTATAGCCTACAACTTCACAAGTTGTTCTTCTATGAATGAAGCATTAGTTATCATTGCTTGCATGATCATTGAGGACGTCGGAGAGTAGTATAGGTTGTCGCGCAAGTTGATCCATAAAGAACTCACATCACGCGATGCATGTGAAGAGGATTCATTGATTGAATCATAGTTCTTCTTTGAGGTAGAGTTCTTGAAACCAAAAAGCTCAAGTAGAGCTAGTGTTTTCTTGATGTTTTTGGACACTATTTCTTTCTTCTGAAGCATTTGTAAAGGATCTTGCTCTTTTTGGGGTTGAAGACCTAAAAGCATGAGTTGATGTGGATGACACTTGAATAAGTTTGTTGTCCCAGTATAGTGGTCTTGGTTCTCGTAACAACTCCAAAACTTTCAAAAGTAACGCATTCTACTTCAACAGAGAACTTGGAGTCAGCCCCCACCCAATCAGATCATTTCACTTCGTTGTTCTGTCAAAACAAACCCATTTGATGGTCTACTAAAACAACTAAATAAGTACTCTCTCTATTCCATATTAACTGAATTTGTAGAGTTTTTTTCATTGTTCAAAATAGTTGAATTGTTCAAAGTTTAAGAGAAATGTTTGAATCTTTTTTCATATTTACCCTTGCATTAATGAAGTTTTGTAATTTTCTAAGAGTTAAACTACACTACTCACAAAGTTATACTCCAATAAGAGACTATTTGTATTTATGATTTCACACTTAATCATCTTTATAAGGCTTATTAAATAAAAGAGTAATAGAGAAATATATGGTTCAAATTTTGTCTTTAAATATTTTTCTTAATATGTTTGCATTACTTTAAAAATTCAGTTAATATGGAATAGAGGGAGTATTAAATTCAATTAATTAAAAATTGTATCAAATTTTGGTTCTTCCTTTAAAAATGGAAGAAACAAGAGTTATTCATGTAGAAATTAATATAATGTTGTTGTGAAGCTATAAAATTAGATACTACATTTTATTGGTTATATAATTGCATTGTATTTTCTTAATTACAAACCAAAAATTAACTTGGTTGAACCGTCAAATGAAAGCAAATATGATAACTCCATTAGTGGAGCTTAGATATAAGTGAAGAAGAAGAAGTAAGAGAAGGAGAATATACAGAGGAAGAAGAATGTGCAGAGAAGAGAAGAGAGAAAATGTACATTGAATGAGAGAATCTTAGTTTGTTACAAAAGGTGACTAGCACATGTATAGTGTGATATATTTATATACTCCAATATTTAACTACTTTCTAACAACTTATAACCAACTTCTAACAACCTCTAACTAAATCTTAACCATGATAGCTTGCTAACTCTAAGCTATAGTTAACACTCCACCTCAAGCTCATGGTTTGAATAGATTCATAACTCCAAGATTGTTCAGCAGTTGTTGATGTTGAGCTTTCCCTAGACTTTTTGTAAGCAGGTAAGCTAACTGGTCCTTTGTGTGTATAAACTCAGTTTTCAGCATTCATTGACATATTCTTTCCCTTACAAAATGACAATCTATGTCAATATGCTTGGTACTTTCATGAAAGATAGGATTTGCAGCAATTTGGATCGCAGCCTTGCTGTCACAGATCATACTAATAGGTAATTCAATGTGAACTCCCAGCTCTTTGAACATACTAACTAGCCAAGTGATCTTGGATGCACAATTGGCCATGCTTCTGAACTCAGCTTTTGTTGAGCTTCTGGACACTGTCTCTTATTTCATTGACTTCCAAGAGATTAGTGCTCTACCAAACTTCAATAGGTAACCAATGACAGATCTTCTTGTTTATAGACTGTAACATCCCCTAAAAACGTTGTATACGATGTTTCAATTTTTGCCTAAACATGATACAACCTCTGTATTTTGGTCATAACTTTTCATAGGAATATCCAAATTGAGCGATTCAAATTTCTGAGTAACCACAAGATCATTACCTACAACTTTTATGAAGACCATATTTTAAGATTCGGAGGTTAAGTAGGTCAAATAAATTAATCTTTGTAAGGTAGGATGCTGTGACGGAAATGAGTGTTTATAGAAGAAAAATCATATCTCACTGTAGGTTTATCCAAATTGGTTGATTCTTGAACGATATGAAACTAGACTTCCATATATACAATTCTTATGAAGACACCAAATCCAAATAAGGAATTTATCTTATTCAAACGTAGCTCCCAAAACGAGTATTCTGTCAAAGATAACTCATTTCACCTACCATAGAAAGATCTAGATACATTTGACATCCCTCATGACATAAATTGTCCTCCATTTAACATCATCCATGACATCAATATATTCCACTAAATTTTCAGATTTTTATTTATAATTATTTTATTTATTGTTAGGTCCTCTTTCCCACCTATAAATACCCACCTTATTTCCTCATTTTATTCATCAAGCTTTCTCAAGCAAATCTTCTCTCTATACACTTCTTTACACATTCTCAAATATAGTTTTAGTTCTTAGTAGTGAAGAAATACTATTCCGGTAATTCATATATTCCGGGTAGTACACAAAACGTTCCGGCAAGGAGAAAAGCTAGGACTCAAGAGTGGTCATTAAGTCTTCCGGTACCAACTAAAGCTTCGGTTTCCAGGTATGTAAGGTTTCAATGAGAGTATTCCTTCCACTCTCATGTCTAAATTATTTTGATTATATGATAAATTATGTTTATTTTCTTTAAGCTTTACTCTAAGTTATGTGGGTGTTTATCCATGGGTTCTTCCACCCATGTAGTCCAAAAACTCTTTCAATTAAATATCTTGATTTCAAGTAATATTTTCTTATGTTAATTCTTAATTTTACTTAATAGTATGAATCATGGTTAAACTAATGATTATTGCTCTATTTTGATGCAACATAATTTCATATGTATGAATTGATGGTTTACAAGTAATTCTTCTATTTATCTATTTAAAGACTCTTGAAATTCATGGTGGGTTATTTAAAGCATGATTTTTAATTAATGGATTTCAAAGTATTTATGTATATTTATTTACATACATATTTGCAAGTTAAAGTGATTTGAACCCACCTAGTTTTACTATGTTTTTACTAAAGTTTGACTTGAATGCTTTGACTCCAAATAAATGTTTATGAAAGCAATATCTATGATAAAAAAAGAGAGTCTTATGAAATGAAAGAATGATGAAATAATATGAATGATGGATTCTTTGTGCAATAAGGACAATTCTTGCATATTTGAATTATCAAATGTTTTAATGAGCTATTCTAACGAATATGATGTTTGAATTCTCAAGTTATATGCTATGAATATTTTAAAGTATTAAACTATTCCGTGGGATTGACTTAGCACCGAATGAGGCATTGAGGTGGGATTCGGTAAGGGAATCCTAGTAGCAACCCCTTGTCTCATTAACTACGTGCCAACATAGGAGTCCTTGTAGGCTTAGGCTAATGGATCCATAAATAACCCTTAAAGTTAAAGTTAAAGAAACGAATGAAGTTGACGGAGTTCTACCCGGCAAGTAGTCTCCCCGGCCAACGTAGGGGGTTATGTTGGATTCCATGTAATAGCTCGCATGGTCTTAAATGTCGGTTATGGTTAATTTCCCACAAAGTGAATGTTTTAAAGGATATATATATGATTTATTATGCATACATTAAATTATGTTCCATATTACATAAATGTTTTAATGTTTCCTCAATGTTCATGCATCCTTACATACTTAGTACATTCAAAGTACTAATGCATACTCTTTTGCCTACATGATATCACCATGTAGGGATCAGTGCTCCTCCTCATTCTCCTCCACGTGGCTAGTTGATATTCCATTGAAGACTACTTTTGGTGAGTTCCCATGTTCCGGGAACAATACTCCTTTATCTTTCTAGTTTATGATATGTTAAGATATTTTACTATGGAATTTCTTCTATTATGATTGAGGGTGAGCTAGGGACTTGTCTTAGCCCCGTTAAATCTAATAGTTAGAGGTATTGTTGGACATATGTAAGTTGAAGATTTATTATGATTTCCGCTTGTTTATTTATCATCATTACCTATGAAAGGCTAAAAGAATGCTAAGAGGCTTGTTTGAGGTACTTTCGGGTTCCTCATTCGCCATGTCACGTCTAGGCCCTAGGCTTGGGTCGTGACAAACTTGGTATCAGAGCCCGAGGTTTTGAATGATCCTTGGAAGTCCAACATACCGCGTCGAATAGGTTCTTGTTCATGGTTGTGAAGCGCGCCACAATTATGAATAAGAGACTATGAGACGTTTAGGAAAATTTTCACTTCTTTCAAATTCATGTCGTACCTTAGAGTGTCATAAGCTTTCCTTTAACTAACGACCCATTTTGTGTTCTCTAGATAATGACTCGTGGAAGACCACCTCGAAGAGCAAGGGTTGACGATGAGGACCAAACTCCTCCGATTCCTAATGCCCAACATCATGAGGACGGGGTAACCCATGCCGAGTTTCGCAGTGTTATTACTTTGTTAGCCCAAGTCGTAGCTAACCAAGGGAATCTAGGTGTTCCTCCTCCCCAAATGAAAAATGCAGCCTCTAGGATTCGGGATTTCCAAAGGATGAATCCACCCGAGTTCGATGGTTCTAAACTAGATGAGGACCCTATGGAGTTCATTAATGAGGTGTACCGGATTGTGGCCATCATGGGTGTGCCACCAAATGAGAAGGCCGAGCTAGTGGCCTATCAACTCAAAGGTGTGGCTCGAGTGTGGTATGAACAATGGGTTGTTGAGAGGGATGAAGAAATAGGGCCGATAGGATGGGAAGAGTTTAAAAGTGCCTTCTTAGATCGCTTCTTCCCATTGGAGCTAAGGGAGGCCAAAATCCAAGAGTTTATCAACCTCCGTCAAGGAAGTATGAGCGTGAGGGAGTATGCTCTCAAATTCACTAAGTTGTCAAAGTATGCTCCCTTCATGGTCTCCGACCCAAGAGCTAGAATGAGCAAGTTTATTTCCGGTGTCTCAAGCTTGGTGTCCAAGGAGTGCAAAACAACCATGTTGGTCAAGGAGATGGACATCTCTCGGTTAATGACTTATGCAGAACAAATCGAAGAAGAGAAGCTTAGACAGAGATCAAGGGGGTTCAAAAAGGCTAGAGTGGATGGTGGAGGGTTTAACCCTCAAAGGTCAGATCATGGTAACAATGGCAAAGGCCAAGGTGGGCAAAGATTTGTGGGACAAGGTTCCACCAATACTCCTCCTCCAAAGTTCAACAAGGGCAAGAGTGGTAAACCAATGATTCCAAGAGAGAATGTTGCTACTCAAACTTTCCCCACTTGCAAAAAGTGTGGAAGGACTCACAAAGGGGAATGCTTAGCCGGCTCCAATGCATGCTTTAAGTGTGGCAAGCTGGGCCACCATGCTAAGGATTGTAGAGATGGTGGTGGTAGGACTCAAGGACAAATTGCTCATGGTCAACAAGTCCAAGGAGGTGTCCAACGCACCAACCGCTTTTACGCCTTGCATGAGAGACAAGAGGTTGAGGATGCACCTAATGTCATTACCGGTATGTTAAAGGTCTTTTCTTTTGATGTGTATGCACTATTAGATCCGGGTGCAAATTTATCTTTTGTTACTCCATTCCTTGCTAATAGATTTGATGTTTTACCTGAAATGTTATTAGAGCCCTATTTGGTGTCTACCCCCGTTGGTGAGTCAGTTATTGCTAGAAAGGTCTATAGGGGTTGCCTTGTGTCTGTCTTGCATAAAGTTATTCCTTGTAATCTCATTGAGCTTTACATGATAGATTTCGATGTCATTCTTGGGATGGATTGGTTACATGCATCTTATGCTTCCATAGATTGTAGGAATCGTCGAGTCAAATTCCAATTTCCAAATGAGCCTGTTATTGAATGGCAGGGTCATGATTCGGTGGTGAAGGGTCAGTTTATTTCTTATCTTAAGGCCCGAAAAATGATTTCTAAGGGATGTATTTACCACATTGTGAGGGTTAGGGATGTCAACTCCAAAAGTCCTTCTCTTGAGTCAGTTCCTATAGTCAATGAATTCCCCGATGTATTTCCCGATGACCTTCCTGGTGTCCCTCTCGAAAGGGAAGTTGATTTTGGTATCGATCTCCTCCCTGATACCCAACCTATCTCTATTCCTCCTTACCGTATGGCCCCGGCAGAATTAAAAGAGTTGAAGGAACAGTTAAAGGACTTATTAGAGAAGGGGTTCATAAGACCAAGTATTTCTCCATGGGGTGCTCCCGTTCTATTTGTAAGAAAGAAGGATGGGTCACTTCGAATGTGCATAGACTACCGGCAATTAAATAAGATGACCATTAAGAACAAGTACCCACTCCCTAGAATAGATGACTTGTTTGATCAATTGCAAGGGGCAAGTCACTTCTCCAAGATCGACCTTCGGTCCGGCTATCACCAATTACGGGTAAGGGAGTGTGACATTCCCAATACAGCCTTCCGAACAAGGTATGGTCACTATGAGTTTGTGGTGATGAGTTTTGGGTTGACGAATGCACCGGCGGTGTTTATGGACTTGATGAATAGAGTGTTCAAACCTTACCTTGATACCTTTGTAGTAGTCTTCATTGATGATATTTTAATTTACTCTCGGGGTGAGGAAGAACATAAAAATCACTTGAGAGTTGTGCTTCAAATACTGAGGGATAGACAATTATTTGCAAAATTTAGTAAGTGTGAATTTTGGTTAAAAGAGGTAGTATTTCTTGGTCACGTAGTGTCTGGTGATGGAATCAAGGTTGATCCTAAGAAAATAGAGGCAGTCAAAAATTGGACTAGACCATTATCTCCTTCAGACATTAGGAGCTTCTTAGGTCTAGCCGGGTACTATAGAAGGTTCGTCAAAGGCTTTTCTTCCATCTCATCTCCTATGACAAAATTGACCCAAAAGAAATCCAAATTCATATGGACAGATGAGTGTGAAAAGAGTTTCCAGACCTTAAAAGATCGACTTACCTCTGCTCCTATTTTAACTCTCCCAGAAGGATTAGAGGGGTTTGTAGTTTATTGTGATGCTTCAAATATTGGTTTAGGTTGTGTCTTAATGCAAAACGGCAAGGTCATAGCCTATGCTTCTAGGCAATTAAAGGTGCATGAGCGTAACTACCCTACCCATGACCTTGAATTGGCGGTCGTTGTTTTTGCTTTGAAGATTTAGAGGCATTACCTCTATGGGGTGCATGTGGATGTGTATACTGATCATAAGAGTCTCCAGTATGTGTTCACCCAAAAGGACCTTAACCTAAGGCAAAGGAGGTGGCTAGAACTCCTTAAGGACTATGACATGAGTGTGCACTATCATCCGGGTAAAGCTAATGTGGTTGCTGATGCACTTAGTAGAGTGTCTTTGGGGAGTATGGCCCATGTGGATGAAAGTAAGAGGGAGTTGGTGAAAGATGTTCACCGATTGGCTAGATTAGGGGTGAAGTTGTGTGGTACTAATGATGGGGGTATGGTTGTTCAAAATAGGTCTGAATCCTCTTTGGTGGTGGATGTTAAATCCAAGCAAGATCTTGACCCAAAGTTTATCGAGTTAAAGAAGTTGGTAAAGGAAAAGAAGATAGAGGTCTTTTCCCAAGGGGGAGATGGGGTACTGTACTATCAAGGTCGGATATGTGTTCCAAATGTTGATGGCTTAAGGAGTTTGATCATGATGGAGGCTCGTAATTCTACATACTCCATTCATCCCGGTTCAACAAAAATGTACCGAGACTTAAAGGAGTTGTATTGGTGGGGTGGCATGAAGAAGGACATAGCAAGGTTTGTGTCCGAATGTACGAATTGCCAACAAGTGAAGGCCGAACATCAAAGGCCGGGTGGCCTAGCCCAAGACATTGAAATCCCAACTTAGAAGTGGGAAGATGTGAATATGGATTTTGTAGTGGGTGTGCCTCATACCCGGAAGCGTCATGACTCAATTTGGGTAATTGTTGATAGAATGACTAAGTCAGCTCACTTCCTACCGGTTAAAACTTCTTATAGTGCCGAAGACTATGCCAAGTTGTATATTCGGGAGTTGGTGAGGTTGCATGGTGTGCCATTATCCATTATTTCGGATCGTGGTACCCAATTCACTTCTCACTTCTGGAGATCATTTCAAAAAGGCCTCGGTACTAAGGTAAAGTTGAGCACAGCATTCCATCCTCAAACGGATGGGCAAGCCGAAAGGACGATTCAAACACTAGAGGATATGTTAAGGGCTTGTGTGTTGGAGTTTAAAGGGAATTGGGATGATCATCTACCTCTCATCGAGTTTGCCTATAATAATAGTTACCACTCAAGTATTGAGATGGCACCATTTGAGGCTTTGTATGGGAGACGATGTAGATCACCGGTTGGTTGGTTCGAAGTAGGTGAGATGACCTTGTTGGGCCCCGATTTGGTACTTGATGCTTTAGAGAAGGTGAAGATCATTAGAGAAAGGTTGAAGACGGCTCAAAGTCGTCAAAAGTCCTATTCTGACACTAGGAGAAGGGATCTTGAGTTTAATGTGGATGATTGGGTGTATCTGAAGGTTTCACCCATGAAAGGTGTGGTTCGATTTGGTAAGAAAGGGAAATTAAGCCCTAGATATGTAGGGCCTTATAGAATCGTGAGACGTGTTGGTAAGGTTGCATATGAGTTGGAATTACCATTGGAAATGGCCATGGTTCATCCGGTGTTTCATGTGTCTATGTTGAAAAAACATGTGGGTGATCCTAGTTCCATTGTACCTATGGGAGTAGTGAATATTGAAGAAAACTTGACCTATGAAGAAGTTCCTGTGGAAATTTTGGACCGGCAAGTTAAGAGATTGAGGAACAAAGAAATTGCATCTGTTAAAGTCCTTTGGAGGAATCAACAAATAGAAAGTGCAACATGGGAAGCGGAAACGGATATGATTAAGAGATACCCTCATCTATTCCCCTCTACCCAAACCTAAGGTATTAAGTTGTCCTTGCTCAATTACTAGAAATCCTTACATTTCAACTTTTCTTGTCATATGCTTGCAAAATTATGAAATATATTTTAAACGATATTTTAAATTATACTGTTGCATTAATGATAGGTTGTTTGTTAACACTCTACTCTACTCAAGCTATGTCTTTTCTCATTCGAGGACGAATGTTCCCAAGACCATATTTTAAGATTCGGAGGTTAAGTAGGTCAAATAAATTAATCTTTGTAAGGTAGGATGCTATGACGGAAATGAGTGTTTATAGAAGAAAAATCATATCTCACTGTAGGTTTATCCAAATTGGTTGATTCTTGAACGATATGAAACTAGACTTCCATATCTACAATTCTTATGAAGACACCAATTCCTAATAAGGAATTTATCTTATTCAAACGTAGCTCCCAAAACGAGTATTCTGTCAAAGATAACTCATTTCACCTACCATAGAAAGATCTAGATACATTTGACATCACTCATGACATAAATTGTCCTCCATTTAACATCATCCATGACATCAATATATTCCACTAAATTTTCAGATTTTTATTTATAATTATTTTATTTATTGTTAGGTCCTCTTTCCCACCTATAAATACCCACCTTATTTCCTCATTTTATTCATCAAGCTTTCTCAAGCAAATCTTCTCTCTATACACTTCTTTACACATTCTCAAATATAGTTTTAGTTCTTAGTAGTGAAGAAATACTATTTCGGTAATTCATATATTCCGGGTAGTACACAAAACGTTCCGGCAAGGAGAAAAGCTAGGACTCAAGAGTGGTCATTAAGTCTTCCGGTACCAACTAAAGTTTCGGTTTCCAGGTATGTAAGGTTTCAATGAGAGTATTCCTTCCACTCTCATGTCTAAATTATTTTGATTATATGATAAATTATGTTTATTTTCTTTAAGCTTTACTCTAAGTTATGTGGGTGTTTATCCATGGGTTCTTCCACCATGTAGTCCAAAAACTCTTTCAATTAAATATCTTGATTTCAAGTAATATTTTCTTATGTTAATTCTTAATTTTACTTAATAGTATGAATCATGGTTAAACTAATGATTATTGCTCTATTTTGATGCAACATAATTTCATATGTATGAATTGATGGTTTACAAGTAATTCTTCTATTTATCTATTTAAAGGCTCTTGAAATTCATGGTGGGTTATTTAAAGCATGATTTTTAATTAATGGATTTCAAAGTATTTATGTATATTTATTTACATACATATTTGCAAGTTAAAGTGATTTGAACCCACCTAGTTTTACTATATTTTTAATAAAGTTTGACTTGAAAGCTTTGACTCCAAATAAATATTTATGAAAGCAATATCTATGATAAAAAAAGAGAGTCTTATTAAATGAAAGAATGATGAAATAATATGAATGATGGATTCTTTGTGCAATAAGGACAATTCTTGCATATTTGAATTGTCAAATGTTTTAATGAGCTATTCTAACGAATATGATGTTTGAATTCTCAAGTTATATGCTATGAATATTTTGAAGTATTAAACTATTCCGTGGGATTGACTTAGCATCGAATGAGGCATTGAGGTGAGATTCGGTAAGGGAATCCTAGTAGCAACCCCTTGTCTCATTAACTATGTGCCAACATAGGAGCCCTTGTAGGCTTAGGCTAATGGATCCATAAATAGCCCTTAAAGTTAAAGTTAAAGAAACGAATGAAGTTGACGGAGTTCTACCCGGCAAGTAGTTTCCCCGGCCAACGTAGGGGGTTATGTTGGATTCCATGTAATAGCTCGCATGGTCTTAAATGTCGGTTATGGTTAATTTACCACAAAGTGAATGTTTTAAAGGATATATATATGATTTATTATGCATACATTAAATTATGTTCCATATTACATAAATGTTTTAATGTTTCCTCAATGTTCATGCATCCTTACATACTTAGTACATTCAAAGTACTAATGCATACTCTTTTGCCTACATGATATCACCATGTAGGGATCAGTGCTCCTCCTCATTCTCCTCCACGTGGCTAGTTGATATTCCATTGAAGACTACTTTTGGTGAGTTCCCATGTTCCGGGAACAATACTCCTTTATCTTTCTAGTTTATGATATGTTAAGATATTTTACTATGGAATTTCTTCTATTATGATTGAGGGTGAGCTAGGGACTTGTCTTAGCCCCGTTAAATCTAATAGTTAGAGGTATTGTTGGACATATGTAAGTTGAAGATTTATTATGATTTTCGCTTGTTTATTTATCATCATTACCTATGAAAGGCTAAAAGAATGCTAAGAGGCTTGTTTGAGGTACTTTCGGGTTCCTCATTCGCCATGTCACGTCTAGGCCCTAGACTTGGGTCGTGACATAGACAAGCTCCCCAGTCTGAGTCATAGTAGGCAGTGAGTGTATTTGTATCTTTAGATGGCATCAACAACCCAAGGCCTGGAGCTTCGTTTAGGTATCTGACTACTCTGAGTACTGACTCCATGTGTGATTCTTTAGGACTATGCATGTACTGACTCAGTACTTAGATTAGGAAGGCTATATCAGGTCTGGTCATGGTGAGATACAGGAGTCTTCCCACAAGTCTTTGGTACCTTTCAGGTTGCTTTAATATCTGATCCTCAACTCCACTTTCATGTGGGATGTACTCATCATACTTCACTAAGGTTAGCTTCTTATTCTGTTCTAATGGAGTTCCTGCAGGCTTAGCTCCTCCTAGGCCACATTCAGCAATCAGTTCCAGGGCATACTTCCTCTGAGACATATGAATTCCTTGACTGGATCTAGCACACTCAATACCTAGAAAAAACTTGAGTTCACCTAGATCTTTCATTTTGAATTGCTTTTGTTGATCTTTTTTTGTATCATCTACAAGACTTGTGTTGCTACCAGCGACCAACAATTCATCCACATAAACTAGCACAACATGTATATCACTGTCAACTTGCCTGGTGAACAATGAGTAGTCTTAATGACTTTGATGAAATCCCAACTTCAGCAAGGAATTAGTTAACTTCAAGTTCTACTGCATAGAGGCTTGTTTGAGTCCATACAAAAACTTATGGAGTTTGCAGACCTTAGTACTAGTCTCCCCCTGTCTAGCAAACCCATCTGGAATAGACATGTACACATCCTCCAATAAATCCCCATTGAGAAAGGCATTGTGGACATCCATTTGATGGATAAACCACCCTCTAGAAGCAGCAAGAGCCACAATAGTTCTCATAGTGAGCATTTTTGCTACTGGACTGAAAGTTTCACTGTAGTCTAAGCCTTCTTGATGGTTAAATCCTTTGGCAACTAGCCTAGCTTTCAGGCTTTCCACCTCATTTGTGGATTTATATTTGTCCTTGTACACCCACTTACAGCCAATAGGTCTCTTGCTAGGTGGTAGATCAACTAAGGACTAGGTATGAATAGCTTCCAAGGCATCAATCTCCAACTGCATGTCTTGAAACTAATGAGGATCAAGAGAGGCAACTTTATAAGAAGTTGGTTCTGTAATGGCTGAGTATGCAACTAGGCAAGTGCTATAAGATGGAGAGAGATGAGCATAAGAGATGTGATCAGCAATAGGAAAAGAATAAGAGTTGCCTTTGGGTTTGGTAACAAAGTCTTGAAGCCAAGATGGAGGTTTACTAGCTCTAGAGGATTTCCAAGAAGGGACAAGAGCAGGTAGAGGTAGACATATATCAGGAGAGTTAGCAAAAGTAGAGGGAAACTGAGACTGGAGTTGATCAGAAGGTGCTTCAGGAGGAGAAGAAGAAGATGGTTGAATGGGAACTGAGTTTAGGTGTGCAGGAGGTATAGGAGAAGAATCTATAAGTGTGAGGACTGGAAATATGGGATCATAAGAAACTTGCACATCCTTGAAAGGAAAGACATCTTCTTTGAACACAACATGTCTATTAACAAAGAAAGACTTAGAGTGCAAATCATACAGCAGGTAGCCTTTCTGAGAAGAGGAGTAGCCCATTAGAACAGCTGGTATAGCTCTAGGAGATAATTTATCAAGAATTTTTAGATATATAGCATAGCAAAGACAACCAAAGATCTTAATGTGAGCTAAGGAAGAAAGATGCAAATGAAGCCTCTCAAATGTAGTCTTATAATGAAAAAGTTGTGAGGGAATTTTGTTGAGAAGATATACTGCAGTGGTGACACACTCACCCTAGAATCTTAAGGGAACAGAAAATTGGAACCTGTATGCCCTGTCCATCTCTAAGATAGTTCTATGCTTCCTCTCAGTAACACCATTCTATTGAGGCGTATATACACAAGTACTTTGATGGAGGATTCCAAGGGTAGATAACATTGTCTGAAATTCAGAACTAAAGAATTCACTCCCATTATCAGTTCTCAGAATCTTAACAGTTGTAGAGAGTAGATTGTGAACGTGTGTGAAGAAATATCTTAACACCACTATGGCATCTGACTTAGAGGCTATAAGAAATACCCAAGTAAATCTAGAGTAATCATCTACCACAGTCACAAAATACTTCTTCCCATTATGAGTAGATACCCTGTAGGAACCCCAAATATCATAATGAACCAGCTCAAATACTGCATTTGAAATATGAGAACTTACAGGAAAAGAAAGTTTAGTTTGCTTAGCAAGTGGGCAAACAGTACAAGTAGAGTGCTCATTGTCTAAAATATCAATACTAGAGGATTTCTTTATTATATCTACAGGTGCATGACCTAGTCTCATATGCCATAGAGAAGCTGGGACAGAACTACCAATTGAGTTAACACTGCTCCTTGCAGGAAGAGCAGGAGATACACTTGTTGGCTAAGCTGTAACACTATTAAGAGCTACCTTTAGAATACCTTCCTTCAGAATGTAGAGACCTTGATCCTCTTTACCAATCCCCTTGACCTAACCACTGAAGAGATCTTGGAAAACACAAAAGTCAAGAAAGAAAGCTACCATACACTTGAGTTCTTTGGTGAGTTGTGACACAGATAGGAGATTGCACTTGAAGTCAGGGACAAACAGAACATTGCCAATAAGTTGATCACCAAGGATATGTGTACTACCAACATGTGAGACTGACACAACATTTTCAGTAGGTAAAAGTACTTGTCTCCTCTGAGATGGTGGTACTGTGTGACATTTATTTAGTAGCTTAATCTTAGAGGTCATATGATTTGTGGCTCCAGTATCAACTATCCATCTTTTATCTACATAGTTAGACACTAAAGCAGATAGAACACTACCTGCAGTAGCTGCTTTAGCTGAGTGTTCTCCTCTATTTTCACCTCCTTTAGCCAGCATCTACAGGATCTGATGATACTGATCCTATGTGAAGAAGGCTGCGGGTGTAGTTGTGTTGGCAATAGGTTGTGTACCTGTAAACTGAGTAACCTCAGCTTGATTTGCATAGGAATTGGAGCTGGTGTTTTCACTTTTCTTTTTTTACTTCCATCCAACTAGATAGCCTTTCACTTTGAAGCATTGTTCCTTAGTATGTCCCCTGTAACCACAGACTTCACACACAAGAAGCGATTTATGAGACTTTGATGGTTTGTATTGGTTATCATAGTATCCTCTTCCCGAGTTACCATCACCTCCTGGTTCATGGCCAAAGTTGCCATCCTGATTAGGACCACCTCCACCTTTTTGCTGAATAGAGCAGTGCTTTCAACAATTCTAGGAATGACATTTTCATGACCTGCACTTGCTAGCTTCTTCAATTTTAAACAATCTGAAGTAATTATCTTTTATAAAATACGAAAATATTTTAAAGTGTATTTTAAAGAAATTTTTATCATTTTTAATGCTATATAATTATTAATTTCTATAAATATTCAAAAATGATAAAAAAAATAATTTTATTATTTCATAACTTAGTAGCTTATATTTTAAATTAATTAATTTATAACTAATTCAATTACTTCATTTTGTTAGAATTAAGAAGCTCGTTAATTAATTATTGTCGATTCTTCTTATCTAATTTTTAGTTGAATCCACAAATTAAATCAATTTTTGTGTGGCTATTTTCATTACAAATCTAACCATTTATTTTTCACTCTAACATTAATCAAATTTCATGTCATTTGTTTTAGCCCAAAATTTGGGCCCAAAATCATTCCAACTCAATATTGTCATCCACTCTCTACAAGCGCAATAACAACAATAACCTACACTATTACGACATACTAACACCTATCCATCTAAAGATCAATTCTTATAATAATTTTGGCCAACACTAACTTACTACAATACATATATTATACTTATACAATACTAACCCATCTCTTTCGTCTTTTTCCTTTTTCACCTCCCAATCCCACCTAACCCTTTTTTTAAAATTTCCAAACATCATCATTCTCCTACCCATCCTTTTCCTTTTCCTTTTTTCTTTTCCGTTTTTCACCCCTACCAAACCCATCATTATTCAAAAACCTCATTATTACTACCACCAACCTCACTCTTTTAAACAAAGAAATACTTTCGTCTCTCTAAAAAAAAAGAGACCAAGATCACAAAACAATAAGGAGAAAAATCTACATTCATCAACATTTTCATCAACATTCAAAAACATACAAGAAAAAAAAAACCTTCATCTCTTTTCAAAAGAAAGAGAAGAAAAAAGAGAAGAACAAGAAACTACGAAGAAAAAAGAGAGAGAAACATTCAACATTCATCATTTTTTTCATCATGAACACCAAAAAAAAAATCATACAAGAAAAACACAAAAAAGGAAAGTAAGAACACTACTAAAAAAAAATCATACAAGATTTTAGTCTCGGATTTTTGATTCTTTTTTTTAGTTCTCACTCATTTCTTGGTGGATTCAAGGAGTTCATCGCCCTCAAATTCGTCGTCTCAATCGCAGCCCGAAAATAGGCAAGAATCTTTTCTCGGTTTTATTTATTTAATGAATAATTATTTCATGTCTTCTATGTAGTTGATTTGTAACTTTTTTTTTGGTTAGCATGTGCTAAAATTAATTAGATTAATGATAAAAAAATTCTTGTCTTGCTTGAAGTGTAGCAACATTTTATTAAAAATGAAAATAAAAAATAATAATAAAAAAAACTCAATTTCGTTCATGGTTTTTTTTAGTAGTTTTGTTTGACTATATATATTTTCATATTTTCAATTTCTTCTTTATCATGATTTAGATAATAAATATATACTTAAGTTATCATTGAGTTAGAATTTTTATTTTTCATAACTTAATTAATTTAAATCTTGCTTTAAAATTTGAGTTAGTTTAATGTATAGGTTAATTCCATGTTCATTAGTTATTTGAATACATACATACATATATATATATATATATATATATATATATATATATATATATAAATATATTTATTTATTTTCTACATGTATGCATGTTGTTAGTCACTATGTTATTTCATATGTACTTCTAGTTGCATTCTCAAAACTGACATAGTAGGATACTCTTCAATTTGTTGCTTAAAAATATTATGTTATATCCCTTTGTTCAATTTAAAATGAGTAGTTGCTTATATGATTTTATTTTGGTGCATGTGGTTCCATTCGAGTCCATCTTCGGACTCCATTTTCGCATATCGTTGAGTTTTGAGTCAACTTCACCTTTTTTCAAATTTCGGAAGCTGATACGCAGATTTAAAGGAGGTTTACTATAGGTTTCGGAGGAGGAAAATAGGCTGATATACAACCTATATACATGAGATACAAAAAAAGGTGACTGTATACGTTGGTATACATTGATATATAGTCATGATATACAAAAACGAAATGGGCCAAAAGCCCAAAATACAGGTGGCCCAACATCTTAGTCCAGGTATACAGAAACTAAGTATTGGGCCGGACTTTAGTTTTGTTTATATTGTTATTCTATTTATTTGGGTTGTAATAATTTAATTTATTTATATTTGTCTATACTTGCTTAGAAGTTGATTTTAGTTTGGTTAGACTTAATCGAACTCCCCCTAAAGAGAAACCATTTTTGTGGTAATTTTCTCTAAAAAAAATAATTTTGTTCAAGTGTTTTTCTTTTACTTAGACATTTCAATAAATGGAATTTTATTCCAAATTATCTTAAAGCTTTTTTAAGTTGATGTTCTTTCAAATCAATTGAGTTTAAAGTGTCTTTCTCTAAATTAATTTTTTCCTAAATAGCTCAAATGATTTTTCTTATTTAATCAAAGTGTTAATCATCTTTAATTTGTTAAAATACATTAGATCTACCACTTCTCTTTAAACATATTTAAAATTTATTTACTTAGTCATTTAATAGAGTTTATTTCTTGATAAATTATCCCAAATATTTCAAGTTGATTTGTTGCTAAAAATTATATATATTTATCTTTACTACTTATAAGTAATTTTCCCAAAGTTAGTCAAATAATTTCAAATCGTCGGATAACCGCACATTAGCGGCCATTTTGAGTGCTAACACCTTCTCAAAGTGAAAATTTGAACCCTTACCCATTTCTTCTAATTTTTAAGACTTAAATCTGTTAAGGTCTTTTAAATTAAGTTTTCTTAATTTCTTAAAAAAATTAAGTGGCGATTTTTCTTTTTTCTAAATTTGATTTTTTCTCTATAAAGTTGAAATTAATTTTAAACCGTCTATTTTTGACATAACATAAATGGCAACTCCGATGGGGACTTTAATTAGGTTCTAACCATTAGATTTGATTATTTATTTGACTAATTTTTTGAGTTTGTAGTATTTTGTATTTTTTTAATTTTTTTTAATTGTGCAATTATGTGTTTAATTTATGTATTAAATTGTCATTTGCATTTAATGGCATCTTCCGATGTAACGACCCATTAGATCGTTTTGAAAACTGAAGCTTTTTATTTCATAAAAGAATCATCCCGTAAAGTTTTAATGGGTATGTTGGACTAATTGACAACCATAGTTATTTAGTTGGGGGTAAATTTAAATAACTAATTTAGTTAATGGGCTAAAGTGGTAATTTATTTAATGCCCAATACCACTTGTTCAATACATATAAAAATATATTAGTGGAATTTAATTTTTGTTTATTTATTAATTTATGATTAGTTGCCCTAAAAGATTAGAAAGGAAAAGAAATTGGGGAAGAACTTACCGACGGCGTCAACAAAGCGACTGCACAGGTAAGCGTTTCAGAATTTCCAATCCCTTGAATACGTAAAAAAAAAAAAAAAAAAAACAAATTTAGGTTCACAATTCATTGATGCAATGTTACTTGAGGATAAGGATAGGGAATACTATATATATATATATATTATACTGTAGATGTTGGCCACAAATCTAGTGTCAATGTGTGTATTAAATAAGAAGACATGTGCAAGTAGTCCATGTGCATGATTCAGCTTTTTGTTTCCACAAGGTGTATAATGCTTTTGTACTTTCTGACTAAAAGGTATAGTTCCATAAGTAATATTGATTTTTGTGTTTAACTACAATTTAGTATAAATTTTAGTATTGTAAACTAGAGCACTGCAATTGGACGCTTGGTTGGAGATTAAGGCTAAGGTTTGAGAGCAAATCAATGGCAGTAATGAGAAAATTATTAACAAATGATAGAATAATTATTAGGATGGATGGTTAATGGCTTTTGTCTAGTTCAAGTTACTATCATGTAACTTGAGGATAATTGACGGTTTTTATTTTATTTTATGGGTACTCTATAAAATTAAGTTTTGGTGTATTAAAATAGGTAATTAAATGTTAGGTATATTATATTATATTATATTATATTATATGAATACCATTAAAGTTATGTTATTTGGAAGAATTAAGACCTAATCCTAGACTTGAGATATTATTTGGTATCAAAATTTAAGAATTGATTATAGAGTTGGGGTGAGTTGTTGGATCTAGGTTAAACATGAATAATATTGGTGTCTATGGATTAGTTTATTTATAAATATTATATATTTGGTAGATTGGAAACGGTTTGAGGCATTGAAGAAAGGAAGGACATTGGTGGATTAGCTTGCTTTACTTCGGTTCTTCGGTTGAGGTAGGTTATGGTTTTATTCTATATCATAGATAGACTCTTAATAGTGATTGATATTCATTGAGTAATATGTGAAATTTACTACGCATTTAATTGTTGTGGTTTGGATGGTTGATATGTTGTTGTGATTGGTCTGAAATCCCGAGGCCATGAAATCCATAATCTTGAACTTGCCCTATCAAAAATGGTGCCTTGAATAAAGAAGGCTTGATGAAATATTGTTAATGAAGTGGAATGTAATCATAAGGAATGATAAATTAAATATATTTGGATCGGGTGTCACGTTCCGACACGACATATTTGGATCGGGTGTCACGTTCCGACACGGTATATTTGGATCGGGTGTCACGTTCCGACACAGTATATTTGGATCGGGTGTCACGTTCCGGCACGGTAATATTAAAGGGAAATAAATTAAAATTACTTAATGCTACCCAATCTCCAAAAACTCATATTTCAAAGAGTGTGGTGTGGAGGTTTGAGTCCTCATGTGTGATCTTGATATTGTTGACCGGTTATGTAATTGTTTGTTGGTTGCCACCTGTTAAGTGTTGGTGTTGATTTCCCACTATTATTTTATGTATATTGATTTCTATTTTGAGTCGACCGATGATACCTACTCAGTACATGTTGTCCTGTACTGACCCCTACTTGTATCTTTCTTGTTTTATTTTGTGGAGTGCAGCGAGTGTTCCACAGACTTCGACTCGACCTCAGCTCTAGTCAGTCTCAAGATCATCGGATTTCAGGGTGAGCTATCCTTCTAGCTCGTGATGAATTCTCCCGATTATGACATGGTGTCTTTAGTTTTCGGACACATTTTGTTATTTGTTTATTTTAGTGTTTGATACTTCCAGACTTAGTTTAGAAATTAGATGTCCTTAATGTGATGACTTTCAGATTTTGGGGAAAAATATATTTATTTGAGTTTCCGCGTTATTGTTATTAGTTGGGGTTTGTATCGTTGGTTCTCCCACCCAGAAGGTTAAGTGTGGGTGCCACTCACGGCCCATTTTGGGTCGTGACATCCGATTGGTATCAGAGCCTTAGGTTCATTGATCTCATCACACAAGGACAGGTCTAGTAGAGTCTTGCGGAACGGTACGGGGACGCCTTTACTTTTCTTCGAGAGGCTACAGGACTTTAGGAAAACTCCATTCTTCCTTTCTTTCGTGCTATTACTTGAATCCAATTGGTATCTAGGTGATACAAATTGGTATCTGACCTTCTCCACTTTACTTTCGCAGATGGTTAGAACTAGAGCAACAAGAGCACCTGAGCCAGCCGTTGGGGCTGTAGGCAGAGGAAGAGTAGCAACGAGAGGCCGTGGTAGAGGTCGCGGAAGAAAGCCCACTAGGGGCAGGGTCCAAACAGCTGGGCCAGCCAGGGAGAGAGCAGCGACCCCTCCACTGGCTAATGAGGTAGTTAGAGATGATGTTGAGGTGGAGGAGGAGCAGGTTCATGAGAGGGAAGCACCACCCCAGCCTACTCCAGAGATGATCCACCAGGTTCTCACCTATCTTTGTGGGTTATCCGATCAGGGACAAGCTTCCCCAGCACCTCATATTCTAGGAGTTCAACATGCAGCTGTTATGGCTCCCCGCATAACTGCGTCTTTGGGAACAAGCATGTTTCCTCAATTGACTACAGGGCCGATAATGACAAGTGACCAGCATGATCTCTTTGTTAAGTTCTTGAAGTTGAAACCCCCAGTCTTCAGGGGTACTGAATCGGAGGATGCCTATGATTTCCTTGTTGATTGTCATGAGTTGCTTCATAAAATGGATATAGTAGAGCGATTTGGTGTTGAGTTTGTGACATACCAGCTTCAAGGAGATGCCAAAATGTGGTGGCGGTCTCACATGGAGTACCGACCAGCAGAGGCACCACCTATGACCTGGGCAACCTTTTCGGATTGTTTTATGGAGAAGTATATCCCCCGAACCTTAAGGGACAGGAGGAGAGACGAGTTCCTGAATATAGAGCAGGGGAGGATGTCTGTTGCCGCTTATGAGGCCAAGTTTCGTGCCTTAGCCAGATATGTTACTCAACTTTGCTTCAGTCCAGAGGAGCGAATTCGCCGCTTTGTGAAGGGATTGAGGTCAGATTTGCGAATTCCAGCTTTACAGGTTGCTGCTTTAGCAAAATCCTTTCAGGAAGTGGTTGATTTTGTGATAGAGGTAGAGGGGGTGAAGCCAGATAACTTCACTAAAGAGACAACATTCAAGAAGTTTCGTAAAGGAGGTGAGTTTAGTGGTTCTTACTCCAGAGGGCAAAGTTCTGGAGATTATTCGATCCGTCCTATTCAGTCTTCATTGCAGGTTTCAGATGGAGGTCCGTTAAAGACTAGTCAGCCTTTTTCTAACTTTGAGGGTTATCTTCAGTCTTCTTCGTCTTCATAAAGACCCACTCTTGACCCTAAGACTTGTTACGGATGTGGTGAGCCTGGACATATCAAAAAATATTGTCCAAGGCAGAGTCAGGCTTGGCATGATCAGGGTTATAGATTCCCAGCAGTTAGAGGTGGAGGCGACATCTATGGTAGGGGCCGTCATTCTGGAGGACGTGGTGGCCAAGGTCGTGGTGGTCGCTAGTCCGGCCGGGGTGGCGGGCAGGTTGGAACTACTGGAGTACAGCTCGGTAAGGGACATAGTCAGACAGGTGACAGAGCCCATTGTTATGCCTTCCCTGGGAGATCAGAGGCAGAGGCATCCGATGCTGTTATCACAGGTACTCTTCTGGTCTGCGATAGCTTGGCCTTCGTATTGTTTGATCCTGGATCTACATTTTCTTATGTATCTCCCACATTTGCTGATGGACTTGATTTATATTGTGCCTTACTTGACATGCCTATTCGTGTTTCTACACCTGTTGGTGAGTCTGTGCTAGTTGAGAAAGTGTATAGGTCTTGTCTTGTGACTTTTGTGGGGAGCAGAACCTATGTAGATTTAATTATTCTGGAGATGGTTGACTTTGATGTAATCTTGGGTATGACTTGGCTATCTCCAAATTTTGCTATCTTAGACTGCAATGCTAAGACTGTGACATTAGCCAAGCCTGGGATGGATCAGTTGGTGTGGGAGGGTGACTATATTTCCACCCCAGTTCAGATTATCTCTTTTCTTCATGCTAAGAGGTTGGTGAGTAAGGGTTGTTTAGCCTTCCTAGCACATTTTAGGGACGATAATTCTGAAGTGCCGACGATTGAATCTATCTCTATAGTTCGTGAGTTTATGGATGTTTTCCCCGCAGACTTACCTGGTATGCCACCTGATAGAGATATAGATTTTTGTATCGACTTAGAGCCCGACACTCGCCCTATTTCCATTCCACCTTATAGAATGGCCCCAGCTGAGTTGAGAGAGTTGAAGGCCCAACTCCAGGAGTTGTTGGGTAAAGGGTTTATTAGACCGAGTGCCTCTCCTTGGGGTGCTCCAGTCTTATTTGTAAAGAAGAAGGATGGTAGTCTTCGTATGTGCATAGACTACAGGTAGCTGAACAAGGTCACTATTAAAAATAGGTATCCTCTTCCCCGCATTGATGACTTATTCGATCAGTTGGAGGGTGCTTGTTTTTTCTCAAAAATTGATTTGAGGTCTGGTTACCATCAGCTGAAAATACGGGCGACAGATGTACCAAAGACGGCTTTCCGAACCAGGTATGGTCACTATGAATTCTTAGTAATGTCTTTTGGGCTTACAAATGCGCCTGCTGCTTTCATGAGTCTGATGAATGGAATCTTTAAGCCATATTTGGACCTCTTTGTTATTGTTTTTATTGATGATATATTGATCTACTCAAAGAGTCGAAAAGAACATGAAGAGCATCTGAGAACTGTTCTGGGATTGTTAAGGGAGAAGAAGTTATATGCCAAATTCTCCAAGTGTGAGTTCTGGCTTGATTCAGTGTCTTTCTTAGGGCACGTGGTTTCTAAAGATGGAGTGATGGTGGATCCCCAGAAGATTGAAGCAGTGAAAAGTTGGGCAAGGCCCACTAATGTCTCAGAGGTAAGGAGTTTTATTGGTTTGGCTAGCTACTACCGCCGGTTCGTCAAGGGATTTTCTTCTATTGCTTCCCAGCTGACTAATCTGACCAAGCAAAAAGTTCCATTTGTATGGTCGGATGAGTGTGAAAAGAGCTTTCTGAAACTCAAGACCTTATTGACTACTGCACCAATTCTTGCCCTGCCAGTAGAAGGTAAGAATTTCATTGTTTATTGTGATGCATCATATTCTGGTTTAGGTGCAGTGCTAATGCAGGAGAAGAAGGTAATTGCCTATGCTTCAAGGCAATTGAAGGTGCATGAGCGTAATTATCCCACTCACGATTTAGAGTTGGCTGCAGTTGTATTTGCATTGAAGCAGTGGAGACATTATCTATATGGGGTAAAATGTGAAGTGTATACAGATCATCGCAGTTTACAACATGTATTCACTCAGAAAAACTTGAACTTGAGGCAGAGGAGGTGGATGGAATTGCTAAAGGATTATGATATCACTATTCTTTATCATCCAGGAAAAGCTAATGTGGTGGCTGATGCCTTGAGCAGAAAAGCAGGGAGCATGGGGAGTTTAGCTCATTTGCAGGTTACCAGACGTCCATTGGCTAGAGAGGTTCAAACTCTGGCTAATGACTTTATGAGGCTGGAAGTAACTGAGAAGGGAGGATTTTTGGCCTGTGTGGAGGCAAGATCTTCTTTCCTTGACAAGATTAAAGAAAACCAATTTGAAGATGAGAAGCTAAGTCGAATTCGTGATATGGTCTTGCGGGGAGAGGCCAAGGAGGCCGTAATCGATGAGGAAGGCATCTTGAGGATTAAGGGGCGGGTATGTGTGCCCCGTATTGATAATTTAATTCAGACTATTCTTGCAGAGGCTCATAGTTCGAGGTACTCTATACATCCTGGTGCAACCAAGATGTATCGCGATCTGAGACAACATTATTGGTGGAGCATAATGAAACGTGACATTGCTGATTTTGTTGCCCATTGTCCAAATTGTCAGCAGGTAAAATATGAACACCAAAGGCCTGGAGGGACACTGCAAAGAATGCCTATTCCTGAATGGAAGTGGGAAAGAATTGCAATGGATTTTGTGGTCGGACTTCCAAAGACATTGGGTAAGTTTGATTCTATATGGGTGATTGTTGACAGGTTAACTAAGTCTGCTCACTTCATTCCAGTCAAGGTGACTTATGATGCAGAGAAGTTAGCCAAACTCTATATCCGTGAGGTTGTTCGATTACATGGAGTTCCGGTTTCTATCATATCAGATAGAGGTACACAATTTACTTCTAACTTTTGGAGGACCTTGCATGCTGAGTTAGGTACTAGATTGGATCTTAGTACTGCATTTCATCCTCAGACTGATGGGCAGTCTGAGAGGACAATTCAAGTGCTGGAGGATATGCTTCGTGCATGCGTGATAGATTTTGGTGGTCATTGGGATCAGTTCCTACCCCTGGCAGAGTTCTCGTATAATAATAGCTATCACTCGAGTATTGATATGGCTCCGTTTGAGGCGTTGTATGGGAGGAGATGTAGGTCTCCTATTGGTTGGTTTGATGCATTTGAGGTGAGACCTTGGGGAACTGATCTTTTGAGAGAATCGTTAGAGAAGGTGAAAATCATTCAGGAGAAGCTTCTAGCAGCTCAAAGCAGGCAGAAGGAGTATGCAGACCGAAAAGTCAGGGACATGGAGTTTATGGAGGGAGAACAAGTGTTGTTGAAGGTTTCACCCATGAAGGGTGTGGTGAGATTCGGTAAGCGAGGTAAGCTCAGTCCGAGGTATATTGGGCCGTTTGAAGTTCTTAAGCGTGTTGGAGAGGTGGCCTATGAATTGGCTTTACCTCCAGGTTTATCTGGAGTGCACCCAGTGTTTCATGTGTCTATGCTAAAGAAATATCATGGTGATGGAAACTATATTATTCGCTGGGATTCGCTCTTGCTTGATGAGAATTTGTCTTATGAGGAGGAGCCTATAGCTATTCTTGATAGGGAGGTCCGCAAGTTGAGGTCAAGAGAGATTGCGTCGCTAAAGGTCCAGTGGAAGAATCGTCCTATTGAGGAGTCCACTTGGGAGATTGAGGCTGATATGCGTGGAAGATATCCACATCTGTTTGTCGAGTCAGGTACCTTTTTCAACCCTCGCTCTTCTCTTGACCATTCGGGGACGAACGGTGGGTAAATTGGTATCTGTTGTAACGACCCATTAGATCGTTTTAAAAACTGAAGCTTTTTATTTCATAAAAGAATCATCCCGTAAAGTTTTAATGGGTATGTTGGACTAATTGACAACCATAGTTATTTAGTTGGGGGTAAATTTAAATAACTAATTTAGTTAATGGGCTAAAGTGGTAATTTATTTAATGCCCAATACCACTTGTTCAATACATATAAAAATATATTAGTGGAATTTAATTTTTGTTTATTTATTAATTTATGATTAGTTGCCCTAAAAGATTAGAAAGGAAAAGAAATTGGGGAAGAACTTACCGACGGCGTCAACAAAGCGACTGCACAGGTAAGCGTTTCAGAATTTCCAATCCCTTGAATACGTAAAAAAAAAACAAAAAAAACAAACAAATTTAGGTTCACAATTCATTGATGCAATGTTACTTGAGGATAAGGATAGGGAATACTATATATATATATATATTATACTGTAGATGTTGGCCACAAATCTAGTGTCAATGTGTGTATTAAATAAGAAGACATGTGCAAGTAGTCCATGTGCATGATTCAGCTTTTTGTTTCCACAAGGTGTATAATGCTTTTGTACTTTCTGACTAAAAGGTATAGTTCCATAAGTAATATTGATTTTTGTGTTTAACTACAATTTAGTATAAATTTTAGTATTGTAAACTAGAGCACTGCAATTGGACGCTTGGTTGGAGATTAAGGCTAAGGTTTGAGAGCAAATCAATGGCAGTAATGAGAAAATTATTAACAAATGATAGAATAATTATTAGGATGGATGGTTAATGGCTTTTGTCTAGTTCAAGTTACTATCATGTAACTTGAGGATAATTGACGGTTTTTATTTTATTTTATGGGTACTCTATAAAATTAAGTTTTGGTGTATTAAAATAGGTAATTAAATGTTAGGTATATTATATTATATTATATTATATTATATGAATACCATTAAAGTTATGTTATTTGGAAGAATTAAGACCTAATCCTAGACTTGAGATATTATTTGGTATCAAAATTTAAGAATTGATTATAGAGTTGGGGTGAGTTGTTGGATCTAGGTTAAACATGAATAATATTGGTGTCTATGGATTAGTTTATTTATAAATATTATATATTTGGTAGATTGGAAACGGTTTGAGGCATTGAAGAAAGGAAGGACATTGGTGGATTAGCTTGCTTTACTTCGGTTCTTCGGTTGAGGTAGGTTATGGTTTTATTCTATATCATAGATAGACTCTTAATAGTGATTGATATTCATTGAGTAATATGTGAAATTTACTACGCATTTAATTGTTGTGGTTTGGATGGTTGATATGTTGTTGTGATTGGTCTGAAATCCCGAGGCCATGAAATCCATAATCTTGAACTTGCCCTATCAAAAATGGTGCCTTGAATAAAGAAGGCTTGATGAAATATTGTTAATGAAGTGGAATGTAATCATAAGGAATGATAAATTAAATATATTTGGATCGGGTGTCACGTTCCGACACGACATATTTGGATCGGGTGTCACGTTCCGACACGGTATATTTGGATCGGGTGTCACGTTCCGACACAGTATATTTGGATCGGGTGTCACGTTCCGGCACGGTAATATTAAAGGGAAATAAATTAAAATTACTTAATGCTACCCAATCTCCAAAAACTCATATTTCAAAGAGTGTGGTGTGGAGGTTTGAGTCCTCATGTGTGATCTTGATATTGTTGACCGGTTATGTAATTGTTTGTTGGTTGCCACCTGTTAAGTGTTGGTGTTGATTTCCCACTATTATTTTATGTATATTGATTTCTATTTTGAGTCGACCGATGATACCTACTCAGTACATGTTGTCCTGTACTGACCCCTACTTGTATCTTTCTTGTTTTATTTTGTGGAGTGCAGCGAGTGTTCCACAGACTTCGACTCGACCTCAGCTCTAGTCAGTCTCAAGATCATCGGATTTCAGGGTGAGCTATCCTTCTAGCTCGTGATGAATTCTCCTGGTTATGACATGGTGTCTTTAGTTTTCGGACACATTTTGTTATTTGTTTATTTTAGTGTTTGATACTTCCAGACTTAGTTTAGAAATTAGATGTCCTTAATGTGATGACTTTCAGATTTTGGGGAAAAATATATTTATTTGAGTTTCCGCGTTATTGTTATTAGTTGGGGTTTGTATCGTTGGTTCTCCCACCCAGAAGGTTAAGTGTGGGTGCCACTCACGGCCCATTTTGGGTCGTGACATCCGATTGTATATATAGTATATTAAAGAACGGTTTTGCGGAACTACAGCTAGGGCTGTTCACAGTTTTGGTTAAAACCAAAACCAAACCGAAAATTTAACCAAATCGAATAAAAAAACCGACATTCAGTTTGGTTTGGTTTTAAATTTGAATAACCAATAATATTTGGTTTGGTTATGGTTATAGAAAAAAATAACCGAATAAATAACCGAACCAAACCGATAATTATATACTTAAAATTTATAATTATTTGTATGTATAATATTATTTTTTCATAAATAATTAAAGATATTTTATACATTTTAATTATTAATTTAATATTAATATACTTATTTTTAAGGCCCAACAATCCAAACCCAACTCTCAAGCCTAATTATAAATTCTAATAAACACTAAACAACGGTCCAAGTCCAACAATCCAAGCCCATTAGCCCAACTCTCAAGCCTAATTCTAAATCCTAAATTTCTAATAAGCACTAAGCACTTGAGCAGCAGGCAACAACATAAAGTAAAAGTTAAAACTTTAAAACCCTAGTATCTGTTTTCCTTTTACATTTTTGTTCCTCTCACGTTGGTTTCTCACAAAGTCACAAACTCACAGTCATAGACTAACAGTGAAGGCTCAAGAGCAACCTCAACTCCTCAACCCCAAGTATAAGATTGCCAAATTTTGAGAAGGTTTGTAAGGAGTTTTTCAAGTTTTAAATTGATTTTAAGTTGTTTTCTTTTTTTTCCCGAATGTTTAAGTTGTTTCATTTTTTGTTTTGAACCTCTGTGGGTCGTGAGGAAAAAAGAGCTTCATAAGAATTTGAAGAATGTAGAGAGAGAATATTTGAATTATCTCGGCTAGTCATAAATCGAATAATCGAATCAAACCGAACCAAACCGAAAATAACCAAACCCGTGGTTATTATTTTACTTGGTTTGGTTATGGTTTTAGACATTTAATAACCGATTAAATTGGTTTGGTTATGGTTTTAATCAATAACCGACCCAAATCGAACTATGAACACCCCTAACTGCAGCTGGACGTTTTTATACTTAACCATTTTTTGGAACAATCGACAATTTATTGATACGACATGCGTTCAATAGTTGTCGTAAGTTTCAGCCTGAGTTGTCCGCTTGGGTTACCAGTCTTGCAAAAACCACTCTTTGTCAACCTAGCGAAGAGCATTACCAAAATTCTGATTTAGCGCATTGGCCTAAGATGACCCAATATCCAAGGCGTATTGGGCCCATTAGAAAGACCATCTTGAGTCCAAAATAGCCCTCGGTCTAAATGGATGATCATACCTTTGTGTTTAAATTTGAAGGATGTATACGTCGTTTGACAAACCATTGTCCCTTGGGGTTGGGAGTTTATTTTTGTAGCTTAGTCTAGTCAAAGAAGTATTTTCACAGAATGCCATTTCATCCAAAAGGCGTTGGCGTTCAGAGATGTTAAGAAATCAAGAATGAAAGATTTTTCACGAAGTCTTAGTTTAGGATTGTACCCCTGTGTGAGACTGATTATTTGTATCTCATTTTCCTATTATGTATCCCCATTCCGTTTATTCATAAAGCTTGTATAAATATAATTTTTGGGGCAATGGAATGTTTCAAATTATGTCATACATCCTTCAAATCGTTAGGCTTACCCTTGGCACAAAAGGGTCACATACCTGTTTAAAATGCGTAATATTTATTTGTGTTACATGCCATTATTATTTGTTTGAATATGTTGATTTGTTTGGAGACATTCTATCCATTGTTTTCAAAATATTATTTTTAGAATCTTCCAAACATGCAAATATCAAGTCACTTTCAAAGTCCGTCCAAACAATCTTTGAGTCTTGAGTTTTCCAACAAAATTTAAATTTCATTCTCAAATTCTAAAATATCACTCTCTCATCTGAAGAAAAGGTTGATATTTCTTTTAATTTGGAAAGTGATTCAAGCTTGTCGAACTACGTAGGACCTGAATTTTTAAGGCTCGGTCCCTGTTTTTGAAGTTTTCAATTTTTCCTTATTCTTTCAAAGAAATTGAGATCTTCTTCTGCATCTAAGAAGAGCGACGGTGCAAAAGTTGAAGCGCAAAAAATCTGTGATTCAACACAAGTCAACCTTTTTCACACATCTATCATAAAATTAAATGGGCCAATTTCTGTCCGTTTAGGGTTTCTTCATCCATGGATTATTTTGTCTTCAAAAAAAGCAATATTTATATATTTAGTTCATTATGTGATATTTTGCATTAATTATTATAAACACGAACTAATACTTTGGCTTTTGAGTTATTCTTCTTTTTCAGGGATAGACTGATCTGTGTCGAAAATCAAACATGCTTGCTTCTCAAAGATTGAGGGTTTACCAAAAATTGATTCTTTTTTCCTTTGCAGAGGCTTATCAAAGGACATCATACGATAAATGATTGTATCTCAATTTTGAGAGGTCAACACACCTTCCCTAACAAAAAGTTTTCTTTGTACGCAGGAGAGACGATATTAATTCAAGAGAGGGTATCGCGACAACCTCAAATCGACTGCAACATCCATCCACAAACTCTAACCCTAGTCTTTTCAATTATTTAATCTAAGAGGAACCATAATCCTTTCTCTTATGGATCTTACAGGGACAAAGGGTTCATGTGAAATAATGATGACCTTGAATTCCACAAGACACCAATACATAACTTGAAAGATAAATCAGAGGAGTTTTTGACTATGAAGCCTTACTCCTATATATTTTTTTATAATGGCTTCGCTTTCACACTTTTCTCGTATCTTTGCAGGAAAACCATCTCCGACAATTGTCGGGGATGGTCATAAAATGTATGGTTCTCGTGAATATTTAAGGGAGCTCAATTCATAAGAGACAATCCTCAAGAAGAACACAACAACAAAAATTAGAGCTCAAAAAATTGGAGTTATTGGAGAAGTATCAATTCGAGGAAGAAAGATATGGGGGTGATAAACGTCCAATCTCTATATTGGATGAAGAATTGAAGAGATACATATTCCAAGAGGCTCCTAGAAAGGGAATGATGTGAAAATTCAAGATAAACTAGAAATAGATACTGAGTATGACATCATAAAATACTGGAAGCAGAGAGCTAAACATTTGGACAAGTTGTTGGAAACAAGTGTTCAATGGGAGCAAATACTAATTGAGAAATTACAGGAAAGCATTGAAAACCTTGAAAGGCAGTCCTCTTCAGTGGAAGAATTATCCCAAATTCTAAAAAGAGCAGATAATTTCTCACACTTTGTCTTCCAAAATGCATCCGTTGTTATCGGCAATCAGGACAATGAGTTAGACTATCGTTTTATCTACAATCATTTGCCAAGTCTTCATGAAGAGGACATCATCGGTAAAACAAATGTAGAGATTTTAATGGTGCTGGTGTAAAGGAATCTCAAGACTTCAAAAGAGAGGTTTTGGAACGGGGAATACCGGCAAAGAAGGTATCATGACCCGATTCCTCAGGTTATGATGGCACTTACTATAATCGACCAGTAGGTAAGCCAACCCGTAAATCCGAAATGTCAAGTAATGGGTTTGAGGGTGAAAACTAAACAAGAGTGGCGAATTATAAAGAGAAGCAGAAAGAATAAGCGAAACTAAACCAAAACACGATATAAACAACTAAAGATCCCTCCCAGAATCTGGAAGTCACAAATACAGAGCTGCTACAAAATAAAAGATGAGTACAAGTCCCGAAAGTGGATCGGACATATATATACAACAACTGGCTAGTCTCAAAAGGCAAAAGATAGGTCATCTATTCTGAAGGAGACAAAAGTAATCCAGAAATGCCAAGTGCTCACCTTAGTCTCCGAATTTGACTTCAACAAGCTCGATCTATTCATGACAATAGTTGGTGCTCGGTCCTGCATAACGAAAGTAGATACAGAGTGTAGTATGAGTACCAAGACAACAGGTACCCAGTAGGCATAATAGGCCGATTGAGCAGAAAAGGTGAAAACAGTATGAAAAAGAGGAATAAGCCTAAATAGGAATCAACATAAGCATCTAAAGTGAAAAATATACTATCTACTAGAGCTACAACTAACTATACCCAATTGGGCCCCCATAAGCCCAGCCGGGAAACTCATGCGCAAGTTAAATAAAAACCCGAACAAACCCTCATAAGTCCGCCGAGTACACAAAATAGATACAACTACCAAGTCTAGGAACCAAGAATCTGTGAGGTTAGAAACCGAAGAACTATATCATTACCAAACTCAGAATCTCCAAGAGTCAGCGAACTAGGGGTGCTTTAGGGGTCAAGGCTGGGACTGGGACCCAGATGCTCATCCCGAATGCCCAACATGGCCAAGACCGGGACTGGGTAGTCGAATGCTTGCCATAATACATAAGTGCGGTCGAGGCCAGGACTGAGTACCCAGATGCTCTCCGTAATACATCTGTATGATCGAGGCTGAGACTGGGTACCCGGATGCTCGTCATACTAGCAAGCCGGCCGAGGCTGGGGCTTAGTACCCGGATGTTCCCCAATAATTCAGAACGGAGGCCGGGACTGGGTACCCGGATGATCATAGATATTTTATCCTATGGTGTCGAATATTCTCCTTTCCAACTAAATAATAACAGTATCGACAATTTCCTTCCCAATGAGTCAACCAATATGCCACCAAAACTAGAATAGGAGCCAAAGTCAATGATCATAAAATATAATATTGCCGACGCATTATGAAAGTCACGATTATACCGAGTTATGGATGAGGGTATTTTTTTTAAAAGCAAGGGTAACGCCTAGCTAAGGTCAAACTACTAGGCACTAACCTGCTACACCATTCTACAAGGATCTAAGTCCACCAGAGCGACGCTGAGGCATCTAAAGCAAGTTTAAATCCTATACTAAGTGTAACATCCCCTAAAAACGTTGTATACGATGTTTCAATTTTCGCCTAAATATGATACAGGCTCTGTATTTTGGTCATAACTTTTCATAGGAATATCCCAATTGAGGGATTCAAATTTCTGAGTAACCACAAGATCATTATCTACAACTTTTATGAAGACCATATTTTAATATTCGGAGGTTAAGTAGGTCAAATAAATTAATTTTTGTAAGGTAGGATGCTGTGATGGAAATGAGTGTTTATAGAAGAAAACTCATATCTCACTTTATGTTTATCCAAATTGATTGATTCTTGAACGATATGAAACTATACTTCCATATCTACAATTCTTATGAAGACACCAAATCCTAATAAGGAATTTATCTTATTCAAACGCAGCTCCCAAAAAGAGTATTCTGTCAAAAATAACTCATTTCACCTACCATAGAAAGTTCTAGATACATTTGACATCACTAATGACATAAATTGTCCTCCATTTAACATCATCCATGACATCAATATATTCCACTAAATTTTTAGATTTTTTTTATAATTATTTTATTTATTGTTAGGTCCCTCTTTCCCACCTATAAATACCCACCTTATTTCCTCATTTTATTCATCAAGCTTTCTCAAGCAAATCTTCTCTCTATACACTTCTTTACACATTCTCAAATATAGTTTTAGTTCTTAGTAGTGAAGAAATACTATTCCGGTGATTCATATACTCCGGGTAGTATACAAAACGTTCCGGCAAGGAGAGAAGCTAGGACTCAAGAGTGTTCATTAAGTCTTTCGGTACCAAGTAAAGCTTCGGTTTCCAGGTATGTAAGGCTTTAATGAGAGTATTCCTTCCACTCTCATGTCTAAATTATTTTGATTATATGATAAATTATGTTTATTTTCTTTAAGCTTTACTCTAAGTTATGTGGGTGTTTATCCATGGGTTCTTCCACCCATGTAGTCCAAAAACTCTTTCAATTAAATATCTTGATTTCAAGTAATATTTTCTTATGTTAATTCTTAATTTTACTTAATAGTATGAATCATGGTTAAACTAATAATTATTGCTCTATTTTGATGCAACATAATTTCATATATATGAATTGATGGTTTGCAAGTAATTCCTCTATTTATCTATTTAAAGGTTCTTGAAATTCATGATGGGTTGTTTAAAGCATGATTTTTAATTAATGGATTTCAAAGTATTTATGTATATTTATTTACATACATATTTGCAAGTTGAAGTGATTTGAACCCACCTAGTTTTACTATGTTTTTAATAAAGCTTGACTTGAAAGCGTTGACTCCAAATAAATATTTATGAAAGCAATATCTATGATCAAAAAGGGAGTCTTATGAAATGAAACAATGATGAAATGATATGAATCATGGATTCTTTATGCAATAAGGACAATTCTTGCATATTTGAATTATCAAATCTTTTAATGAGCTATTCTACCGAACATGATGTTTGAGTTCTCAAGTTATATGCTATGAATATTTTGAAGTATTAAACTATTCTGTGGGATTGACTTAGCACCGAATGAGGCATTGAGGTGGGATTCGGTAAGGGAATCCTAGTAGCAACCCCTTGTCTCATTAACTATGTGACAACATAGGAGCCCTTGTAGGATTAGGCTAATGGATCCATAAATAGACCTTAAAGTTAAAGTTAAAGAAATGAATGAAGTTGACGGAGTTCTACCCGGCAAGTAGTCTCCCCGTCCAACGTAGGGGGTTATGTTGGATTCCATGTAATAGCTCGCATGGTCTTAAATGTCGGTTATGGTTAATTTCCCACAAAATGAATGTTTTAAAGGATATCTATATGATTTATTATGCATACATTAAATTAAGTTCCATATTACATAAATGTTTTAATGTTTCCTCAATGTTCATGCATCCTTACATACTTAGTACATTCAAAGTACTAACGCATACTCTTTTGCCTACATGATATCATCATGTACGGATCGGTGCTCCTCCTCGTTCTCCTCCACGTGGCTAGTTGATATTCCATTGGAGACTACTTTTGGTGAGTTCCCATGTTTCGGGAACAATACTCCTTTATCTTTCTAGTTTATGATATGTTAAGATATTTTACTATGACATTTCTTCTATTATGATTGAGGGTGAGATAGGGACTTGTCTTAGCCCCGTTAAATCTAATAGTTAGAGGTATTGTTGGACATATGTAAGTTGAAGATTTACTATTATGATTTCTGCTTGTTTATTTATCATCATTACCTATGAAAGGCTAAAAGAATGCTAAGAGGCTTGATTGAGATACTTTCGGGTTCCTCATTCGCCATGTCACGTCTAGGCCCTAGGCTTGGGTCGTGACAAACTTGGTATCAGAGCCCGAGGTTTCGAATGATCCTTGGAAGTCCAACATGCCGCGTCGAATAGGTTCTTGTTCATGGTTGTGAAGCGCGCCATAATTATGAATAAGAGACTATGAGACGTTTAGGAAAATTTTCACTTCTTTCAAATTCATGTTGTGCCTTAGAGTGTCCTAAGCTTTCCTTTAACTAACGACCTATTTTGTGTTCTCTAGATAATGACTCGTGGAAGACCACCTCGAAGAGCAAGGGTTGACGATGAGGACCAAACTCCTCCGATTCCTAATGCCCAACATCATGAGGACGGGGTAACCCATGCCGAGTTTCGCAGTGTTATTACTTTGTTAACTCAAGTCGTAGCTAACCAAGGGAATTTAGGTATTCCTCCTCCCCAAATGCAAAATCTAGCCTCTAGAATTCGGGATTTCCAAAGGATGAATACACCCGAGTTCGATGGTTCTAAACTAGATGAGGACCCTATGGAGTTCATTAATGAGGTGTACCGGATTGTGGCTATCATGGGTGTGCCACCAAATGAGAAGGCCGAGCTAGTGGCCTATCAACTCAAAGGTGTAGCTCGAGTGTGGTATGAACAATGGGTTGTTGAGAGGAATGAAGAAATAGGATCGATAGGATGGGAAGAGTTCAAAGGTTCCTTCCTAGACCGCTTCTTCCCATTAGAGCTAAGGGAGGCCAAAATCCAAGAGTTCATCAACCTCCATCAAGGGAGTATGAGCGTGAGGGAGTATGCTCTCAAATTCACTAAGTTGTCAAAGTATGCTCCTTTTATGGTCTCCGACCCAAGAGCTAGGATGAGCAAGTTTATTTCCGATGTCTCAAGTTTGGTGTCCAAGGAGTGCAAAATGGCCATGTTGGTCAAGGAGATGGACATCTCTCGGTTAATGACTTACGCAGAACAAATCGAAGAAGAGAAGCTTAGAGAGAGATCAAGGGGGTTCAAAAAGGCTAGAATGGATGGTGGAGGGTTTAACCCTCAAAGGTCCGATCATGGTAACAATGGCAAAGGCCAAGGTGGGCAACGATTTGTGGGACAAGGTTCCACCAATACTCCTCCTCCAAAGTTCAACAAGGACAAGAGTGGTAAACCAATGATTCCAAGAGAGAATGTTGCTACTCAAACTTTCCCCACTTGCAAGAAGTGTGGAAGGACTCACAAAGGGGAATGCTTAGCCAGCTCCAATGCATGCTTTAAGTGTGGCAAGCTGTGCCACCATGCTAAGGATTGTAGAGATGGTGGTGGTAGGACTCAAGGACAAATTGCTCATGGTCAACAAGTCCAAGGAGGTGTCCAACGCACCAACTGCTTTTACGCCTTGCATGGGAGATAAGAGGTTGAGGATGCACCCAATGTCATTACCGGTATGTTAAAGGTCTTTTCTTTTGATGTGTATGCACTATTAGATCCGGGTGCAAATTTATCTTTTGTTACTCCATTCCTTGCTAATAGATTTGATGTTTTACCTGAAATGTTATTAGAGCCCTATTTGGTGTCTACCCCCGTTGGTGAGTCAGTTATTGCTAGAAAGGTCTATAGGGGTTGCCTTGTGTCTGTCTTGCATAAAGTTATTCCTTGTGATCTCATTGAGCTTGACATGATAGATTTCGATGTCATTCTTGGGTTGGATTGGTTACATGCATCTTATGCTTCCATAGATTGTAGGAATCGTCGAGTCAAATTCCAATTTCCAAATGAGCCTGTTATTGAATGGCAGGGTCATGATTCGGTGGTGAAGGGTCAGTTTATTTCTTATCTTAAGGCCCGAAAAATGATTTCTAAGGGATGTATTTACCACATTGTGAGGGTTAGGGATGTCAACTCCAAAAGTCCTTCTCTTGAGTCAGTTCCTATAGTCAATGAATTCCCCGATGTCTTTCCTGATGACCTTCCCGGTGTCCCTCCTGAAAGGGAAGTTGATTTTGGTATTGATCTCCTCCCCGATACCCAACCTATCTCTATTCCTCCTTACCGCATGGCCCCAACAGAATTGAAAGAGATGAAGGAACAATTAAAGGACTTATTAGAGAAGGGGTTCATAAGACCAAGTATTTCGCCATGGGGTGCTCCCGTTCTATTTGTAAGAAAGAAGGATGGGTCACTTCGAATGTGCATAGACTACCGGCAATTAAATAAGATGACCATTTAGAACAAGTACCCACTCCCTAGAATAGATGACTTGTTTGATCAATTACAAGGGGCAAGTCACTTCTCCAAGATCGACCTTCGGTCCGGCTACCACCAACTACGGGTAAGGGAGTGTGACATTCCCAAAACAGCCTTCCAAACAAGGTATAGTCACTATGAGTTTGTGGTAATGAGTTTTGGGTTGACGAATGCACCAGCGGTGTTTATAGACTTGATGAATAGGGTGTTCAAACCTTACCTTGATACCTTTGTAGTAGTCTTCATTGATGATATTTTAATTTACTCTCGGGGTGAGGAAGAACATAAAAATCACTTGAGAGTTGTGCTTCAAACATTGAGGGATAAATAATTATTTGCAAAATTTAGTAAGTGTGAATTTTGGTTAAAGGAGGTAGCATTTCTTGGTCACGTAGTGTCCGGTGATGGAATCAAGGTTGATCCTAAGAAAATAGAGGCAGTCAAAAATTGGCCTAGACCATTATCTCCTTCATACATTAGGAACTTCTTAGGTCTAGCTGGGTACTATAGATGGTTCGTCAAAGGCTTTTCTTCCATCTCATCTCCTATGACAAAATTGACCCAAAAGAAATCCAAATTCATATGGACAGATGAGTATGAGAAGAGTTTCCAGACCTTAAAAGATCGACTTACCTCTGCTCCTATTTTGACTCTCCCAAAAGGATTAGAAGGGTTTGTAGTTTATTGTGATGCTTTAAAGATTGGTTTAAGCTGTGTCTTAATGCAAAAAGGCAAGGTAATAGCCTATGCTTCCAGGCAATTAAAGGTGCATGAGCGCAACTACCCTACCCATGACCTTGAATTGGCGGCCGTTGTTTTTGCTCTAAAGATTTAGAGGCATTACCTCTATGGGGTGCATGTGGATGTGTATACTGATCATAAGAGTCTTCAATATGTGTTCACCCAAAAGGACCTTAATCTAAGGCAAAGGAGGTGGCTAGAACTCCTTAAGGACTATGACATGAGTGTGCACTATCATCCGGGTAAAGCCAATATGGTTGCTGATGTACTTAGTAGAGTGTCTATGGGGAGTGTGGCCCATGTGGATGAAAGGAAGAAGGAGTTGGTGAAAGATGTTCATCGATTGGCTAGATTAGGGGTGAAGTTGGGTAGTACTAATGATGGGGGTATGGTTGTTCAAAATAGGTCTGAATCCTCTTTGGTGGTGGATGTTAAATCCAAGCAAGATCTTGACCCAAAGTTTATCGAGTTAAAGAAGTTGGTAAAGGAAAAGAAGATAGAGGTCTTTTTCCAAGGGGGAGATAGGGTTCTATACTACCAAGGTCGGATATGTGTTCCAGATGTTGATGGCCTAAGGAGTTTGATCTTGATGGAGGCTCATAATTCTAGATACTCCATTCATCCCGGTTCAACAAAAATGTACCGAGACTTAAAGGAGTTGTATTGGTGGGGTGGCATGAAGAAGGACATAGCAAGGTTTGTGTCCGAATGTACAAATTGCCAACAAGTGAAGGCCAAACATCAAAGACCGGGTGGCCTAGCCCAAGACATTGAAATCCCAACTTGGAAGTGGGAAGATGTGAATATGGATTTTGTAGTGGGTTTGCCTCATACCCGGAAACATCATGACTTAATTTGGGTAATTGTTGATAGAATGACTAAGTCAGCTCACTTCCTACCGATTAAAACTTCCTATAGTGCCGAAGACTATGCCAAGTTGTATATTCGGGAGTTGGCGAGGTTGCATGGTGTGCCATTATCCATTATTTCGGATCGTGGTACCCAATTCACTTCTCACTTCTGGAGATCATTTCAAAAAGGCCTCGGTACTAAGGTAAAGTTGAGCACAACATTCCATCCTCAAACGGATGGGCAAGCTGAAAGCACGATTCAAACACTAGAGGATATGTTAAGGGCTTGTGTGTTGGAGTTTAAAGGGAATTGGGATGATCATCTACCTCTCATCGAGTTTGCCTATAATAATAGTTACCACTCAAGTATTGAGATGGCGCCATTTGAGGCTTTGTATGGGAGACGATGTAGATCACCGATTTGTTGGTTTGAAGTAGGTGAGATGACCTTGTTGGGCCCCGATTTGGTACTTGATGCTTTAGAGAAGGTGAAGATCATTAGAGAAAGGTTGAAGACGGCTCAAAGTCGTCAAAAGTCCTATTCTGACACTAGAAGAAGGGATCTTGAGTTTAATGTGGATGATTGGGTGTATCTGAAGGTTTCACCCATGAAAGGTGTGGTTCGATTTGGTAAGAAAGGGAAATTGAGCCCTAGGTATGTAGGGCCTTATAGAATCGTGAGACGTGTTGGTAAGGTTGCATATGAGTTGGAATTACCATTGGAAATAACCATGGTTCATCCGGTGTTTCATGTGTCTATGTTGAAAAAAAGTGTGGGTGATCCTAGTTCCATTATACCTATGGGAGTAGTGAATATTGAAGAAAACTTGACCTATGAAGAAGTTCCTGTGGAAATTTTGGATCGGCAAGTTAAGAGATTGAGGAACAAAGAAGTTGCATCTATTAAAGTCCTTTGGAGGAATCAACAAATAGAAAGTGCAACATGGGAAGCGGAAGCGGATATGATTAAGAGATACCCTCATCTTTTCCCCTCTACCCAAACCTAAGGTATTAAGTTGTCCTTGCTCAATTACATGAAATCTTTACATCTCAATTTTTCTTGTCATATGCTTGCAAAATTATGAAATATGTTTTAAACGGTATTTTAAATTACACTGTTGCATTAATGATAGGTTGTTTGTTAACACTCTACTCTACTCAAGCTAAGTCTTTTCTCATTCGATGACGAATGTTCCCATGGGGGAGATAATGTAACATCTCCTAAAAACGTTGTATACGATGTTTCAATTTTCGCCTAAATATGATACAGGCTCTGTATTTTGGGCATAACTTTTCATAGGAATATCCCAATTGAGGGATTCAAATTTCTGAGTAACCACAAGATCATTATCTACAACTTTTATGAAGACCATATTTTAATATTCGGAGGTTAAGTAGGTAAAATAAATTAATTTTTGTAAGGTAGGATGCTATGACGGAAATGAGTGTTTATAGAAGAAAACTCATATCTCACTTTATGTTTATCCAAATTGATTGATTCTTGAACGATATGAAACTATACTTTCATATCTACAATTCTTATGAAGACACCAAATCCTAATAAGGAATTTATCTTATTCAAACGCAGCTCCCAAAAAGAGTATTCTGTCAAAAATAACTCATTTCACCTACCATAGAAAGATCTAGATACATTTGACATCACTCATGACATAAATTGTCCTCCATTTAACATCATCCATGACATCAATATATTCCACTAAATTTTTAGATTTTTTTTATAATTATTTTATTTATTGTTAGGTCCCTCTTTCCCACCTATAAATACCCACCTTATTTCCTCATTTTATTCATCAAGCTTTCTCAAGCAAATCTTCTCTCTATACACTTCTTTACACATTCTCAAATATAGTTTTAGTTCTTAGTAGTGAAGAAATACTATTCCGGTGATTCATATACTCCGGGTAGTATACAAAATGTTCCGGCAAGGAGAGAAGCTAGGACTCAAGAGTGTTCATTAAGTCTTTCGGTACCAAGTAAAGCTTCGGTTTCCAGGTATGTAAGGCTTTAATGAGAGTATTCCTTCCACTCTCATGTCTAAATTATTTTGATTATATGATAAATTATGTTTATTTTCTTTAAGCTTTACTCTAAGTTATGTGGGTGTTTATCCATGGGTTCTTCCACCCATGTAGTCCAAAAACTCTTTCAATTAAATATCTTGATTTCAAGTAATATTTTCTTTTGTTAATTCTTAATTTTACTTAATAGTATGAATCATGGTTAAACTAATAATTATTGCTCTATTTTGATGCAACATAATTTCATATATATGAATTGATGGTTTGCAAGTAATTCCTCTATTTATCTATTTAAAGGTTCTTGAAATTCATGGTGGGTTGTTTAAAGCATGATTTTTAATTAATGGATTTCAAAGTATTTATGTATATTTATTTACATACATATTTGCAAGTTGAAGTGATTTGAACCCACCTAGTTTTACTATGTTTTTAATAAAGCTTGACTTGAAAGCGTTGACTCCAAATAAATATTTATGAAAGCAATATCTATGATCAAAAAGGGAGTCTTATGAAATGAAACAATGATGAAATGATATGAATCATGGATTCTTTATGCAATAAGGACAATTCTTGCATATTTGAATTATCAAATGTTTTAATGAGCTATTCTACCGAACATGATGTTTGAATTCTCAAGTTATATGCTATGAATATTTTGAAGTATTAAACTATTCTGTGGGATTGACTTAGCACCGAATGAGGCATTGAGGTGGGATTCGGTAAGGGAATCCTAGTAGCAACCCCTTGTCTCATTAACTATGTGCCAACATAGGAGCCCTTGTAGGCTTAGGCTAATGGATCCATAAATAGCCCTTAAAGTTAAAGTTAAAGAAATGAATGAAGTTGACGGAGTACTACCCGGCAAGTAGTCTCCCCATCCAACGTAGGGGGTTATGTTGGATTCCATGTAATAGCTCGCATGGTCTTAAATGTCGGTTATGGTTAATTTCCCACAAAATGAATGTTTTAAAGGATATCTATATGATTTATTATGCATACATTAAATTAAGTTCCATATTACATAAATGTTTTAATGTTTTCTCAATGTTCATGCATCCTTACATACTTAGTACATTCAAAGTACTAACGCATACTCTTTTGCCTACATGATATCATCATGTAGGGATCGGTGCTCCTCCTCGTTCTCCTCCACGTGGCTAGTTGATATTGCATTGGAGACTACTTTTGGTGAATTCCCATGTTTCGGGAACAATACTCCTTTATCTTTCTAGTTTATGATATGTTAAGATATTTTACTATGACATTTCTTCTATTATGATTGAGGGTGAGATAGGGACTTGTCTTAGCCCCGTTAAATCTAATAGTTAGAGGTATTGTTGGACATATGTAAGTTGAAGATTTACTATTATGATTTCTGCTTGTTTATTTATCATCATTACCTATGAAAGGCTAAAAGAATGCTAAGAGGCTTGATTGAGATACTTTCGGGTTCCTCATTCGCCATGTCACGTCTAGGCCCTAGGCTTGGGTCGTGACACTAAGGCCAACATACTCCACAGTATCAACAACATGCTCATTCAAAACTCCTTATAATACTAACAAATACCGATAAGATACACATGCTTCTAAATACCCGAAAACCCGATAACAAGCCTAAAACATGATTTCTATCACCTGAGATATACAATTAAACTTTACAAACTATACTAAGACCAACATACTCCACAATATTAACAACATTCTCATTCAACTCTCCTTATAATACTAACAAATAACGACAATATACATATGCTTCTAAATACCCGAAAAACCCGATAACAAGTCTAAAGCATGATTTCTAACAACTGAGATATACAATTAAACTACCCAACAAAAATTCCAACTATTTCAACATGCTTTCACACATTCCATCTCAATCTAAAGAAAGGTAAACCATAGCCTACCTTTACGCTAAACACGTAGGCTCCAAATCATTGTGTTGGAACTTTTTCCTTCTGAACGGTCTCAAAATGCTGTCATGCTATCAAAAATAGAATCACAACGTCGATATGATCGTTTAGACACTAATTTCATAATTTTTAGAGACAGACCAATTTCGGGGTCTAAAACGGAAATTGTGGGACCCGCATCCGAAATTCTGGATTTGACCCCCAAAACAGGTTTTAAAATCACCCAAGCTTACAAATCGGATTTATAACATAATTTGGGGTGAAAAACTACGTGGGACGAGCATGCAATCAAAACTCATAAATTTCGACTAAAGGACCAATAATAACAACATCAAAATTAGTGAATTCTAAAAAAATGAGACTCTTTCAACCCAAAAAATTATACTATGACGATCCTTGCAAAAAAACCCACAAAACTCTCTTGAATTTAGACCCTTGAATCATCAAAATCGGGTTTATATAGATCAAGAAATAACTTTTCAAAGTTCTTCAAAAATTAATTCCGAAAATACGAAAGGCAGCTACTATAACGCGAATCTTACCTCATAAAAATCTTCTCCATCACTTTCCGATTACACCACTGTATTCCTATGGAAAAACTACACAATTTAGAGCTTTGAATCACTTAATTCGGATCTAGGATGACCAAGAAATCATCTTCCAAAGTTTATAAAAATTTGAATTCGAAAATGGTCGAGGTAGCATCTAAAATATCAAATATTACCTAAAACGAAGCTTCTAATCAAGATTCCGAGCTCACCAATGGATTGCTCACGAAAATCTCTTGAAGTTAGACTCTTGAATCACTAGATTTGAACTTGAAAAGCTCAACAAATAAGGGTTCAAAGTTGAGAGAAAATTCGGAAAATCTGGTGCAAAATCTGCACTTTTGCACCAGTTTTTCTGGTTTTCCATTATTTAAAGTCTCCGAACGGATCTTCGAAATTCGTTCAGAACCTGATAAATATAAACCAGATATGCTACGCCACTAAATTTGATATTCCAAACTCAATGGCGCATTCAAAATTCTCATATGAGATTATTTTAATAAAAAGTGGATCCCACATCCAAGAGCCATTTTAAGCCTTATTCCACAACGGACCTCGATATTAGTCCAAAATCCTTGAAAAGCGAACGAAGGGTCATTTTAGACCAAAATCAATATTCCAAAACTAATTGCGCTGTCAGAATTTTTATTCGAGCGCGTCTTCCAAAAATATTGACCAAAGTCAATCATAGGTTAAGTTTCAAAGTCAAAAGCGTCAAATGGCCCCAAACTGGTATCGATTGCCTCGATAGTCATTCCAACAGTTCTACAGGACTAAGTTGGTCATTCCGGAGCTGATGGAACCATCAGAATTTGAATTTGAGATCTCATTGATCCAAAACTCGAAAAATTGCAACTAAACCAACTTAGGCCTTCAAAATACCAAAATGGACTCGGGACCTTTAAAAATTAAACCAATACTTTTTCTAGACCAAACATCATCTCCCAAATCCAACGGAGTCATCAGAATTCCATTCCGAGCATCGAAACTCCAAAAGATGACCAAAGTCAAACCTAGGCTTAAAATTCATCAAATTCTCAACTCAAGGCCTCAAAACTTCGTTACAACTTCAAAACTTATTCCGTAAAGTCTCCTAAGCCAATCTCAATATTTTGGAGCTGCTGGAATCAATGGAATTCAGTTTCGAGACCCGTTTCTCCGATTGACCCCAAATACCACTTTTTAATACTTAAAGCTTATGAAAACTCAAATTTCCACAGACTTAATTTTTCATAGGATTTTCTAAAAATCAACATCCGGTACCAATCAGAAATGACTTGGGGCAACTAAAGGGAGGGGTAAAATGGTCATTTTATAAAAATTTCAAAAATGACCTTTAGGGTCATTACAATATCCACTACTAAAAGAACGTTCGCCCGCGAAAGTAAAAGTACCGTAACTTCCTAAAGGCACGAAAGGATAAGGGTTTCGGTCCTGCATGATTTGCCTAAACCACGGACACCCTCTTGGGTCGAACAACGCCATCACAAAACTTATGTTGAGAGGAAAATCCTCAATTTTCACTTCCAACTTCAAAAAATCCTCCAATCTTTTCTTGGGTTCCAATTCTCGCTCGTTTAACCCGAACATGACCCAAAATAGTGGATTTCAACTGAGGACGACCAAAACCACCGAATTGAGTAATACACGACCATGGAAGATACAACTCACTCAAATTCCAAATGCTTGTCTTATGTTTTCAAATCCTTTTCTCCAAGCCACTAAGGCATCCTACCAGTCCTTAGCTATCCTGAAAACCTTCAACGCAATTTAAAAATTGCCTACCGAACCGTACAATACCAACCTCGAAGGAGTTACATACTCTATCGAAACATAGGAGGATGAAAACAACCAAAACAAGGACACCCCGCGCAAAGTCCCAAATCCCAATCTCAACTTGAAAAACCAAGAACTCAAAATGAAACTGATGTTCTGGAATTAAAAACTTCTTAAGCTTCCGAAATCTTGACTCACACTCCTTGGACCACACAAAGGGAATATCCTGGCAAGTCAAATGGATCAATGGTGCTGCAATGGTGGACAAACCCTCGATGAATCCTCTATAATATCCAACCAATCCTATAAATCTCCCAATCTCCGTAACAAATGTGGGCCTAAACCAACCACGAATAGCCTTAATCTTCGTTGGATCCACCATGATACCCTCTCTATATACCACATGTCCTAGAAATGCCACAGACTCCAACCAAAACTCACACTTTGAGAATTTAACATAAAGTTGCTAGTCTTTCTAGGTCTGGAGCACAACCGTCAAGTGCTGCGCGTGCTCCTCCCTACTCCACGAGTATACCAATATATCATCGATGAATACAATCATGAATGAGTCAAGATAAGGCCTGAATACTCGAGTCATAAGGTCCATAAAAGTTGCGGGGGCATTGGTAAGCCCAAAACAAATATCACAAGGAACTCATAGTGGCCATAGGATTTTCTAAAAATCAACATCCGGTACCAATCAGAAATGACTTGGGGCAACTAAAGGGAGGGGTAAAATGGTCATTTTATAAAAATTTCAAAAATGACCTTTAGGGTCATTACAATATCCACTACTAAAAGAACGTTCGCCCGCGAAAGTAAAAGTACCGTAACTTCCTAAAGGCATGAAAGGATAAGGGTTTCGGTCCTGCATGATTTGCCTAAACCACGGACACCCTCTTGGGTCGAACAACGCCATCACAAAACTTATGTTGAGAGGAAAATCCTCAATTTTCACTTCCAACTTCAAAAAATCCTCCAATCTTTTCTTGGGTTCCAATTCTCACTCGTTTAACCCGAACATGACCCAAAATAGTGGATTTCAACTGAGGACGACCAAAACCACCGAATTGAGTAATACACGACCATGGAAGATACAACTCACTCAAATTCCAAATGCTTGTCTTATGTTTTCAAATCCTTTTCTCCAAGCCACTAAGGCATCCTACCAGTCCTTAGCTATCCTGAAAACCTTCAACGCAATTTAAAAATTGCCTACCGAACCGTACAATACCAACCTCGAAGGAGTTACATACTCTATCGAAACATAGGAGGATGAAAACAACCAAAACAAGGACACCCCGCGCAAAGTCCCAAATCCCAATCTCAACTTGAAAAACCAAGAACTCAAAATGAAACTGATGTTCTGGAATTAAAAACTTCTTAAGCTTCCGAAATCTTGACTCACACTCCTTGGACCACACAAAGGGAATATCCTGGCAAGTCAAATGGATCAATGGTGCTGCAATGGTGGACAAACCCTCGATGAATCCTCTATAATATCCAACCAATCCTATAAATCTCCCAATCTCCGTAACAAATGTGGGCCTAAACCAACCACGAATAGCCTTAATCTTCGTTGGATCCACCATGATACCCTCTCTATATACCACATGTCCTAGAAATGCCACAGACTCCAACCAAAACTCACACTTTGAGAATTTAACATAAAGTTGCTAGTCTTTCTAGGTCTGGAGCACAACCGTCAAGTGCTGCGCGTGCTCCTCCCTACTCCACGAGTATACCAATATATCATCGATGAATACAATCATGAATGAGTCAAGATAAGGCCTGAATACTCGAGTCATAAGGTCCATAAAAGTTGCGGGGGCATTGGTAAGCCCAAAACAAATATCACAAGGAACTCATAGTGGCCATAGAGAGTCTGAAAAGCAGTCTTAGGAATGATGGTTGCTCTAATCCACAACTGGTGGTATCCAAACCTCAAGTCAATCTTAGAAAACATGGTCGCACCCTGAAGCTAATCGAATAGATTATCGACACGAGGCATGGGGTAATGATTTTTCACCGTCACCTTGTTCAGCTGCCTGTAATCAACACGCATCCGCATAGTCCCATAATTCTTCTTAACAAACAAGATGGGTGCACCCCACGACGACACACTCGAGTGAATAAATCCCTTATCTAGAAGATCCTTAAGCTACACACTGAGATCTTTGAGCTCTATGGGGTCCATACGATAAGCTGGTATAGAAATAGGCTTAGTTCCCGACTCTAAATCTATGGCAAAGTCAATATCTCTCTATGGGGTTAGGCCAGGTAAGTTAATAGGGAAGACATCAGTAACTCCCTAATTATAGAGGCGAAATCAAAAGTAGGGGCCTCGCTGGACACATCACAGACATATGCTAAGTAGGTCAAGCACCTAGACGCAACTAGCCATCGGGCCAGCATAAAAGATATGATCCCAGTCGATGAGAGACTATAATTCCCTGCCACAAGACAAGGGGAATGCCATGCATGGCTAATATAATGGTCTTGGCATAACAATCCAAAACCGCATGATGAGGGGATAGTCAATCGATGCCCAAAATAACATTAAAGTCCAGTATATCAAGTAAAATAAGATCTGCCCAAGTCTCATGCCCTTGAATTGTCACCGTACAGGATCTACAAACCTAATCCACTACTAAAAAATCCCCTACCGAGGTCAAAACATGCAACGGCACCTCAAGTGACTCATAAGCAATACCCAGACATGGAGCAAAATATATAGACACATAGGAATACGTAGAACCGTGATCAAATAAAGCAGAAGCAGTCTGCTGATAAATAAGGATAGTACCTATGATAACATCATCTGATGCCTCAGCCTCTGCCCTCACTAGAGCAGCATAGAAGTGTCCCTATCGGCCTCTCCCATGAATATTTGCCCTACCACTTGACCTGCCTCCTTGGGAACCTCCTCGAACACCCTGCTGACCAATGCCGCAGCTGTGACCTTGATTTATACCTCCCGGTGAAGGTGGTGCTATTGCCAATGTTCTAGATTGGTTGGGACACTCCCTAGCCCAGTGCTCCAGTGAGCCACAATTAAAGCATCCTGAAGCTGAGCGACTCGTGATAACTCAGCCACGATAGAAAGGAAGCGGACCTGATCTCCTCGAGCTCTGAACTACAGTGGAACCCCCCGAATAGGGTTGACTACCCTCAACGATTGGCAGGGCGGCCTAAATCGGTCGGCTGGACTGACCCTGCTAGTACTTATCCTGCTGGAACCGCTAGCGGGGCCTGTCATAACTATCAGGGCCTCTAGGCTGAGACCCTTTGTCGCTACCTTGATGCCTGGGTCTCTTATCGCTTCCCCCTTGGGCCTACCAATGAATAATCTCGATCGTGCGGATATGATCCACCACATCCAAAAAAGAGCGGCCCGCAGAAACCAAGTGCTCAGTCCCCAACCTCAGGTAAGGTCTCAATCCGCGCACAAAACATCGTACCCGCTCCTCCTCAGTGGGTAGAATCGTAGTGGCGTGTTGGGAACACTGATGAAATCTGGCCTTGTACTCCACAATCGTCATGTGGCCCTACTCCAACTGAGTAAATTGATCCTAGAGTCGGTCCCTAACACTCCTAGGGATGTATCGAGTCAGGTAAGCCTTTGAGAACTAGGCCCATGTCAATGGTGGTGACCCAGTTGGCCTGGACTGTAAATAAGAGCGCCACCACTGTCTGGCTTCCCCTTTGAACTGGTGAGCAGTGAAGTCAGTGCCTCTGGACTCCACAAGACCCAAGGAATGAAGCTTCTCCTGACAGGTAGTCAAAAACTCCATGGACTCCTCGCCAATGGCTCCAAAAAATGTTGGGGGTGATAGCCTCTGAAATACCCCTAACATCTTCTGATCCTGTAATGATATCACACCCTTCGAAACTGCTGGAGGCAGCTGAACCTCAGGTGCTGGCTGTACAGACGAATCCCGCGGTGCTGGTATGCCCGCTATTGGGGTCGGGGCCAGTGGTACAACCCCAATAGCCATAAGAAGCTGCACAATTGCTGCCTGTAGTGCTGGGGTCATAACTGGTGCAGCTGGGGATGTGCTTCTTGTGGTGGTCCTTCTGTCTGAGTAGGAATAGGAGCGTCCTGATGCTCCTCTATCAGCTCTGGCTCTACCTCTGAGTCTTGAGCTGGTGCAGCTCTCTTGCCTAATCTATGGGGCCGGCCTCTAGGCCTACCCAGAACTGGCGAGTCATCATCTACGATAGTACTGCGCGTATGAACCATCCATATGAAAGAGCGAAAGATATAAGATTTCAAGAAACCAATAACACACAACAATGCACGAATGAAGCAACACAGAGATCATTCCTGATGACATCCTATAGCCTTTCGAAGATAAGTTATGGACGTCTCCGCACCCATCCGCGAGACTCTACTAGACGTTAGCTCTGTACAAGTGAGACTAATGAACCCGGGGCTCTGATTCTAATTTATCACGAACCGATTCCTCAGGTCATGATGGCACCTACTATAACCGACCAGTATGTAAGCCAACCCGTAAACCCGAAATATCAAGTAATGGTTTTGAGGGTAGAAACTAAACAAGAGTGGCAAATTATAAAGAGAAGGAGAAAGAATAAGCGGAAGTAAACCAAAATACGATATAAACAACTAAAGATCCCTCCCAGAACCTAGAAGTCACAAGTACAGAGCTGCTATAAAATAAAAGATGAGTACAAGTCCCAAAAGTGGATCGGGCATATATATACAATAACTGGCTAGTCTCAAAAGGCAAAAGACAGGTCATCCATTCTGAAGGAGACAGAAGTAATCCAGAAATGCCAAGTGCTCACCCTAGTCTCCGAATCTGACTGCAACAAGCTTGATCTATTCATGATAGTAGTTGGTGCTCGGTCCTATATCACGAAATTAGATGCAGAGTGTAGTATGAGTACCAAGACAACAGGTATCCAGTAGGCATCATAGGCCGACTGAGCAGAAAAGGTGAAAACAATTTGAAAAAGAGGAATAAGCCTAAATAGGAATCAACATAAGCATCTAAAGTGAAAAGAATACTATCTACTAGAGCTACAACTAACTATACCCAATTGAGCCCCCATAAGCCCAGCCGGGACACTCGTGCGCAAGTTAAATAAAAATCCGAACGAACCCCCATAAGTCCTCCGAGTACACAGAATAGATACAACTACCAAGTCTAGGAACCAAGAATCTGCGAGGTTAGGAACCGAAGAAATGTATTATTTCCAAACTCAGAATCTCCAAGAGTCAGCGAACTAGGGGTGCTTTAGTGGTCGAGGCTGGGACTAGAACCCAGATGCTCATCCCGAATGCCCAACGTGGCCAAGACCGAGACTGGGTACTCAAATACTTGCCATAATACATAAGTGCGGTCAAGGCCAGGACTGAGTACCCGAATGCTCTCCGTAATACATCGGTATGATCGAGGCTGAGATTGGGTACCCGGATGCTCGTCATACTAGCAAGCCGGCCGAGGCTGGGGCTTAGTACCCGGATGTTCCCCAATAATTTAGAACGGAGGCCGGGACTGGGTACCCGGATGATCATAGATATTTTATCCTATGGTGTCGAATATTCTCCTTTCCAACTAAATAATAACAGTATCGATAATTTCCTTCCCAATGAGTCAACTAATATGCCGCCAAAACTAGAATAGGAGCCAAAGTCAATGATCATAAAATATAGTATTGCCGACGCATTATGAAAGTCACGATTATACCGAGTTATGGATGAGGGTATTTTTTTTAAAAGCAAGGGTAACGCCTAGCTAAGGTCAAACTACTAGGCACTAACCTGCTACACCATTCTACAAGGATCTAAGTCTACCGGAGCGACACCGAGGCATCTAAAGCAAGTTTAAATCCTATACTAAGGCCAACATACTCCACAGTATCAATAACATGCTCATTCAAATCTCCTTATAATACTAACAAATACCGATAAGATACACATGCTTTTAAATACCCGAAAACCCGATAATAAGCCTAAAACATGATTTCTAACACCTGAGATATACAATTAAACTTTACAACCTATACTAAGACCAACATACTCCACAATATTAACAATATTCTCATTCAACTCTCCTTATAATACTAACAAATAACGACAATATACATATGCTTCTAAATACCCGAAAAACCCGATAACAAGTCTAAAGCATGATTTCTAACAACTGAGATATACAATTAAACTACCCAACCAAAATTCCAACTATTTCAACATGCTTTCACACATTACATCTCAATCTAAAGAAAGGTAAACCGTAGCCTACCTGTACGCTAAACACGTGGGCTCCAAATCACTGTGTTGGAACGTTTTCCTTTCGAATGGTCTCAAAATGTTGTCATGCTATGAAAAATAGAATCACAACGTCGATACGATCGTTTAGACACTAATTTCATAATTTTTGGAGATAGACCAATTTCGGGGTCTAAAACGGGAATTATGGGACCCGCATCCGAAATTCTGGACTTGACCCCCAAAATAGGTTTTAAACGTCACCCCAAGCTTAAAAATTAGATTTATAATATAATTTGGGGTGGAAAACTATGCGGGACGAGCATGCAATCAAAACTCATAAATTTTGACTAAAGGACCAAAAATAGCAACATCAAAATTAGTGAATTCTAAAAAAACGAGACTCTTTCAACCCAAACAAATTGCACTATGACGATCCTTGCAAAAAACCCCACAAAAACTCTTGAATCTAGATCCTTGAATCATCAAAATCGGGTTTATATAGATCAAGAAATAACTTTTCAAAGTTCTTCAAAAATTAATTCCGAAAATAGGAAGGGCAACTGCTATAATGCGAATCTTACCTCATAAAAATCCTCTCCATCACTTTCTAATTACACCACTGTATTCCTATGGAAAAACTACACAATTTAGAGCTTTGAATCACTTAATTCGGATCTAGGATGACCAAGCAATCATCTTCCAAAGTTTACAAAAATCTGTATTCGAAAATGGTCGAGACAGCATCTAAAACATCAAATATTACCTAAAATGAAGCTTCTAATCAAGATTCTGAGCTCACCAATGGATTGCTCATAAAAATCTCTTGAAGTTAGACTCTTGAATCACTAGATTTGGACTTGAAAAGCTCAAGAAATAAGGGTTCAAAGTTGAGAGAAAATTCAGAAAATCTGGTGCAAAATCTGTACTTTTGCACCAGTTTTTTCTGGCTTTCCATTATTTAAAGTCTCCGAACGGACCCTTGAAATTCGTTTAGAACCCGATAAAAATAAACCATATATGCTACCCTACTAAATTTGATATTTCAGATTCAATGGCGCATTTAGAATTCTCACATGAGATTATTTTAATAAAAAGTGGATCCTACATCCAAGAGCCATTTTAAGCCTCATTTCACAATGGACCTCGATATTAGTCTGGAAGCCTTGAAAAGCGAATGAAGGATTATTTTAGACCAAAATCAACATTCTGAAATTAATCCCGCTGTCAGAATTATCATTCGAGCGCATCTTCCAAGAATGTTGACCAAAGTCAATCATAGGCTAAGTTCCAAAGTCAAAAGCGCCAAACGGCCCTAAACTCGTATCGATTGCCTCGATAGTCAACAGTGCTACAAGCCTAATTTGCTCATTCAGGAGCTGATGGAACTATCAGAATTTGAATTCGAGATCTCGTTGACCAAAACTTGAAAAGTCGAACTAAATATTTTTTCTAGACTAAAAACCATCTCCAGAATCCAATGGAGTCATCGGAATTCTATTTCGAGCATCAAAACTTCAAAAGTTGATCAAGTCAAACCTAGATTTAAAATTTCTCAAATTCTCAACTCAAGGCCTCAAAACTTTGTTACAACTTCAAAACTTATTCCGTAAAGTCTCCTAAGACAATCTCGATATTTCGGAGCTGCTGGAATCAACGGAATTCAGTTCCGAGACCCGTAGCTCCGATTGACCCCAAATACCACTTTTTAATACTTAAAGCTTATGAAAACTCAAAATTTCCAAAAACTTAATTTTTCACAGGTTTTTCTAAAAATCTACATCCGGTACCAATCAGAAATGACTCAGAGCAACTAAAGGGAGGGGTAAAATGGTCATTTTATAAAAATTCCAAAAATGACCTTTAGGGTCATTACAGAAGGAAATTACATATGACACGAGATTGTTTGGGTCAAAGAATTCTCTAATATATGTGGAACCTATATTCAGTAAGGCAGGAGAGACAATTAGTGTAAATTACATAGGAATGGAGATAACTGATCAGATAAGGAAAAGAGAAAAAATGGCAAAGCTGCGAGAAGAGATAGTTGTACAGAAGGCCAATGAGACTGAACTTAACAAAACTATTCACATAACAGAGGAAACTATGCGAGAGAAACAAATGTCTGATGAGATTAGATCCCCTTTGTTAGGAGTGATCAGTATGACCGAGATTTTTCTACCACAAAACTGGATAAGGAACATCATCAACTTGTGAATGTAATGTTGTCTTCAGGAGATTTGATTCTTCAACTAATAAATGACATCATTGACCTTTCCAAAGTCGAATCAAGAGTAATGAAGGTTGAAGCCACAACATTCCGACCAAGAGAGGTTATAAAGCATGTTGCAGCATCTCTACAGAAAATATTAACATTGGAAGACCACACCGATGCATAATCTCTGAAAATGTCACTCTGAGTTTGTCTAAAGCTTTAAATTATTTTATATATCATATCTACAAGAACTACGCACACCTGATTTTCATCTCGGTGAGATACGTAGGCAGCCCTTCTTGGGTTCGATATTTCCTTTTACAACCCCCATAAAAAACAACTAAAAATAGAAAATAAATAAAATAATAAATTGTGTACATATTTTAAGAGTCATATCTTCTTGATTCGGACAAATACAGTTGGGAGCATGCAAAATATTTGGTATGATGAAAAGGATTAACTTTGTGGTAAACCATAGCTTCTATTGGTATCTTTCATTTGTACTTTTGTGATGCTTGAAAATTCTCTTGCAAGCATTCAAGGTAAGAATAAAACCAACCTCACGGCTTCATGTGCATTGTGTGGTGAGTTTTAGGTTAAAATTCAATTGCATTGCACTGTTGATCTAAAACTTGGCCTGAATGTTTGTTGAAGCGAAATCCTGAGTTATGTTTGGTTTGAGAAAGGATTGTGGCCTTTTTTGACCCGATTTTGCCTTTCAAAGCCTACCAAATAACATTAATCCCTAGTTTTCCCCACTTTGAGCCTAAAGCCTTTTCTTTGGACAACCAAATCTTAGCCCTTTCCCTTCTGAGTGCTTACATGCATTATCCCTCTCTTGTCCCAACCTCCTTGAGCGCATTGAAGACGTGCAAATTATAGAAGAAGATCCAAGTTTAAAATTTCCAAAGGCAAAAGACGTAAAGTCTCAGAAGTCAAAAAAGAAACTACTCCAACAAAAAATAAATTCAGTGTAACAAAAATAAATAAATTCCTACAAGGTCAATGTAAGACAAAAAGGAAACTACTCCAACAAAAAAGGAGAAACCTCAAAAGGAAGGGGTGAAAAGAGAAAAATCAAAAAAAAAACACTAAAGACTCAAAAAGAAGTCGGAATTTAAGAAGGAGATAACAAAGAGGATCGAACGCAAAAAGGCATAACAATCATCAAAAACACAAATTCAATGTGACACTCAAAGAGAGATTAAGTCACTTTTATCCCAAATAAATATCCTACCTGTCCTTAAGCCTACATTACAAGTCAATAACAAGCCCTACATGATCTCATTCCAAATATTCTCACATTAGTGGAGACTTACATGCAGACCAAGCATATGGTATCACAGTTGCATGTGTTGAACATTCTTGAGAGTGTGAGTGTACTTTGCAAAATTTCCTTAAATCAAACACTTTAAATATGTGCAAAATGGGACTTTCTTTATTGTAAGGGCACTTGAAACATGAGGATTGGTATAATTCTTAACCTTTATTGGAAGCAGGATGAAAAATATTTTGTCGACACTTAAGTATGTTTGAAGTACTACTTGAAGCTATAGGAATTACCAGGAAATCAATATCAGTTATACAAAAGGAAATGAGAAATATTTCTATGCATTCCTAACTGTTGATACCAATTGTAGTCAAAATTGGACTATCGGTTTACATTCTCTAAAAAACAATTGCATTTTTCCTTTGAAATTGGATGGTTTTCTCCAAATAATTTGACATTAGGCTAATCTCATCGGTTTGAGATGTCTATTTTACTTCATTGGATCGTCCATAACAAATGAGTGGAATATATCATGTTTTTAAGCTGTAAATATTGCAAGTAATACAGTTTTCCATATCATTATGTTCATATTACACATGTGTCTACTGATTATCTTATCTCAGATTTTGCAGTATTCATCATCCAGAGGATTGGAACTACATTTAACCTGATTCCTGCACCAACAGGATATGTAGGCGCCACAATGGCTCGGTTATGTTCCCCATAAGATTTTCATTTCTCCCTTGCAATGAAAACTGGGACAGAAATTTTGAGATCTTCTCAAAAATTCACAAGAAGATACTATCTCTAGCAAGTCAAGATTAGAGATCATGTTAATATATGCAACTGGAACAGAATTTTTGAGAAGATCTCAAAAATTCCACAAGACTGTCAAAATCCTTTTTCACCAGCTCGAGATTTGTCAAGAATCTAACTAGGACAGAATTTTTGAGGAAGATCTCAAAAATTCCGTTAAGAATTGTCAGAAGTTCGGAGTCAACTTCAAATGATCTCCGACATTGCTAGAATGAAGCGAACATAAATTCAAGATGAGATCCACCGAGGTCTCGTATAAACTTCCATCAAAGACATGAGTCCCAACGAGCACAAATTGTTCAAAATAAAAAAAATGATAACATGTCAAATCATCCAAAAGGACGACATTTGCATTTTCATTTGCCAAGAGGGCCATTACATTTTCATTTCCAAAAGGGCCATTGCATATTCATTTGCCAAGAGGGCCATTGCATATTCATTTGACAAGAGGTCCATTGCATATTTATTTGCTAAGAGGGACATTGTATATTCATTTGCCAAGAGGGCCATTTCATTTGCATTTTCATTTGTCAAGAGTGTCATTGCATTTTGATTGCCAAGAGGGCCATTGCATATTCATTTTCCAAGAGGGCCATTGTATATTCATTTTCCAAGAGGGCCATTGCATATTTATTTACCAAGAGGGCCATTGCATATTCATTTGCCAAGAGGGCCATTGCATATTTACTTGCCAAGAGGGCCATTACATATTTATTTGCCAAGAGGATCACTACATTTTCATTTCCCAAGAGGGCAATTGCATTTTCATTGCACTACCAAAAGGATCATGCATCATTCCAATCATCCAAGAGGATGACATTGCATATTATTGCCAGGAGGGTCATTTTATTTTCATATATTTGCCGAGAGGTCCATTTCATTACATTGCATTTCCAAGAGGATCATGCATCATTCCAATCATCCAAGAGGATGACATTGCATATTATTGCCAGGAGGGTCATTTCATTTTCATATATTTGCCGAGAGGGCCATTTCATTACATTGTATTGCCAAGAGGGTCGTGCATCATTCAAATCATCCAAGAGGATGACATTTGCATATTTATTTGCCTAGAGGGCCATTGTATATCGATCTCCTCGAAGAGAAACATCAGCATTTTCCAGTGTTATAAACGCCTGAAGGGCATACGTAAGACGCATCAAATATCAGAGAAGTTTTGAAGTGCAACTTGCCAATGGATCATCATTCGTCCTATCGATGGACCAACATATCCAACCAATGGATCTTCATTCGTCCTATCGATGGACCAACATATCCTACCAATGGATCTTCATTCGTCCTATCGATGGACACATTTTTATATCCTACCAATGGATCTTCATTCATCCTACCGATGGACAGACAATTATTTTGTCGAAATATCCTATCGATGGATCACCTTAATCCGTCCTACCAATGGACAGGTATCATATCCTACCGATGGATCACCTTCAATCGTCCTATCAATGGACATGCAACATTATCCTACCAATGGATCTTCATTCGTCCTACCGATGGACAGACAATTATTTTGTCGAAATATCCTATCGATGGATCAACTTAATTCATCCTACCAATGGATACGCATCATATCCTATCAATGGATCACCTTCATTCGTCCTATCAATAGACATGCAATATTATCCTACCAATGGATCTTCATTCGTCCTACCGATGGACAGATAATTATTTTGACAAAATATCCTATTGATGGATCACTTTCATTCGTCCTACTGATGGACATACATTTATTTTGCCAAGTATCCTATCAATGGATCACCATCCTACCGATAGAGCAGCATTATCCTACTAATGGATCAATGGAGATTTTCAACATGCAAAGAGGATAAAAGAAAATGCGAACGACATCAAAGAGAATGCAGCACAACGTGGAATCTTTTTTAGCAGCGAACTAGACACATTCCGAAGAATAATATCAAACTCATAGGAAACGAGCTGAGGAAACGATTTCCACCACAGTAAACCATATTCCTATCGGAAGGCGTGTGGTTATTTCAGGATTCAGCCGTAATTCCAAAATCCATACCAATTCTTCTTTTCAGAAAGATGAAGATGGAATCGGTCAAAATTGGATTTGTCAATTTTCTTTGTCGAGGATCTCCTTTATCAATCCTATCCAAAGAAAGGGATAGTTGTTGACATCCAATTTTGACCCTCCACGAACGTATATTAGTTATTGAGCTTCTTCAATTTTAAACAATCTGAAGTAATTATTTTTTATAAAATACCAAAATATTTTAAAGTGTATTTTAAAGAAATTTTTATCATTATTTTTAATGCTATATAATTATTAATTTCTATAAATATTCAAAAATGATAAAAAAAATAATTTTATTATTTCGTAAATTAGTAACTTATATTTTGAATTAATTAGCTTATAACTAATTCAATTACTTCATTTTGTTAGAATTAAGAAGCTCGTTAATTAATTTTTGTTGATTCGTCTTATCTAATTTTTAGTTGAATTCACAAATTAAATCAATTTTCGTGTGGCTATTTTCATTACAAATCTAACCATTTATTTTTTACTCTAACATTAATCAAATTTCATGTCATTTGTTTTAGCCCAAAATCATTCCAACCCAATATTGTCATCCCACTCTCTACAAGCCCAATAACAACAATAACCTACACTACTACAACATACTAACACCTATCCATCTAAAGCCCAATTCTTATAATAATTTTGGTCCAACACCTACTTACTACAATACATAGATTATACTTATACAATACTAACTCATCTCTTTCCTCCTTTTCCTTTTTCACCTCCCAATCCCACCCAACCTCATTTTTTTTAAATTCCCAAACATCATCATTCTCCTACCCATCCTTTTCCTTTTACTTTTTTCTTTTCCCTTTTTCACCACACCAAACCCATCATTATTCAAAAACCTCAGTATTACTACCACCAACCTCACTCTTTTAAACAAAGAAATACTTTTATCTCTCTAAAAAAGAAGAAAAAGAAGACCAAGATCACAAAACAATAAGGAGAAAAATCTACATTCATCAACATTTTCATCAACATTCAAAAACATACAAGAAAAAAAAAACCTTCATCTCTCTTCAAAAGAAAGAGAAGAAAAAAGAGAGAGAAACATTCAACATTCATCATTTTTTTCATCAAGAACACCAAAAAAAAAATCATACAAGAAAAACACAAAAAGGGAAGCTAGAACACAATATTACAAAAAATAATCATACAAAATTTTAGTCTTGGATTTTTGATTCTTTTGTTTTTTTAGTTATTTCACTCATTTCTTGGTGGGTTCAAGGAGTTCATCGCCCTCAAATTCTTCGTCTCAATCGCACCCCAAAAATAGGTAAGAATCTTTTCTCGGTTTTATTTATTTAATGAATAATTATTTCATGTCTTCTTTGTAGTTGATTTGTAACTTCTTTTTTTTTGGTTAGCATGTGTTAAAATTAATTAGATTAATGATAAAAAAAATCTTTTCTTGCTTGAAGTGTAGCAACATTTTATTAAAAATGAAAATAAAATAAATAAAAAACTCAATTTCGCTCATGGTTTTTTTTTAGTAATTTTGTTTGACTATATAGATTTTCATATTTTCAATTTCTTCTTTATCAATATTTAGATAATAAATATATATTTAAGTTATCATTGAGTTAGAATTTTCATTTTTCATGGCTTAATTAATTTAAATCTTGCTTTAAAATTTGAGTTAGTTTAATGTATAGGTTAATTCCATGTTCTTTAGTTATTTGAATATATTTATATATATATATATTCTACATGTATGCATATTGTTAGTCACTATGTTATTTCATATGTACTTTTAGTTGCATTCTCCAAACTGACATAGTAGGATACTCTTCAATTTGTTTCTTAAAAATATTATGTTATATCCCTTTGTTCAATTTAAAATTAGTTGCTTATATGATTTTATTTTGGTGCATGTGGTTCCATTCGAGTCCATCTTCGGATTCCATCTTCGCATATCGTTGAGTTTTGAGTCAACTTCACCTTTGTTCAAATTTTTGAAGCTGATACGCAGATTTAAAGGAGGTTTACTATAGGTTTCGGAGGAGAAAAATAGGCTGATATACAACCTATATAAATGAGATACAAAAAAGGTGATTGTATACGTTGGTATACATTGATATATAGTCATGATATACAAAAATGAAATGGCCAAAAGCCCAAAAATACAGGTGGCCCAACATCTTAGTCCAGGTGTACAGAAACTAAGTATTGGGCAGGACTTTAGTTTTGTTTATATTATTATTCTATTTATTTGGGTTGTAATAATTTAAATTATTTATGTTTGTCTATACTTGCTTAGACGTTGATTTTAGTTTGGTTAGACTTAATCGAACTCACCCTAAAGAGAAACCATTTTTGTGTTAATTTTCTCTAAAAAAACATGATTTTGTTCAAGTGTTTTCCTTTTACTTAGACATTTCAATAAATGGAATTTTATTCCAAATTATCTTAAATTTTTTTTAAGTTGATGTTCTTTCAAATCAATTGAGTTTAAAGTGTCTTTCTCTAAATTAATTTTTTCCTAAATAGCTCAAATGATTTTTCTTATTTAATCAAAGTATCAATCTGTCACGCCCCGAGAGGGTACCCTAGGCGTGGCCGGCACTCAGAAACCATTTCTGACTTCTGAGAGAACCACTTGGTCTCATTTCTTATTTATTCATGAGCGGAAGACTTAAGAATACTAATGTGGGCTTGTCATAATCAAAGGAAAAATAGATAATTATTAGAAGAAGTAGTTTCTAAGGAGAACTACTCCGATTACATCATCAGACTCTGTCTATGAAGCCTCTAATACTCTTAGATGGTGCCAATGACATGTCCATGGCTACCTCAAAAGAAACATCACACTCAACAATAATAAAAGGATAAGGAGTTCCTTCGAATACAAGAAGGACTCACCAAATAGCTGAAAAGAAATGATCTTCAACGATGCGCCTGTTGAGGATCTCTAACACCTGTATCTGCATCATAAAACGATGCAGGTCGAATGACGTCAGTACGTGGAATGTACGAGTATGTAAAATGGCAGGAAGGTAAGGATAGATATCAAGATACTCCTCTCAATAAAACTCAGCTCAGAACTCAACATCATCTCAACATAAATATGTAATGCAAGTTTAAAATATAATAATAAAAATAATAGTAATAAGCAATGCTTACTCAGTTGGGAGTTTCTCTAACCGACAACCATCACTTATGAGCTAGCGATGATACAACGAAGCGATGTCGTTGCCACATCCATCCAATACCTTGCCAGGGTAAAAGACATCACCATCTTGGATCCATTCATCAAAGTCCTCTTTTTGGGACTTAAGAGGCATAGCCTCCATCCTACGCTGGCTACGTAGTTCTGGGGTTTGAGTCAATTAAACTCTTATCCAACTCGGTGCTCAATACTACTCCCAAAATATGTGCTCATATTAAACTCATCATCTAGTCTCATTGGACTTTAATTTAAATCATCAAACTCATCTCATTTCATGTTCATCAATCATTATACTTCCAAAAACATCATTTACATCTTATCAAAACATCTTGCTCAAAATATCATTTTCTCAAATTCATTCAAATTCAACTCTTTTACTCTTTCAAAACTCAATAAAATACATATATAGTATTAATTCATATAACTCTCTTTTTATCAATAAAAATAATAAAAAGCCAACATCTTTACTCAAAACATATGTAAAAATATTCATGAACATCAAATCAATTAGAATTCATGGGAAAGTAGCCATGAACAATAATTCCAATAATATGAGAGATAACAATAATAATAATATTAATGCATAAATATATCAAACTCAATAGAAGAAGAATTAATTCATCTAGAATTCAAGATTTGAATAAAACTCAACTATAACTCAATTATAATAAATTTAAATATTGGGCGCATGGACGAACTCAATCCAATGCTATGAAAGCCTTACATACCTTAAATCCGAAGGTTTACTCCGAATTGGAATACTCTTGGATCCCTAGCCTTTTCTTCTCGCCGGAGCGTTTTGTGTACTACCCGGAGTATAAGAATAACCGGAGTAGTATTTTTATACTACTAAAACTAAAACTATATTTGAGAAGAAGTATATAGAGAGAAGAAATGCTTATGAAAGCTTGATGAATAAAATGAGGAAATAAGGTGGGTATTTATAGGTGGGAAAGAGGGACCTAACAATAAATAAAATAATTATAAAGAAAAATCTAAATATTTAATGGAATATATTGATGTCATGGATGATGTTAAATGGATGACAATTTATGTCATGCATGATGTCAAATGCATCTAGATGTTTCCATGGTAGGTAAGATGAGTTCTTTTTAACAGAATACTCATTTTCGAAGCTACGTTTGAATAAGATAAATTCCTTATAAGGATTTCGTTTCTTAATAAGAATTGTAGATATGGAAGTCTAGTTTCATATCGTTCAAGAATCAACCAATTTGGAGTAACCTACAGTGAGATATGAATTTTCTTCTATCAACACTCAATTTCGTCACAGCACTATATCTTGCAAAGATTAATTTATTTGACCTACTTATACTCCGAATTTGAAGTTATGGGGTTGTTACAATATCTCCCCCTTGGGATCATTCATCCTCGAATGAAGATGAAAATAGGAGACATAAAGAATGAATATCATCAATACATCAACTCCGATACTCAAATGGTTAATGACTCAAACTCAAGAATAAACATCAACTCAAAGGTAGAAGTAAGGAATATTACCTTGAATATCGTCATCAGAAGGCATAAATAGATGAGGATAGTTAGCCTTCATATCTTCTTCAGCTTCCCATGTAGCCTCTTGAACAAATTGATTTCGCCATAGTACTTTGACAGATGCCACTTCCTTAGTTCTTAATTTGCGAACCTGACGATCAAGAATTTGAACTGGAATCTCTTCATAACTCAAACTCTCTTTCACCCCAATGCTCTCAGCTGGGACAACAAGTGAAGGATCACCCAAACACTTCTTAAGCATAGAGATGTGAAACACGGGATGAATAGCAGCTAATTCTGGAGGCAACTCCAATTCATAGGCTACGTTACCTACCCTCCTCATAATCTGATAAGGACCAATGTAGCGGGGACTAAGCTTCCCTTTCTTTCCAAATCTCATCACACCCTTCATGGGTGAAACTTTCAAGTATACCCAATCGTACACTTCGAACTCTAAATCTCTTCTTCTAACATCAGTGTAGGATTTTTGGCGACTTTGAGCAGTCCTCAACCTCTCTTGTATGGTTTTCACCTTCTCCATAGCTTGGTGAACCAAGTCTGGTCCAATCAACTCAGCTTCACCAACTTCAAACCAACCAATTGGTGATCTACATCTCCTTCCATACAGAGCTTCATAAGGAGCCATTTGAATACTCGAATGGAAACTATTATTGTATGCAAACTCAATAAGAGGTAAATGATCATCCCAATTACCTTTGAAGTCAATGACACAGGCTCTTAACATATCCTCCAAAGTCTGTATCGTACGCTCTGCCTGGCTATCTGTTTGCGGATGAAAAGCAGTACTAAGGTTCACTCTTGAACCCAAGCCCTTCTGAAATGACTTCCAAAACTGAGCAGTAAATTGAGCTCCCCTATCAGAGATGATAGACAAAGGAACTCCATGCAGTCTAACAATCTCTCTAAGATACAGTTTGGCATAATCCTCTGCAGTGTTCGTAGTCTTAACCGGCAAGAAATGGGCCGATTTGGTCATCCTATCCACAATCACCCAAATAGAGTCATGTTGTTTGCGGGTTCGTGGTAAACCGGTAATGAAGTCCATATTGATCATTTCCCACTTCCATTCCAGTATCTCTATATTCTGAGCCACTCCACAAGGCCTTTGGTGCTCAACTTTAACTTGTTGGCAATTTGGGCACTTGGACACAAACTCTGCTATATCTCTCTTCATTCCACTCCACTAGTATACTTCTCTCAAGTCATGATACATCTTTGTTGAACCTGGATGGATGGAATACTTAGAATTATGGGCTTCTTTCATGATTCTCTCCCTAATACCATCAACACTTGGAACACATAATCTTTCTTGATATCTCAACACTCCATCTCCCCCTTTGGTAAAAGCCATTACCTTCTGCTTGTGAACCTCATCCTTCAGTTGAAGAAGAATAGGGTCCTGATCTTGCTTTTCTTTCACCTCTGCAACTAGAGATGATTCGGCTCCATTTCGTACTATTGTACCACCCTCACTAGAGTCAATAAGTTGAACTCCCAAACGCGCAAGTCTATGCACTTTCTTTGCCAACTCCTTCTTTTCCTCTTCCACATGAGTTGTACTTCCCATAGATAACCTGCTAAGAGCATCAGCAACTACATTTTCTTTACCTGGGTGGTAGAGAATGCTCATGTCATAATCCTTGAGCAACTCTAGCCATCTCCTTTGCCTCAAATTCAGCTCCTTCTGGCTGAATACATACTGCAAGCTCTTATGGTCTGTGAACACATCCACATGTACACCATAAAGATAGTGACGCCAAATCTTAAGAGCAAATACCACAGCTGCCAACTCAAGGTCATGAGTGGGGTAGTTCCTCTCATGAGTCTTAAGCTGCCTGGAGGCATAGGCAATGACCTTACCTTTCTGCATCAATACACATCCCAACCCAACTCTTGAAGCATCACAATAGATTACAAAACCATCCATTCCTTCGGGTAGGGATAGTACTGGAGCAGTAGTCAATCTAGCTTTCAACTCTTGAAAACTTTTCTCACAAGCATCAGACCATTGAAACTTAGCATTCTTCTGAGTCAGCTTAGTCAATGGTGAGGATATGGATGAAAATCCCTCAACAAACCTCCTGTAGTAACCAGCCAAACCTAAGAAACTCCTTATGTCAGTTGGAGAGGTGGGTCGGGGCCAGTTCTTTACTGCCTCAATCTTTTGAGTATCAACTTGGATTCCATCCCCAGATATAATATGACCTAGGAATGCTACAGACTCAAGCCAAAACTCACACTTTAAAAACGTAGCATACAACTCCTTCTCCTTAAGAGTTTGAAGGACAATCCTAAGGTGATTAGCATGCTCACTCTTACTTCTAGAGTAGACCAAAATATCATCGATGAAGACAATTACAAACGTATCTAGGTATGGCTTGAATACTCGGTTCATGAGGTCCATAAAAGCTGCTGGAGCATTTGTCAATCCAAAGGACATAACAAGAAACTCAAAATGACTATAGCGGGTTCGAAAAGCCGTCTTTGGGATGTCACATTCTCTCACTTTCAACTGGTGATAGCCTGATCTGAGGTCTATCTTAGAGAAACATGTGGAACCCTGAAGTTGGTCAAATAAATCATCTATTCTGGGGAGAGGGTACTTGTTTTTAATGGTGACCTTGTTTAGTTGTCGGTAATCAATGCACATTCTAAGAGACCCATCTTTCTTTCGCACGAATAGGACAGGAGCGCCCCAGGGTGAGACACTTGGCCTAATAAACCCCTTATCTAGGAGGTCTTTCAGTTGTTCTTTCAACTCTTTCAACTCAGCAGGAGCCATCCTATAAGGAGGAATGGAGATAGGTTGTGTATCAGGAAGGATATCAATACCAAAGTTTATCTCTCTATCAGGAGGAATTCCGGGTAGATCCTCAGGAAAGACTTCAGGAAACTCATTCACAATGGGAACTGACTCAAGAGATGGAGTCTGATCATTAATATTTTTGACTCGAACTATATGATATATACATCCCTTAGAGATTAATTTTCTGGCCTTAAGGTAGGAAATAAATTTACCCCTAGGCACTACAGAATTACCCTTCCACTCTAAGATAGGCTCGTTTGGAAATTGAAACTTGATAATTCGGGTCCTACAATCAACCGAAGCATAACAAGAATAAAGCCAGTCCATACCAAAAATCACATCAAAATCAACCATGTCCAACTCAACTAAGTCAGCCATGGTATCCCTATGATAGATTGACACAGTACAATTTCTATAGACCCTCTCAGCTAAAATAAAATCACCAACAGGAGTAGACACACTGAAAGGCTCAAGAAGACACTCAGGAAGGATCTCAAATTTACTAGCCAAGTAAGGAGTCACAAAAGATAATGTAGCACCCGGATCAAGTAATGCATACACATCAAAAGAAAGGACTCGAAGCATACCAGTAACAACATCGGGTGCGTTTTCTTGGTCTTGGCGACTACCCATAGCATACAGACGGTTGGTTCCCCCACCTGCACTTGAAGCTGCACCTCTATGACTACCTCTATTCTGTGAAGCTGCAGAAGAAAATTGAGCTCTACTACTTCCATCTCCCTTCCTTTTTGAAGGACACTCATTCTGGAAGTGACCTATCTTTCCACATCCGTAGCAAGCATTGGTGCCCACACGACACTCTCCCAAATGGAGCCTTCCACATCTAGCACATGGTGGTTTCCCTCTAGAACCTTGAGCCATACTTAATTGGGACTGAGAACCTTGAGATCGGAAGTTTTGGTGACTTAGAGATCTTTGATCATACCTGGTATTAGGTGTAAAAGTATTTGTTGGGGAAGGTGCATAATTGGAAGACCTTTTCTGAAAGAAAGACTTGTTACCCTTCCCTTGCTTCTGCTCATTCTCATGCCCAGCAGACTTAGCCTTCTTGCTTAGGTGTTCTTCTCGGTCGTTTTTCTTATCACCGTCAACCTGCTGAGCATACACCGTCAATCTAGAAAAATCCATGTCAGAAATCATTAGCATTGCCTTACATTCTTTGTTTACATGTTTGCCTAGGCCAGAGACAAACTTCCTCATCTTAGACCTCATATGGGGAATCATTTCTGGGGCATATTTGGACAATTGAATAAACTTCAAACTATATTCTTTCACAGTCATACTCTCTTGCTTGAGGTTCACAAACTCCTCAATTTTTGCTTCACGTAGCTCTTGGGGAAAAAAGTTATCAAGAAATGCTCTTTCAAACTCATCCCAAAGAGCAGGCTCTGCATCTTCACCTCTACTCTCTTCCCACTGGTTATACCAGACATTTGCGACATCCTTGAGTTGATAAGACACCAACTCAACACCCTCAATCTCTGTAGCATGCATCGCTTTTAGTATCTTCCACATCTCATCAATGAAATTTTGGGGGTCTTCATCAACGTTAGAACCCGTGAAGACCGGTGGATTCATTCTCAGAAAATCTCTGATCCTCGTGGCAGCAGACGGCTCTTGATAACTAGAGCTAGGAGTTGGTGAACTCTGGCTACTATTTCGAGCAACCACCAACTGGGTGAGCATAGCAATCGCTCCTCGAAAATCATCCTCAGAAGTAGGAGTGGTCTGAACAGTAGGTACTTGGGGTACCTCAGTAGACCTTGCAGGTCGGCCCCTAGTTCTCTGTGGAGGCATCACTGACTGTGGAACCTCAGTGCTGGGAGCGTTCCTCTGACTAGCTGAACGTTTAGGAGGCATGTCTGAAACGTGTAAACGCACGAATTAGAAAGAAAGCTTTTATAGAGTTAAACTCTATCGCACGAACTCAGATTATGAAAGAAGTGAAATAATTCCTAATGTCCTATAGCTTCCTGATTATGAGTGTGGTGCACGACACACCTATAAACAAGACTCTACTAGACACGGCTTCATAGACACCATAGGACTCTTGAACTCTGGGCTCTGATACCAAGTTTGTCACGCCCCGAGAGGGTACCCTAGGCGTGGCCGGCACTCAGAAACCATTTCTGACTTCTGAGAGAACCACTTGGTCTCATTTCTTATTTATTCATGAGCGGAAGACTTAAGAATACTAATGTGGGCTTGTCATAATCAAAGGAAAAATAGATAATTATTAGAAGAAGTAGTTTCTAAGGAGAACTACTCCGATTACATCATCAGACTCTGTCTATGAAGCCTCTAATACTCTTAGATGGTGCCAATGACATGTCCATGGCTACCTCAAAAGAAACATCACACTCAACAATAATAAAAGGATAAGGAGTTCCTTCGAATACAAGAAGGACTCACCAAATAGATGAAAAGAAATGATCTTCAACGATGCGCCTGTTGAGGATCTTTAACACCTGTATCTGCATCATAAAACGATGCAGGTCGAATGACGTCAGTACGTGGAATGTACGAGTATGTAAAATGGCAGGAAGGTAAGGATAGATATCAAGATACTCCTCTCAATAAAACTCAGCTCAGAACTCAACATCATCTCAACATGACTATGTAATGCAAGTTTAAAATATAATAATAAAAATAATAGTAATAAGCAATGCTTACTCAGTTGGGAGTTTCTCTAACCGACAACCATCACTTATGAGCTAGCGATGATACAACGAAGCGATGTCGTTGCCACATCCATCCAATACCTTGCCAGGGTAAAGGACATCACCATCTTGGATCCATTCATCAAAGTCCTCTTTTTGGGACTTAAGAGGCATAACCTCCATCCTACGCTGGCTACGTAGTTCTGGGGTTTGAGTCAATTAAACTCTTACCCAACTCGGTGCTCAATACTACTCCCAAAATATGTGCTCATATTAAACTCATCATCTAGTCTTATTGGACTTTAATTTAAATCATCAAACTCATCTCATTTCATGTTCATCAATCATTATACTTCCAAAAACATCATTTACATCTCATCAAAACATCTTGCTCAAAATATCATTTTCTCAAATTCATTCAAATTCAACTCTTTTACTCTTTCAAAACTCAATAAAATACATATATAGTATTAATTCATATAACTCTCTTTTTATCAATAAAAATAATAAAAAGCCAACATCTTTACTCAAAACATATGTAAAAATATTCATGAACATCAAATCAATTAGAATTCATGGGAAAGTAGCCATGAACAATAATTCCAATAATATGAGAGATAACAATAATAATAATATTAATGCATAAATATATCAAACTCAATAGAATAAGAATTAATTCATCTAGAATTCAAGATTTGAATAAAACTCAACTATAACTCAATTATAATAAATTTAAATATTGGGCGCATGGACGAACTCAATCCAATGCTATGAAAGCCTTACATACCTTAAATCCGAAGGTTTACTCCGAATTGGAATACTCTTGGATCCCTAGCCTTTTCTTCTCGCCGGAGCGTTTTGTGTACTACCCGGAGTATAAGAATAACCGGAGTAGTATTTTTATACTACTAAAACTAAAACTATATTTGAGAAGAAGTATATAGAGAGAAGAAATGCTTAGGAAAGCTTGATGAATAAAATGAGGAAATAAGGTGGGTATTTATAGGTGGGAAAGAGGGACCTAACAATAAATAAAATAATTATAAAGAAAAATCTAAAAATTTAATGGAATATATTGATGTCATGGATGATGTTAAATGGAGGACAATTTATGTCATGCATGATGTCAAATGCATCTAGATGTTTCCATGGTAGGTAAGATGAGTTCTTTTTAACAGAATACTCATTTTCGAAGCTACGTTTGAATAAGATAAATTCCTTATTAGGATTTGGTTTCTTCATAAGAATTGTAGATATGGAAGTCTAGTTTCATATCGTTCAAGAATCAACCAATTTGGATCAACCTAAAGTGAGATATGAATTTTCTTCTATCAACACTCAATTTCGTCACAGCACTATATCTTGCAAAGATTAATTTATTTGACCTACTTATACTCCGAATTTGAAGTTATGTTCTTCATGAAAGTTGTAGGTAAGGATGTTGTGATTACCCAGAAATTTGAATCACCTAATGTGGACCAACCTATGAAAAGTTATGCCCAAAATATAGAAGCTGTATTATTTTTGTCGAGAATTGAAATACCGACATACAACATTTTAGGGGTTGTTACACAATCATCTTTAATGTGTTAAAATACATTAGATCTACCACTTCTCTTTAAACATAATTAAAATTCATTTACTTAGTCATTTAATAGAGTTTATTTCTTGATAAATTATCTCAAATATTTCAAGTTGATTTGTTGCTAAAAAATATATATATTTATCTTTACTACTTATAAGTAATTTTCCCAAAGTTAGTCAAATAATTTCAAAATCATCGGATAACCGCACGTTAGCGGCCATTTTTAGTGCTAACACCTTATCAAAGTGGAAATTTGAACCCTTACCCATTTTCTCTAATTTTTAAGACTTAAATCTCTTAAGGTCTTTTCAATTAAGTTTTCTTAATTTCTTTAAAAAATTAAGTGGCGACTCTTCTTTTTTCTAAAATTGATTTTTCTCTATAAATTTGTCACGACCCAAGCCTAGGGCCTAGACGTGACATGGCGAATGAGGAACCCGAAAGTACCTCAATCAAGCCTCTTAGCATTCTTTTAGCCTTTCATAGGTAATGATGATAAATAAACAAGCGGAAATCTTAATAGTAAATCTTCAACTTACATATGTCCAACAATACCTTTAACTATTAGATTTAATGGGGCTAAGACAAGTCCCTAGCTCACCCTTAATTATAATAGAAAAAATGTCATAGTAAAATATCTTAACATATCATAAGCTAGAAAGATAAAGGAGTATTGTTCCCGAAACATGGGAACTCACCAAAAGTAGTCTTTAATGGAATATCAACTAGCCACGTGGAGGAGAACGAGGAGGAGCACTGATCCCTACATGGTGATATCATGTAGGCAAAAGAGTATGCGTTAGTACTTTGAATGTACTAAGTATGTAAGGATGCATGAACATTGAGGAAACATTAAAACATTTATGTAATATGGAACTTAATTTAATGTATGCATAATAAATCATATAGATATCCTTTAAAATATTCATTTTGTGGGAAATTAACCATAACCGACATTTAAGACCATGCAAGCTATTACATGGAATCCAACATAACCCCCTACGTTGGCCGGGGAGACTACTTGCCGGGTAGAACTCCGTCAACTTCATTCGTTTCTTTAACTTTAACTTTAAGGGCTATTTATGGATCCATTAGCCTAAGCCTACAAGGGCTCCTATGTTGGCACATAGTTAATGAGACAAGGGGTTGCTACTAGGATTCTCTTACCGAATCCCACCTCAATGCCTCATTCGATGCTAAGTCAATCCCACGGAATAGTTTAATACTTCAAAATATTCATAGCATATAACTTGAGAATTCAAACATCATATTCGGTAGAATAGCTCATTAAAACATTTGATAATTCAAATATGCAAGAATTGTCCTTATTGCATAAAGAATCCATGATTCATATCATTTCATCATTGTTTCATTTCATAAGACTCCCTTTTTGATCATAGATATTGCTTTCATAAATATTTATTTGGAGTCAAAGCTTTCAAGTCAAACTTTATTAAAAATATAGTAAAAGTAGGTGGGGTCAAATCACTTCAACTTGCAAATATGTATGTAAATAAATATACATAAATACTTTGAAATCCATTAATTAAAAATCATGCTTTAAACAACCCACCATGAATTTCAAGAATCCTTTAAATAGATAAATAAAAGAATTACTTGTAAACCATCAATTCATACATGTGAAATTATGTTGCATCAAAATAGAGCAATAATCATTAGTTTAACCATGATTCATACTATTAAGTAAAAATAAGAATTACTATAAAAAAATATTACTTGAAATCAAGAAACTTAATTGAAATAGCTTTTTGAATTATATGGATGGAAGAACTCATGGATAAACATCCACATAACTTAAGAGTAAAGCTTAAAATAAATAAATATAATTTATCATATAATCAAAATAATTTAGACATGAGAGTGGAAGGAATACTCTCATTGAAGCCTTACATACCTGGAAACCGAAGCTTTAGTTGGTACCGAAAGACTTAATGAACACTCTTGAGTCCTAGCTTCTCTCCTTGCCGGAACGTTTTGTGTACTACCCGGAGTATATGAATCACCGGAATAGTATTTCTTCACTACTAAGAACTAAAACTATATTTGAGAATGTGTAAATAAGTGTATAGAGAGAAGATTTGCTTGAGAAAGCTTGATGAATAAAATGAGGAAATAAGGTGGGTATTTATAGGTGGGAAAGAGGGACCTAACAATAAATAAAATAATTATAAAAAAAATCTGAAAATTTAGTGGAATATATTGATGTCATGGATGATGTTAAATGGAGGACAATTTATGTCATGAGTGATGTTAAATGTATCTAGATCTTTCTATGGTAGGTGAAATGAGTTATTTTTGACAGAATACTCTTTTTGGGAGCTGCGTTTGAATAAGATAAATTCCTTATTAGGATTTGGTGTCTTCATAAGAATTGTAGATATGGAAGTCTAGTTTCATATAATTCAAGAATTAACTAATTTGGATAAAACTACAGTGAGATATGATTTTTCTTTTATAAACATTCATTTCCATCACAACATTCTACCTTACAAAAATTAATTTATTTAACCTACTTAACCTCCGAATCTTAAAATATGGTCTTCATAAAAGTTGTAGGTAATGAGCTTTTGGTTACTCAGAAATTTGAATCACTCAATTTGGATATTCCTATGAAACGTTATGCCCAAAATACAGAGGTTGTATCATGTTTATATGAAAATTGAAACATCGTATACAACGTTTTTAGGGGATGTTACAAAAGTTGAAATTAATTTTAAACCGTCTATTTCCGACATAACATTGTTTAGGTTGGGAATTGGAGTCTGTATGAATATTCGGCCTCTAGCAGCTGAATATGACTCATTTAATCCCATACGAAATTTAAGTAATCTCTGGTATTCAAAGTGCTCTTGGAACTTTTTTGATTCAGCACAGGAATACCCTCGGCATGGCATGATAGAATCAAACTCATTCCACAGCCCTCTTAGGTTAGTATAGTAATCTGTAACTGTCATAGTTCCTTGAGTAAGACTATGAATTTCCTTATGTAGTTGGAACACATGTGCACCATTAATTTTGTCGAATCTCTCTTTTAAATTACACCACACCTTATGAGCATCACCAACATATACAATATTACTTAATAAGCTAGGTGTAACAGCATTTATTATCCAGGATAATACTACAACATTACATTTTCCCCAGACATCAAACAACTCAGGTGCAAACTGAGATTTAGGGAATCTACCATCAATAAAGCCAAGCTTACTTTTACGTAAAAGTTGTTATGTCAAAAAATGGACAAAGTGCAAAATTAATTTCATCTTTATAAGAAAAAATCAATTTTGGTAAAAAAAGAGTCGCCACTTAATTTTTTAAAGAAATTAAGAAAACTTAATTTAAAAGACTCTAACAGATTTAAGTCTTAAAAAATTTAGAGAAAAAGGGTACGAGGTTCATATTACTATTTTAAGAAGGTTTTAGCACTTAAAATAGCCGCTAACATGCGGTTATCCAACGATTTGAAATTTATTTGACTAACTTTGGGAAATATTAATTTAAAAGAAAACGAAGACTTTGAAATTATTTTTTAGAAAAAAAAAATAACAAAATTGATAAAACTTAAACATTTGATTATAATATACATATATATATATATATATATATATAAAGAAGTAAAAGTTTATCAATGACTAAGTAAATATAGAAAATTATTTTAAGAATAAATTAACATGAATTGGTTTATCTTTAAGGGAATCTAATTAGGTTAAAATAAATTAAAATTAATAGCTAAGAAAATCATGAACGACATAAATAAATTAATTATTACAAACCGAATCAATAAAATAATAAATAAAAATAAGTAATGAACATATAAAAATATGGCCCGACACTTAGTTTCTGTACGCCTGGACTAAGCTGTTGGGCCACCTGCGTTTTGGGCTTTTGGGCCAATTCTGATGTATATCACAACTGTATATACACTGTATAATAGTGCATACAACCAACAGTTTTCTTGTATATCAGATATACATAAAATTGCATATCAGTCAATTTTGCTCCAGCGCCTGAAGAAATACTTAGTAAACATGTTAATAATAAATAATATGAATAGTAATAATAAAAATAAAAATAATAACAATAATAATAATAATACTAATACAAAAATAAAAACCGTCTTATGAACATGGGAGGCCTTGGAAAGCAATGGTAATTTTTTCATCGGCCAATTTCAACTTGTAATATATAATATATAATGTAAACTTAAATTAAAATTTCCGTCTTTAAATGGAGAGGCCTCGAAACCCGACGGAGAGATTTTTTCATTGGCCAAAATAAAGTCTGTTACATAAGTAGTAGACATGTAATCATCCCTTCAAATAAAAAAAACTATTTAAAACTTATTTTAAAGAAGTAGGTACTAACTTTATTTAAAGTAGTAGGGTAATAACTTTATTTAAAGTAGTGGTGAAATAACTTTATTTAAAGTAGTAGGGTAATAACTTTATTTAAAGTAGTAGGGTAACAACTTTATTTAAAGTAGTGGTGAAATAACTTTATTTAAAGTAGTAGGGTAATAACTTTATTTAAAGTAGTGGTGAAATAACTTTATTTAAAGTAGTAGGGTAATAAACTTATTTAAAGTAGTAGGGTAACAACTTTATTTAAAGTAGTGGTGAAATAACTTTATTTAAAGTAGTAGGGTAATAACTTTATTTAAAGTAGTAGGGTAATAAACTTATTTAAAGTAGTAGGGTAACAACTTTATTTAAAGTAGTGGTGAAATAACTTTATTTAAAGTAGTAGGGTAATAACTTTATTTCAAATTTAATAAAGCGAGACAAGATTAATTGTGATAAATGCCAAAATAATTACTACATGCTAGCAAATTTTGTAAAAAAAAAAATACTATAATTATTTCCTAACAGTCAAATATTTCAATCAACAAATTATGCCTGATTAGCAAAATATTAAACATTTCCCAAATCTAAATCAAGAAAATAAAATATCGGTTATCAATTAGCTAATCAAATAGATACCCAAATTAAAAGATATGCATTTAGGCAATAGCAGATATGTCACGCCCCGAGAGGGTACCCTAGGCGTGGCCGGCACTCAGAAACCATTTCTGACTTCTGAGAGAACCACTTGGTCTCATTTCTTATTTATTCATGAGCGGAAGACTTAAGAATACTAATGTGGGCTTGTCATAATCAAAGGAAAAATAGATAATTATTAGAAGAAGTAGTTTCTAAGGAGAACTACTCCGATTACATCATCAGACTCTGTCTATGAAGCCTCTAATACTCTTAGATGGTGCCAATGACATGTCCATGGCTACCTCAAAAGAAACATCACACTCAACAATAATAAAAGGATAAGGAGTTCCTTCGAATACAAGAAGGACTCACCAAATAGATGAAAAGAAATGATCTTCAACGATGCGCCTGTTGAGGATCTTTAACACCTGTATCTGCATCATAAAACGATGCAGGTCGAATGACGTCAGTACGTGGAATGTACGAGTATGTAAAATGGCAGGAAGGTAAGGATAGATATCAAGATACTCCTCTCAATAAAACTCAGCTCAGAACTCAACATCATCTCAACATGACTATGTAATGCAAGTTTAAAATATAATAATAAAAATAATAGTAATAAGCAATGCTTACTCAGTTGGGAGTTTCTCTAACCGACAACCATCACTTATGAGCTAGCGATGATACAACGAAGCGATGTCGTTGCCACATCCATCCAATACCTTGCCAGGGTAAAGGACATCACCATCTTGGATCCATTCATCAAAGTCCTCTTTTTGGGACTTAAGAGGCATAACCTCCATCCTACGCTGGCTACGTAGTTCTGGGGTTTGAGTCAATTAAACTCTTACCCAACTCGGTGCTCAATACTACTCCCAAAATATGTGCTCATATTAAACTCATCATCTAGTCTCATTGGACTTTAATTTAAATCATCAAACTCATCTCATTTCATGTTCATCAATCATTATACTTCCAAAAACATCATTTACATCTCATCAAAACATCTTGCTCAAAATATCATTTTCTCAAATTCATTCAAATTCAACTCTTTTACTCTTTCAAAACTCAATAAAATACATATATAGTATTAATTCATATAACTCTCTTTTTATCAATAAAAATAATAAAAAACCAACATCTTCACTCAAAACATATGTAAAAATATTCATGAACATCAAATCAATTAGAATTCATGGGAAAGTAGCCATGAACAATAATTCCAATAATATGAGAGATAACAATAATAATAATATTAATGCATAAATATATCAAACTCAATAGAAGAAGAATTAATTCATCTAGAATTCAAGATTTGAATAAACTCAACTATAACTCAATTATAATAAATTTAAATATTGGACGCATGGACGAACTCAATCCAATGCTATGAAAGCCTTACATACCTTAAATCCGAAGGTTTACTCCGAATTGGAATACTCTTGGATCCCTAGCCTTTTCTTCTCGCCGGAGCGTTTTGTGTACTACCCGGAGTATAAGAATAACCGGAGTAGTATTTTTATACTACTAAAACTAAAACTATATTTGAGAAGAAGTATATAGAGAGAAGAAATGATTAGGAAAGCTTGATGAATAAAATGAGGAAATAAGGTGGGTATTTATAGGTGGGAAAGAGGGACCTAACAATAAATAAAATAATTATAAAGAAAAATCTGAAAATTTAATGGAATATATTGATGTCATGGATGATGTTAAATGGAGGACAATTTATGTCATGCATGATGTCAAATGCATCTAGATGTTTCCATGGTAGGTAAGATGAGTTCTTTTTAACAGAATACTCATTTTCGAATCTACGTTTGAATAAGATAAATTCCTTATTAGGATTTGGTTTCTTCATAAGAATTGTAGATATGGAAGTCTAGTTTCATATCGTTCAAGAATCAGCCAATTTGGAGCAACCTACAGTGAGATATGAATTTTCTTCTATCAACACTCAATTTCGTCACAGCACTATATCTTGCAAAGATTAATTTATTTGACCTACTTATACTCCGAATTTGAAGTTATGTTCTTCACGAAAGTTGTAGGTAAGGATGTTGTGATTACCCAGAAATTTGAATCACCTAATTTAGACCAACCTATGAAAAGTTATGCCAAAAATACAGAGGCTGTATTATTTTTGTCGAGAATTGAAATACCGACATACAACATTTTAGGGGTTGTTACAATATCTCCCCCTTGGGATCATTCGTCCTCGAATGAAGATGAAAATAGGAGACATAAAGAATGAATATCATCAATACATCAACTCCGATACTCAAATGGTTAATGACTCAAACTCAAGAATAAACATCGACTCAAAGATAGAAGAAAGGAATATTACCTTGAATATCGTCATCAGAAGGCATAAATAGATGAGGATAGTTAGCCTTCATATATTCTTCAGCTTCCCATGTAGCCTCTTCAACAAATTGATTTCGCCATAGGACTTTGACAGATGCCACTTTCTTAGTTCTTAATTTGCGAACCTGACGATCAAGAATTTGAACTGGAATCTCTTCATAACTCAAACTCTCTTTCACCCCAATGCTCTCAGCTGGGACAACAAGTGAAGGATCACCCAAACACTTCTTAAGCATAGAGATGTGAAACACGGGATGAATAGCAGCTAATTCTGGAGGCAACTCCAATTCATAGGCTACGTTACCTACCCTCCTCATAATCTGATAAGGACCAATGTAGCGGGGACTAAGCTTCCCTTTCTTTCCAAATCTCATCAAACCCTTCATGGGTGAAACTTTCAAGTATACCCAATCGTACACTTCGAACTCTAAATCTCTTCTTCTAACATCAGTGTAGGATTTTTGGCGACTTTGAGCAGTCCTCAACCTCTCTTGTATGGTTTTCACCTTCTCCATAGCTTGGTGAACCAAGTCTGGTCCAATCAACTCAGCTTCACCAACTTCAAACCAACCAATTGGTGATCTACATCTCCTCCCATACAGAGCTTCATAAGAAGCCATTTGAATACTCGAATGGAAACTATTATTGTATGCAAACTCAATAAGAGGTAAATGATCATCCCAATTACCTTTGAAGTCAATGACACAGGCTCTTAACATATCCTCCAAAGTCTGTATCGTACGCTCTGCCTGGCCATCTGTTTGCAGATGAAAAGCAGTACTAAGGTTCACTCTTGAACCCAAGCCCTTCTGAAATGATTTCCAAAACTGAGCAGTAAATTGAGCTCCCCTATCAGAGATGATAGACAAAGGAACTCCATGCAGTCTTACAATCTCTCTAAGATACAGTTTGGCATAATCCTCTGCAGTGTTCGTAGTCTTAACCGGCAAGAAATGGGCTGATTTGGTCATCCTATCCACAATCACCCAAATAGAGTCATGTTGTTTGCGGGTTCGTGGTAAACCGGTAATGAAGTCCATATTGATCATTTCCCACTTCCATTCCAGTATCTCTATATTCTGAGCCACTCCACAAGGCCTTTGGTGCTCAACTTTAACTTGTTGGCAATTTGGGCACTTGGACACAAACTCTGCTATATCTCTCTTCATTCCACTCCACCAGTATACTTCTCTCAATTCATGATACATCTTTGTTGAACCTGGATGGATGGAATACTTAGAATTATGGGCTTCTTTCATGATTCTCTCCCTAATACCATCAACACTTGGAACACATAATCTTTCTTGATATCTCAACACTCCATCTCCCCCTTTGGTAAAAGCCATTACCTTCTGCTTGTGAACCTCATCCTTCAGTTGAAGAAGAATAGGGTCCTGATCTTGCTTTTCTTTCACCTCTGCAACTAGAGATGATTCGGCTCCATTTCGTACTATTGTACCACCCTCACTAGAGTCAATAAGTTGAACTCCCAAACGCGCAAGTCTATGCACTTCCTTTGCCAACTCCTTCTTTTCCTCTTCCACATGAGTTGTACTTCCCATAGATAACCTGCTAAGAGCATCAGCAACTACATTTGCTTTACCTGGGTGGTAGAGAATGCTCATGTCATAATCCTTGAGCAACTCTAGCCATCTCCTTTGCCTCAAATTCAGCTCCTTCTGGCTGAATACATACTGCAAGCTCTTATGGTCTGTGAACACATCCACATGTACACCATAAAGATAGTGACGCCAAATCTTAAGAGCAAATACCACAGCTGCCAACTCAAGGTCATGAGTGGGGTAGTTCCTCTCATGAGTCTTAAGCTGCCTGGAGGCATAGGCAATGACCTTACCTTTCTGCATCAATACACATCCCAACCCAACTCTTGAAGCATCACAATAGATTACAAAACCATCCATTCCTTCGGGTAGGGATAGTACTGGAGCAGTAGTCAATCTAGCTTTCAACTCTTGAAAACTTTTCTCACAAGCATCAGACCATTGAAACTTAGTCTTCTTCTGAGTCAGCTTAGTCAATGGTGAGGATATGGATGAAAATCCCTCAACAAACCTCCTGTAGTAACCAGCCAAACCTAAGAAACTCCTTATGTCGGTTGGAGAGGTGGGTCGGGGCCAGTTCTTAACTGCCTCAATCTTTTGAGTATCAACTTGGATTCCATCCCCAGATATAATATGACCTAGGAATGCTACAGACTTAAGCCAAAACTCACACTTTGAAAACTTAGCATACAACTCCTTCTCCTTAAGAGTTTGAAGGACAATCCTAAGGTGATTAGCATGCTCACTCTTACTTCTAGAGTAGACCAAAATATCATCGATGAAGACAATTACAAACGTATCTAGGTATGGCTTGAATACTCGATTCATGAGGTCCATAAAAGCTGCTGGAGCATTTGTCAATCCAAAGGACATAACAAGAAACTCAAAATGACCATAGCGGGTTCGAAAAGCCGTCTTCGGGATGTCACATTCTCTCACTTTCAACTGGTGATAGCCTGATCTGAGGTCTATCTTAGAGAAACATGTGGCACCCTGAAGTTGGTCAAATAAATCATCTATTCTGGGGAGAGGGTACTTGTTTTTAATGGTGACCTTGTTTAGTTGTTGGTAATCAATGCACATTCTAAGGGACCCATCTTTCTTTCGCACGAATAGGACAGGAGCGCCCCAGGGTGAGACACTTGGCCTAATAAACCCCTTATCTAGGAGGTCTTTCAGTTGTTCTTTCAACTCTTTTAACTCAGCAGGAGCCATCCTATAAGGAGGAATGGAGATAGGTTGTGTATCAGGAAGGATATCAATACCAAAGTTTATCTCTCTATCAGGAGGAATTCCGGGTAGATCCTCAGGAAAGACTTCAGGAAACTCATTCACAATGGGAACTGACTCAAGAGATGGAGTCTGATCATTAATATTTTTGACTCGAACTATATGATATATACATCCCTTAGAGATTAATTTTCTGGCCTTAAGGTAGGAAATAAATTTACCCCTAGGCACTACAGAATTACCCTTCCACTCTAAGATAGGCTCGTTTGGAAATTGAAACTTGATAATTCGGGTCCTACAATCAACCGAAGCATAACAAGAATAAAGCCAGTCCATACCAAAAATCACATCAAAATCAACCATGTCCAACTCAACTAAGTCAGCCATGGTATCCCTATGATAGATTGACACAGTACAATTTCTATAGACCCTCTCAGCTAAAATAAAATCACCAACAGGAGTAGACACACTGAAAGGCTCAAGAAGACACTCAGGAAGGATCTCAAATTTACTAGCCAAGTAAGGAGTCACAAAAGATAATGTAGCACCCGGATCAAGTAATGCATACACATCAAAAGAAAGGACTCGAAGCATACCAGTAACAACATCGGGTGCGTTTTCTTGGTCTTGGCGACTACCCATAGCATACAGACGGTTGGTTCCCCCACCTGCACTTGAAGCTGCACCTCTATGACTACCTCTATTCTGTGAAGCTGCAGAAGAAAATTGAGCTCTACTACTTCCATCTCCCTTCCTTTTTGAAGGACACTCATTCTGGAAGTGACCTATCTTTCCACATCCGTAGCAAGCATTGGTGCCCACACGACACTCTCCCAAATGGAGCCTTCCACATCTAGCACATGGTGGTTTCCCTCTAGAACCTTGAGCCATACTTAATTGGGACTGAGAACCTTGAGATCGGAAGTTTTGGTGACTTAGAGATCTTTGATCATACCTGGTATTAGGTGTAAAAGTATTTGTTGGGGAAGGTGCATAATTGGAAGACCTTTTCTGAAAGAAAGACTTGTTACCCTTCCCTTGCTTCTGCTCATTCTCATGCCCAGCAGACTTAGCCTTCTTGCTTAGGTGTTCTTCTCGGTCGTTTTTCTTATCACCGTCAACCTGCTGAGCATACACCGTCAATCTAGAAAAATCCATGTCAGAAATCATTAGCATTGCCTTACATTCTTTGTTTACATGTTTGCCTAGGCCAGAGACAAACTTCCTCATCTTAGACCTCATATGGGGAATCATTTCTGGGGCATATTTGGACAATTGAATAAACTTCAAACTATATTCTTTCACAGTCATACTCTCTTGCTTGAGGTTCACAAACTCCTCAATTTTTGCTTCACGTAGCTCTTGGGGAAAAAAGTTATCAAGAAATGCTCTTTCAAACTCATCCCAAAGAGCAGGCTCTGCATCTTCACCTCTACTCTCTTCCCACTGGTTATACCAGACATTTGCGACATCCTTGAGTTGATAAGACACCAACTCAACACCCTCAATCTCTGTAGCATGCATCGCTTTTAGTATCTTCCACATCTCATCAATGAAATTTTGGGGGTCTTCATCAACGTTAGAACCCGTGAAGACCGGTGGATTCATTCTCAGAAAATCTCTGATCCTCGTGGCAGCAGACGGCTCTTGATAACTAGAGCTAGGAGTTGGTGAACTCTGGCTACTATTTCGAGCAACCACCAACTGGGTGAGCATAGCAATCGCTCCTCGAAAATCATCCTCAGAAGTAGGAGTGGTCTGAACAGTAGGTACTTGGGGTACCTCAGTAGACCTTGCAGGTCGGCCCCTAGTTCTCTGTGGAGGCATCACTGACTGTGGAACCTCAGTGCTGGGAGCGTTCCTCTGACTAGCTGAACGTTTAGGAGGCATGTCTGAAACGTGTAAACGCACGAATTAGAAAGAAAGCTTTTATAGAGTTAAACTCTATCGCACGAACTCAGATTATGAAAGAAGTGAAATAATTCCTAATGTCCTATAGCTTCCTGATTATGAGTGTGGTGCACGACACACCTATAAACAAGACTCTACTAGACACGGCTTCATAGACACCATAGGACTCTTGAACTCTGGGCTCTGATACCAAGTTTGTCACGCCCCGAGAGGGTACCCTAGGCGTGGCCGGCACTCAGAAACCATTTCTGACTTCTGAGAGAACCACTTGGTCTCATTTCTTATTTATTCATGAGCGGAAGACTTAAGAATACTAATGTGGGCTTGTCATAATCAAAGGAAAAATAGATAATTATTAGAAGAAGTAGTTTCTAAGGAGAACTACTCCGATTACATCATCAGACTCTGTCTATGAAGCCTCTAATACTCTTAGATGGTGCCAATGACATGTCCATGGCTACCTCAAAAGAAACATCACACTCAACAATAATAAAAGGATAAGGAGTTCCTTCGAATACAAGAAGGACTCACCAAATAGATGAAAAGAAATGATCTTCAACGATGCGCCTGTTGAGGATCTTTAACACCTGTATCTGCATCATAAAACGATGCAGGTCGAATGACGTCAGTACGTGGAATGTACGAGTATGTAAAATGGCAGGAAGGTAAGGATAGATATCAAGATACTCCTCTCAATAAAACTCAGCTCAGAACTCAACATCATCTCAACATGACTATGTAATGCAAGTTTAAAATATAATAATAAAAATAATAGTAATAAGCAATGCTTACTCAGTTGGGAGTTTCTCTAACCGACAACCATCACTTATGAGCTAGCGATGATACAACGAAGCGATGTCGTTGCCACATCCATCCAATACCTTGCCAGGGTAAAGGACATCACCATCTTGGATCCATTCATCAAAGTCCTCTTTTTGGGACTTAAGAGGCATAACCTCCATCCTACGCTGGCTACGTAGTTCTGGGGTTTGAGTCAATTAAACTCTTACCCAACTCGGTGCTCAATACTACTCCCAAAATATGTGCTCATATTAAACTCATCATCTAGTCTCATTGGACTTTAATTTAAATCATCAAACTCATCTCATTTCATGTTCATCAATCATTATACTTCCAAAAACATCATTTACATCTCATCAAAACATCTTGCTCAAAATATCATTTTCTCAAATTCATTCAAATTCAACTCTTTTACTCTTTCAAAACTCAATAAAATACATATATAGTATTAATTCATATAACTCTCTTTTTATCAATAAAAATAATAAAAAACCAACATCTTCACTCAAAACATATGTAAAAATATTCATGAACATCAAATCAATTAGAATTCATGGGAAAGTAGCCATGAACAATAATTCCAATAATATGAGAGATAACAATAATAATAATATTAATGCATAAATATATCAAACTCAATAGAAGAAGAATTAATTCATCTAGAATTCAAGATTTGAATAAACTCAACTATAACTCAATTATAATAAATTTAAATATTGGGCGCATGGACGAACTCAATCCAATGCTATGAAAGCCTTACATACCTTAAATCCGAAGGTTTACTCCGAATTGGAATACTCTTGGATCCCTAGCCTTTTCTTCTCGCCGGAGCGTTTTGTGTACTACCCGGAGTATAAGAATAACCGGAGTAGTATTTTTATACTACTAAAACTAAAACTATATTTGAGAAGAAGTATATAGAGAGAAGAAATGCTTAGGAAAGCTTGATGAATAAAATGAGGAAATAAGGTGGGTATTTATAGGTGGGAAAGAGGGACCTAACAATAAATAAAATAATTATAAAGAAAAATCTGAAAATTTAATGGAATATATTGATGTCATGGATGATGTTAAATGGAGGACAATTTATGTCATGCATGATGTCAAATGCATCTAGATGTTTCCATGGTAGGTAAGATGAGTTCTTTTTAACAGAATACTCATTTTCGATGCTACGTTTGAATAAGATAAATTCCTTATTAGGATTTGGTTTCTTCATAAGAATTGTAGATATGGAAGTCTAGTTTCATATCGTTCAAGAATCAACCAATTTGGAGCAACCTACAGTGAGATATGAATTTTCTTCTATCAACACTCAATTTCGTCACAACACTATATCTTGCAAAGATTAATTTATTTGACCTACTTATACTCCGAATTTGAAGTTATGTTCTTCATAAAAGTTATAGGTAAGGATGTTGTGATTACCCAGAAATTTGAATCACCTAATTTGGACCAACCTATGAAAAGTTATGCCCAAAATACAGAGGCTGTATTATTTTTGTCGAGAATTGAAATACTGACATACAACATTTTAGGGGTTGTTACAAGATAATAATAATCTCACCGTAAAAAACTTAATTAAATACAAGAATATAAACATGAACATAATTAAAATGTAAGAACATGAATATGAACACGAAACCTTAATTAAATACAAGAATATAAACATGAACATAATTAAAATGTAAGAACATGAAACCTCAATTAAATACAAGAATATAAACATGAACATAATTAAAGTGTAAGAACATAAATATGAACATGAACATAAACATAAACATGAACATAATTAAAGTGTAAGAACATAAATATGAACATGAACATAAACATAAACATGAACATGAACATGAACATGAACATGAGCAACAACAACAACAAAAATAGCATAAATATGCTTTGCAATCTTAATCAATTATAAATGAACAAAAAATCTTTGAATCTCGAGTTTATCAAATCATTTGGAGCAAAAAATAAAGAACTAAAGTGATGTAGTAACATGTGAACAATATGAATCTTATAAGCAAGAAAATAACAATAATGGTTAGAGTAATTGATCAGCCCAACATTTGTTATGAAAACAAAATCAGTAAAAGGAATCTAACATGAGAAAGATCTAAATCTTCTAAGCAAGAAAACTTATCAAGAACACCAAACACAAGATGTAATCAACCCAACATATACACAATAATAAAAAAGATAAATGAACTTTTAGATCTAAAAGAACACAACATATATAGTAAAATAAAGTTAAACAAAACCATATGTTGAAAAATAAAGTTAAAAAATTCGTCTTAGACCTCTCATCTTGTTAGTCTAGCGGCGGCTTGGTGGCTTTTCCTGCGTGGTTCGTCGGAGCTCTCGCCGGAGACAAGTGGAAGAGAAGTATTCGTGTATAAGAGGAGAGAGATTGAGAGATGAGGGGAGAGAATGGTGAGGTTGGTAACCTTGTCTTGTTTTCTCTTTTTTGAGAAGATGAAGAGAGTGTAGAGAGAGAGAGATAGTGAAGAAGAGAGTGTAGAGAGAGAGAGATAGTGAAGAAGAGAGTTTAGAGAGAGGGATAATTGTTTGATAATGGAAAGAGAAAAGAAAAGATATTTTTTATTTATTTATTTTTATTTTTAGAAAAAACTAAAATTTTCAAAATACAAACCATAATTAAACTAACCTAACTAAAATTTATTTAGTAAAAAATAAAATTTTTTGAGATAATTCTCGAATAATCACATAAATAGTAATCAAAGATATAGTTATATAGAAATATGTATGTTATACTAAAATTTATATAAAGATAAAAATAGTTAAGAATAATATGAATATATATATATATATATATATATATATATATATATATACATATATTATTATTATTTATATTTTTTTATAAAAGATAATTATTTCAAAATGTTCGAATTCAAAGAAACTCGATAGCTAATTTGCGTTGTGGATGGTCAAAATTGGGTGTCAACAGAAGTCCAATTCGCATGGATCTACTCCAGATTGCATAGTTCTCAGAACCGATAAGCTGAAGGGAGATTAGAGAGCTACCCGGAGTGTCATTAGGTTGGAGATACAACGGATGATTGTGATCTATGATTGGAGCTACATAGATGGTTGGTCCAACAGTTGTATATGTTGTGTTCAAGTTTATGTTGTCAGTTTCCAGTGATCCAGATGTGACTTCAGCTGTGTACATCTTTATTGACAGCTTCAAATCTCGACCTCCAGTTGATTGCTTACTCTCGACTCAACTGATCACTCAGTTTTGAATCTAAGCATATCTAGCTCTTTAAACAAGAACTCACACACTTGTCTTCTAGCCTAAGATCCTTGTAGGCTCTCATACCATGATAACTCCATTAGTGGAGCTTAGACATAAGTGGAAGAAGAAGAAGAAGATGAAACAAGAGAAGGAGAATATACAGAGGAAGAAGAATGTGTAGAGAAGAGAAGAGAGAAAATGTATATTGAATGAGAGAATCTTAGTTTGTTACAAAAGGTGACTAGCACATGTATAGTGTGATATATTTATATACTCAAATATTTTAACTACTTTCTAACAACTTATAACCAACTTCTAATAACCTTTAACTGAATCTTAACCATGATAGCTTGCTAACTCTAAGCTATAGTTAACAAAATACAACACGTCTTGAGTCACTTTTTCTCCTTCATTAGCAGTAATTGTCGTCGCCTGCCCCTTTATTTACATAACGGGTTAGAAGTCGTTGTACGATTCAAAGTCTTAATTAGGCGTGCTTTTTAATACATTGAGAAGACAAATAATAATTACACTGAGAGACAAGGTATTAAGATGATCATTAACTTTAACGGTTCATACTAAGGGTGTAACGGAAATAAAATAAGTAGAAAGTGTTGATAATGCCCTCATCGCCCACGTGAAAAGACTTAATTATGGCTCGCAGAAACATCTAGCTGTAATTACAGTTTGAGTTTTGTATAATTCGCGTGATTTTACAGTTGAGTTTTGTATAATTTGCACGATCTATACAAACGATGTGCGCGAATCGAATTGTATAGCAAAATATACAAATACTACAAATTGTATAGCGAATTATACAAACGTTGTGCATGAATTGTATAGTGAAATATACAAACATCATTCAAAAACTACGAATTGTATAGCAAATTATACAAATATATATAAATATTGCGCGAATTATACAAATGCTGCTATAACTATAGCTACGAATTGTAATTAGCAAACTATAGTTATAGAGCATAATTAAGATATTTTTAGGTGAATATATGCCAAAATTCTCATTCAATTTATTATGAAGCCTCCATATTACATTACCCTCTACATTCACATTCCAAGCTTCTTGGACAATATCAAGAAAATCAGTCTAGAAGATTGAGAAACCCAATTTACACTTAGTAAATTTTGGGCCACTAAAACTGTAACATCCCCTAAAAACGTTGTATACGATATTTCAATTTTTGCCTAAACATGATACAGCCTCTATATTTTGGTCATAACTTTTCATAGGAATATCCAAATTGAGTGATTCAAATTTCGGAGTAACCACAAGATCATTATCTACAACCTTTATGAAGACCATATTTTAATATTCGGAGGTTAAGTAGGTCACATAAATTAATTTTTGTATGGTAGGATGTTGTGACAGAAATGAGTGTTTATAAAAGAAAAATCATATCTCACTGTAGGTTTATCCAAATTGGTTGATTCTTAAACGATATGAAACTAGACTTCCATATCTACAATTCTTATGAAGACACCAAATCCTAATAAGGAATTTATCTTATTCAAACGTAGCTCCCAAAAAGAGTATTCTGTCAAAGATAACTCATTTCACCTACCATAGAAAGATCTAGATACATTTGACATCACTCATGACATAAATTGTCCTCCATTTAATATCATCCATGACATCAATATATTCCACTAAATTTTTAGATTTTTTTATAATTATTTTATTTATTGTTAGGTCCCTCTTTCCCACCTATAAATACCCACCTTATTTTCTCATTTTATTCATCAAGCTTTCTCAAGCAAATCTTCTCTCTATACACTTCTTTACACATTCTCAAATATAGTTTTAGTTCTTAGTAGTGAAGAAATATTATTCCGGTGATTCATATACTCCGGGTAGTACACAAAACATTCCGGCAATGAGAGAAGCTAGGACTCAAGAGTGTTCATTAAGTCTTTCGGTACCAACTAAAGCTTCGGTTTCCAGGTATGTAAGGTTTCAATGAGAATATTCCTTCCACTCTCATGTCTTAATTATTTTGATTATATGATAAATTATGTTTATTTTCTTTAAGATTTACTCTAAGTTATGTGAGTATTTATCCATGGGTTCTTCCACCCATGTAGTCCAAAAACTCTTTCAATTAAATCTCTCAATTTCAAGTAATTTTCTTATGGATAATTCTTATTTTTACTTAATAGCATGAATCATGGTTAAACTAATGATTATTGGTCTATTTTGATGCAATATTATTTCTTTAAAGGTTCTTAAAATTAATGGTGGATTGTCTAAAGCATGACTTTTAATTAATGGATTTCAAAGTATTTATGTATATTTATTTACATACATGTTTTCAAGTTGAAGTGATTTGACCCCACCTAGTTTTACTATGTTTTCAATAAAGTTTGACTTAAAAGCTTTGACTCCAAATGGATGTTTATAAAATCAATATCTATGATCAAAAGGGAGTCTTATGAAATAAAAGAATGATGAAATGATATGAATGATGGATTCTTTATGCAATAAGGAAAATTTTTGCATATTTGAATTACCAAATGTTTTAATGAGCTATTCTACCGAATATGATATTTTGAATTCTCAAGCTATATGTTATGACTATTTTAAAGTATTAAACTATTCTGTGAGATTGACTTAGCACCGAATGGGTCATTGAGGTGGGATTCGGTAAGGGAATCCTAGTAGCAACCCCTTGTCTCATTAATTATGTGCCAACATAGGAGCCCTTGTAGGCTTAGGCTAATGGATCCATAAATAGCCCTTAAAGTTAAAGTTAAAGAAATGAATGAAGTTGACGGAGTTCTACCTGACAAGTAGTCTCCCCGGCCAACGTAGGGGGTTATGTTGGATTCCATGTAATAGCTCACATGGTCTTAAATGTCGGTTATGGTTAATTTCCCACAAAATGAATGTTTTAAAGGATATATATATATATATGATTTATTATGCATACATTAAATTATGTTCCATATTACATAAATGTTTCCTCAATGTTCATGCATCCTTACATACTTAGTACATTCAAAGTACTAACGGATACTCTTTTGCCTACATGATATCACCATGTAGGGATCGGTGCTCCTCCTCGTTATCCTCCACGTGGCTAGTTGATATTCCATTGAAGACTACTTTTGGTGAGTTCCCATGTTCCGGGAACAATACTCCTTTATCTTTCTAGCTTATGATATGTTAAGATATTTTATTATGGCATTTCTTCTATTATGATTGAGGGTGAGCTAGGAACTTGTCTTAGCCCCATTAAATCTAATAGTTAGAGGTATTGTTGGACATATGTAAGTTGAAGATTTATTATTATGATTTCCGCTTGTCTATTTATCATCATTACCTATGAAAGGCTAAAAGAATGCTAAGAGGCTTGTTTGAGGTACTTTCGGGTTCCTCATTCGCCATGTCACGTCTAGGCCCTAGGCTTGGGTCATGACAAAAACCAATGTTAGTGTGACTATATTTACTTTGATTATACGGTCTAGAAACAGAAAGAAATTTTTTGAAATTTTTGATCTAAGATATTCCTTCATTATTAGTGTGATTATAAACTACTTCATCAAGGATGAAAAACAATGTTAAAGTAAAAAAATTTTAATTATAGAAAAATGATATTTTTTTTAGATGGACTAAAAAAAGTGTGTCACATAAATTGAGACAGAGGGAGTAAATTTCACAAAGAACTGAACTAACTACTTTTTGATTATTTGTTTTAATCTTAGATCACAAATTAGCATTGTCATTTTCCTTTTATCAGCAGATAATAGTCCCTCCGTTTCAATTTATTTATTTTACTTTATTTTTTTAGTTTATTTCTAAAGAAAATTCTCTTATATTTTTTATAACTTTTTAATTTAAATTTTTTCATTTTGTGACATATTTAAACCACAAAATTAAAAGGCATTTTGGTACTTTCTACATATTTTTAGTTTAAGATTAAAAGATTCAAAATCATCTTTATTTTATTGAACTTCGTGTTAAATTAAAATCAAATGAATAAATAAAAAGAGGAGGAGTGTGTGTGTGTGTGTGTGTATGCTGAACACATAGATAGACCCTTGAACTAGGTTGGTTTTTCCTCTCAAGTACCTCAACTATGCTGCCTTCTTATTGAACCCCCTAAACCATACATAATTTGTACCTTTTAAACATTCTTTGCTGACATTGCATAAAATATTTTATCACGTTTGAAGAGCACGTGAAAAGGATTTAAGGTGCTGATGTGGAATCCATTTAGAAATGTAACGGTCTTCCTTTTCACATGCTCTTCAAACGTGTGTTAACACGTTTATTAGAATTTGATTTGAAAAATAAAAAAGCTATATGTCCTACCAATGAATAATTAGCTAAAATTAATTTATAAATTTAAAATAAAATATAAATTAATGGGATTGATTAAGAACATATATATAAAATATATGTATATAAGATGCTTATCTTTTCAATGATTGTGAATGTGTACGTGTACGTGGACGTTCAGACAAAATCCTAGCCGCTATAGCAGCCTACAAAATCATCTAACATATGCAACAACAACAATAACATATGACCATGCAAAAAACTTATCTCTATCCTACTATCACTATTTCTATGAAGTAGGAGGTTGTTTTTGATATATCAATGGCTTGTGAAATAATAACAATAACAACAACAATAATAATAATAATAGTAATAATAATAAGAATTAAAAAAAATTGAGTTTTTATATTCAATGATGAAATATATCAATCAATTTTCTTGATTACTTCACCACAAAACCCAATCCTCAATCTTGTATTCCCAATGATAATTGCTTACACAAGAAACTTAGAATAATTGGATTGGGGGACACCCCCCAAACTTAATTCAATAAATAGCCATTTATTTTCTTTTTCATTTATTTTTTAAGGTTAGGTTACCAATAAAAGAAGAAAAGTGGGGTTGGGTTATGGGATCAAGGACTTGAAAGACTTGAATTGTGGGTCATGGATTTTTTTTCACATAACAAAAACTTTGAGATAAAATACAACGTTTATAAAAATATATTTTATCAATACTTGAAATATTATATATATTTTAATATTAAAAAATTACATCCTAAAAATAATTGGAGAAAACCCTCAGGATTCAAACATATTTTCTAGAACTTTTCAAGAATGAAATGTCCATTTTCAACTTCTCACTTCTCACTTCTCAGACCTCACACCTCTTCATCTTTCTCTCGAAACCATCAACCTCCATCTCCCATAACTCGCAACTTTCTCCAAGAACCAAGTCCTTTCTGGAGTTCGTTACTCTCATCGTTGAGTTTTTGGATTCATCACTCTCATCCTCAAGTTTTCTGGAGTTCAAAGTTGTCATCGTCATGTTCAAGCTCTCAGGTATGTTAATCGTTCTTAAATAGTTTTTCAAGTTTCTTTTCGTGTTCTCGTTTTGAAAAATATGTAAAAGGTTTTTGAAGATTTATGTTTATCCCAGCCAATTTTGAATATTTTAAGACTTTTACTGTTCTTAAGATCCAATTTTTTTGAAGATTGAAACTTTTGAATGTCAAATTTGATGATGTTTCTGGAGATTTATGTTATTGCATGATCGATTTTTTTTGAAAATAGTACTTATTTTGGATTGTTTGTTTGAGCATTACTATGATTCTATTAATAGACCACTGGTCGATAGCTTTATTCTGGTTGGTTATCGTGCATAGTATATTATGGCTAAAACTAGAGGCGGCATCATCATCAAACGATGTATTCCTGCTACTCCTAGAAATAAGAAACGAAAGGGTGATGAAGAAGTTTCAAAATCTTCAAAAAAGAAAAATTTTATAGTTAAAGAGGCTGAGTCAGAATTTGGAACAATGACTGATATTGACAACTACCATGACAGTAGAGTTTAAGGCAGTGATAATGTTGAGTCTAGTAAAGCGCAAAGTGATAGCGTAGATGATGAAAGTAGTAGAGATACCCTTAGTGGAGAGGTTGATCCCCTATCCTTGCCAATTTATTCAAAAGATATCTCTGCTGATTCCTATGGCCAATCGACTTGGATGGATAGTTGTCACGACCCAAGCCTAGGGCCTAGACGTGACATGGCGAATGAGGTACCCGAAAGTACCTCAATCAAGCCTCTTAGCATTCTTTTAGCCTTTCATAGGTAATGATGATAAATAAGCGGAAATCATAATAGTAAATCTTCAACTTACATATGTTCAACAATACCTCTAACTATTAGATTTAATGGGGCTAAGACAAGTCCCTAGCTCACCCTCAATCATAATAGAAGAAATTTCATAGTAAAATATCTTAACATATCATAAACTAGAAAGATAAAGGAGTATTGTTCCCGGAACATGGGAACTCACCAAAATTGGTCTTCAATGGAATATCAACTAGCCACGTGGAGGAGAACGAGGAAGAGCACCGATCCCTACATGGTGATATCATGTAGGCAAAAGAGTATGCGTTAGTACTTTGAATGTACTAAGTATGTAAGGATGCATGAACATTGAGGAAACATTAAAAACATAATTTAATGTATGCATAATAGATCATATAGATATCCTTTAAAACATTCATTTTGTGGGAAATTAACCATAACCGATATTTAAGACCATGCGAGCTATTACATGGAATCCAACATAACCCCCTACGTTGGCCGGGGAGACTACTTGCCAGGTAGAACTCCGTCAACTTCATTCATTTCTTTAACTTTATCTTTAAGGGCTATTTATGGATCTATTAGCCTAAGCCTACAAGAGCTCCTATATTGACACATAGTTAATGAGACAAGGGGTTGCTACTAGGATTCCCTTACCGAATCCCACCTCAATGCCTTATTCGGTGCTAAGTCAATCCCACAGAATAGTTTAATACTTCAAAATATTCATAGCATATAACTTGAAAATTCAAACATCATATTCGGTAGAATAGCTCATTAAAACATTTGATAATTCAAATATGCAAGAATTGTCCTTATTGCATAAAGAATCCATCATTCATATCATTTCATCATTCTTTCATTTCATAAGACTCCCTTTTTGATCATAGATATTGCTTTCATAAACATTCATTTGGAGTCAAGGCTTTCAAGTCAAACTTTATTAAAAATATAGTAAAACTAGATGGGTTCAAATCACTTCAACTTGCAAATATGTATGTAAATAAATATACATAAATACTTTGAAATCCATTAATTTAAAAGTCATGCTTTAGACAATCCACCATTAATTTCAAGAACCTTTAAAGAGATAAATAGAGAAATTACTTGCAAACCATCAATTTATACATATGAAATAATATTGCATCAAAATAGAGCAATAATCATTAGTTTAACCATGATTCATGCTATTAAGTAAAAATAAGAATTATCCATAAGAAAATTACTTGAAATTGAGAGATTTAATTGAAAAAGTTTTTGGACTACATGGGTGGAAGAACCCATGGATAAATACTCACATAACTTAGAGTAAATTTTAAAGAAAATAAATATAATTTATCATATACTCAAAATAATTTAGGCATGAGAGTGGAAGAAATACTCTCATTGAAGCCTTACATGCCTGGAAACCGAAGCTTTAGTTGGTACCGAAAGACTTAATGAACACTCTTGAGTCCTAGCTTCTCTCCTTGCCGGAACATTTTGTGTACTACCCGAAGTATATAAATCACCGGAATAGTATTTATTCACTACTAAGAACTAAAATTATATTTGAGAATGTGTAAATAAGTGTATAGAGAGAAGATTTGTGTAACAACCCCTAAAATGTTGTATGTCGGTATTTCAATTCTCGACCAAAATAATACAGCCTCTGTATTTTGGGCATAACTTCTCATAGGTTGGTCCAAATTAGGTGATTAAAATTTCTGGGTAATCAAAATATCCTTACCTACAACTTTCATGAAGAACATAACTTCAAATTCGGAGTATAGGTAGGTCAAATAAATTAATCTTTGCAAGATATAGTGCTGTGACGAAATTGAGTGTTGATAGAAGAAAATTCATATCTCACTGTAGGTTGCTCCAAATTGGTTGATTCTTAAACTATATGAAACTAGACTTCCATATCTACAATTCTTATGAAGAAACCAAATCCTAATAAGGAATTTATCTTATTCAAACGTAGCATCGAAAATGAGTATTCTGTTAAAAAGAACTCATCTTACCTACCATGGAAACATCTAGATGCATTTGACATCATGCATGACATAAATTGTCCTCCATTTAACATCATCTATGACATCAATATATTCCATTAAATTTTTAGATTTTTCTTTATAATTATTTTATTTATTGTTAGGTCCCTCTTTCCCACCTATAAATACCCACCTTATTTCCTTATTTTATTCATCAAGCTTTACTAAGCATTTCTTCTCTCTATATACTTCTTCTCAAATATAGTTTTAGTTTTAGTAGTATAAAAATACTACTCTGGTTATTCTTATACTCCGGGTAGTACACAAAATGCTCCGGCGAGAAGAAAAGGCTAGGGATCCAAGAGTATTCCAATTCGGAGTAAACCTTCGGATTTAAGGTATGTAAGGCTTTCATAGCATTGGATTGAGTTCGTCCATGCGCCCAATATTTAAATTTATTATAATTGAGTTATAGTTGAGTTTATTCAAATCTTGAATTCTAGATGAATTAATTCTTCTTCTATTGAGTTTGATATATTTATGCATTAATATTATTATTATTGTTATCTCTCATATTATTGGAATTATTGTTCATGGCTACTTTCCCATGAATTCTAATTGATTTGATGTTCATGAATATTTTTACATATGTTTTGAGTGAAGATGTTGGCTTTTTATTATTTTTATTGATAAAAAGAGAGTTATATGAATTAATACTATATATGTATTTTATTGAGTTTTGAAAGAGTAAAAGAGTTGAATTTGAATGAATTTGAGAAAAATGATATTTTGAGCAAGATATTTTGATGAGATGTAAATGATGGTTTTGGAAGTATAATGATTGATGAACATGAAATGAGATGAGTTTGATGATTTAAATTAAAGTCCAATGAGACTAGATGATGAGTTTAATATGAGCACATATTTTGGGATTAGTATTGAGCACCGAGTTGGGTAAGAGTTTAATTGACTCAAACCCCAGAACTACGTAGCCAGCGTAGGATGGAGGCTATGCCTCTTAAGTCCCAAAAAGAGGACTTTGATGAATGGATCCAAGATGGTGATGTCCTTTACCCTGGCAAGGTATTGGATGGATGTGGCAACGACATCGCTTCGTTGTATCATCGCTAGCTCATAAGTGATGGTTGTCGGTTAGAGAAACTCCCAACTGAGTAAGCATTGCTTATTACTATTATTTTTATTATTATATTTTAAACTTGCATTACATATTCATGTTGAGATGATGTTGAGTTCTGAGCTGAGTTTTATTGAGAGGAGTATCTTGATATCTATCCTTACCTTCCTGCCATTTTACATACTCGTACATTCCACGTACTGACGTCATTCGACCTGCATCGTTTTATGATGCAGATACAGGTGTTAGAGATTCTCAATAGGCGCATCGTTGAAGATCATTTCTTTTCAGCTATTTGGTGAGTCCTTCTTGTATTCGAAGGAACTCCTTATCCTTTTATTATTGCTGAGTGTGATGTTTCTTTTGAGGTAGCCATGGACATGTCATTGGCACCATCTAAGAGTATTAGAGGCTTCATAGACAGAGTCTGATGATGTAATCGGAGTAGTTCTCCTTAGAAACTACTTCTTCTAATAATTATTTATTTTTCCTTTGATTATGACAAGCCTACATTAGTATTCTTAAGTCTTCCGCTCATGAATAAATAAGAAATGAGACCAAGTGGTTCTCTCAGAAGTCAGAAATGGTTTCTGAGTGCCGGCCACGCCTAGGGTACCCTCTCGGGGCGTGACAAACTTGGTATCAGAGCACAAAGTTCAAGAGTCCTAGGGTGTCTATGAAGCCGTGTCTAGTAGAGTCTTGTTTATAGGTGTGTCGTGCACCACACTTATAATCAGGAAGCTATAGGACATTAGGAATTATTTCACTTCTTTCATAATCTGAGTTCGTGCGATAGAGTTTAACTCTATAAAAGCTTTCTTTCTAATTCGTGCGTTTACACGTTTCAGACATGCCTCCTAAACGTTCAGCTAGTCAGAGGAACGCTCCCAGCACTGAGGTTCCACAGTCAGTGATGCCTCCACGGAGAACTAGGGACCGACCTGCAAGGTCTACTGAGGTACCCCAAGTACCTACTGTTCAGACCACTCCTACTTCTGAGGATGATTTTCGAGGAGCGATTGCTATGCTCACCCAGTTGGTGGCTGCTCGAAATAGTAGCCAGAGTTCACCAACTCCTAGACCTAGTTATCAAGAGTCGTCTGCTGCCACGAGGATCAGAGATTTTCTGAGAATGAATCCGCCGGTCTTCACGGGTTCCAACGTTGATGAAGACCCCCAAAATTTCATTGATGAGATGTGGAAGATACTAAAAGCGATGCATGCTACAGAGATTGAGGGGGTTGAGTTGGTGTCTTATCAACTCAAGGATGTGGCAAATGTCTGGTATAACCAGTGGGAAGAAAGTAGAGGTGAAGATGCAGAGCCTGCTCTTTGGGATGAGTTTGAAAGAGCATTTCTTGATAACTTTTTTCCCCAAGAGCTACGTGAAGCAAAAATTGAGGAGTTTGTGAACCTCAAGCAAGAAAGTATGACTGTGAAAGAATATAGTTTGAAGTTTATTCAATTGTCCAAATATGCCCCAGAAATGATTCCCCATATGAGGTCTAAGATGAGGAAGTTTGTCTCTGGCTTAGGCAAACATGTAAAAAAAGAATGTAAGGCAATGCTAATGATTTCTGACATGGATTTTTCTAGATTGATGGTGTATGCTCAGCAGGTTGAGGATGACAAGAAAAAGGACCGAGAAGAACACCTAAGCAAGAAGGCTAAGTCTGTTGGGCATGAGAATGAGCAGAAGCAAGGGAAGGGTAACAATTCTTTCTTTCAGAAAAGGTCTTCCAATTATGCACCTTCCCCAACAAATGCTTTTACACCTAATACCAGGTATGATCAGAGATCGCTAAGTCACCAAAACTTCCGATCTCAAGGTTCTCAGTCCCAATTAAGTATGGCTCAAGGTTCTAGAGGAAAACCACCATGGGCTAGATATGGGAGGCTCTATTTGGGAGAGTGTCGTGTGGGCACCAATGCTTGCTACGGATGTGGAAAGATAGGTCACTTCCAGAATGATTGTCCTTCAAAAAGGCAGGGAGATGGAAGTAGTAGAGCTCAGTTTTCTTCTGCAGCTCCACAGAATAGAGGTAATCATAGAGGTGCAGCTTCAAGTGCAGGTGGGGGAACCAACCGTCTGTATGCTATGGGTAGTCGCCAAGACCAAGAAGATGCACCCGATGTTGTTACTGGTATGCTTCGAGTCCTTTCTTTTGATGTGTATGCATTACTTGATCCAGGTGCTACATTATCTTTTGTGACTCCTTACTTGGCTAGTAAATTTGAGATCCTTCCTGAGTGTCTTCTTGAGCCTTTCAGTGTGTCTACTCTTGTTGGTGAATCTATCTTAGTTGAGAGGGTCTATAGAAATTGTACTGTGTCAATCTATCATAGGGATACCATGGATGACTTAGTTGAGTTGGACATGGTTGATTTTGATGTGATTCTTGGTATGGACTGGCTTTATTCTTGTTATGCTTCGGTTGATTGTAGGACCCGAATTGTCAAGTTTCAATTTCCAAACGAGCCTATCTTAGAGTGGAAAGGGAATTTTGTAGTGCCTAGGGGTAAATTTATTTCCTACCTTAAGGCAGAAAATTAATCTCTAAGGGATGTATATATCATATAGTTCGAGTCAAAAATATTAATGATCAGACTCCATCTCTTGAGTCAGTTCCCATTGTGAATGAGTTTCCTGAAGTCTTTCCTGAGGATCTACCCGGAATTCCTCCTGATAGAGAGATAAACTTTGGTATTGATATCCTTCCTGATACACAACCTATCTCCATTCCTCCTTATAGGATGGCTCCTGCTGAGTTGAAAGAGTTGAAAGAACAACTGAAAGACCTCCTAGATAAGGGGTTTATTAGGCCAAGTGTCTCACCCTGGGGCGCTCCTATCCTATTCGTGCGAAAGAAAGATGGGTCCCTTAGAATGTGCATTGATTACCGACAACTAAACAAGGTCACCATTAAAAACAAGTACCCTCTCCCCAGAATAGATGATTTATTTGACCAACTTCAGGGTGCCACATATTTCTCTAAGATAGACCTCAGATCAGGCTATCACCAATTGAAAGTGAGAGAATGTGACATCCTGAAGAAGGCTTTTCGAACCCGCTATGGTCATTTTGAGTTTCTTGTTATGTCCTTTGGATTGACAAATGCTCCAGCAGCTTTTATGGACCTCATGAACCGAGTATTCAAGCCATACCTAGATACGTTTGTAATTGTCTTCATCGATGATATTTTGGTCTACTCTAGAAGTAAGAGTGAGCATGCTAATCACCTTAGGATTGTCCTTCAAACTCTTAAGGAGAAGTAGTTGTATGCTAAGTTTTCAAAGTGTGAGTTTTGGCTTGAGTCTGTAGCATTCCTAGGTCATATTATATCTGGGGATGAAATCTAAGTTGATACTCAAAAGATTGAGGCAGTTAAGAACTGGCCCCGACCCACCTCTCCAACCGACATAAGGAGTTTCTTAGGTTTGGCTGGTTACTACAGGAGGTTTGTTGAGGGATTTTCATCCATATCCTCACCATTAACTAAGCTGACTCAGAAGAAGGCTAAGTTTCAATGGTCTGATGCTTGTGAGAAAAGTTTTCAAGAGTTGAAAGCTAGATTGACTACTGCTCCAGTACTATCCCTACCCGAAGGAATGAATGGTTTTGTAATCTATTGTGATGCTTCAAGAGTTGGGTTGGGATGTGTATTGATGCAGAAAGGTAAGGTCATTGCCTATGCCTCCAGGCAGCTTAAGACTCATGAGAGGAACTACCCCACTCATGACCTTGAGTTGGCAGCTGTGGTATATGCTCTTAAGATTTGGCGTCACTATCTTTATGGTGTACATGTGGATGTGTTCACAGACCATAAGAGCTTGCAGTATGTATTCAGCCAGAAGGAGCTGAATTTGAGGCAAAGGAGATGGCTAGAGTTGCTCAAGGATTATGACATGAGCATTCTCTACCACCTAGGTAAAGCAAATGTAGTTGTTGATGCTCTTAGCAGGTTATCTATGGGAAGTACAACTCATGTGGAAGAGGAAAAGAAGGAGTTGGCAAATGAAGTGCATAGACTTACGCGTTTGGGAGTTCAACTTATTGACTCTAGTGAGGGTGGTACAATAGTACGAAATGGAGTCAAATCATCTCTAGTTGCAGAGGTGAAAGAAAAGCAAGATCAGGACCCTATTCTTCTTCAACTGAAGGATGAGGTTCACAAGCAGAAGGTAATGGCTTTTACCAAAGGGGGAGATGGAGTGTTGAGATATCAAGAAAGATTATGTGTTCCAAGTGTTGATGGTATTAGGGAGAGAATCATGAAAGAAGCCCATAATTCTAAGTATTCCATCCATCCAGGTTCAACAAAGATGTATCATGACTTGAGAGAAGTATACTGGTGGAGTGGAATGAAGAGAGATATAGCAGAGTTTGTGTCCAAGTGCCCAAATTGCCAACAAGTTAAAGTTGAGCACCAAAGGCCTTGTGGAGTGGCTCAGAATATAGAGATACCGGAATGGAAGTGGGAAATGATCAATATGGACTTCATTACCGGTTTACCACGAACCCGTAAATAACATGACTCTATTTGGGTGATTGTGGATAGGATGACCAAATTGGCCCATTTCTTACCGGTTAAGACTACGAACACTGCAGAGGATTATGCCAAACTGTATCTTAGAGAGATTGTTAGACTGCATGGAGTTCCTTTGTCTATCATCTCTGATAGGGGAGCTCAATTTACTGCTCAGTTTTGGAAGTCATTTCAGAAGGGCTTGGGTTCAAGAGTGAACCTTAGTACTGTTTTTCATCCGCAAACAGATGGCCAGGCAGAGCGTACGATACAGACTTTGGAGGATATGTTAAGAGCCTGTGTCATTGACTTCAAATGTAATTGGGATGATCATTTACCTCTTATTGAGTTTGCATACAATAATAGTTTCCATTCGAGTATTCAAATGGCTCTTTATGAAGCTCTGTATGGGAGGAGATGTAGATCACCAATTGGTTGGTTTGAAGTTGGTGAAGCTGAGTTGATTGGACCAGACTTGGTTCACCAAGCTATGGAGAAGGTGAAAACCATACAAGAGAGGTTGAGGACTGCTCAAAGTCGCCAAAAATCCTACACTGATGTTAGAAGAAGAGATTTAGAGTTCGAAGTGTACGATTGGGTATACTTGAAAGTTTCACCCATGAAGGGTGTGATGAGATTTGGAAGGAAAGGGAAGCTTAGTCCCCGCTACATTGGTCCTTATCAGATTATGAGGAGGGTAGGTAACGTAGCCTATGAATTGGAGTTGCCTCCAGAATTAGCTGCTATTCATCCCGTGTTTCACATCTCTATGCTTAAGAAGTGTTTGGGAGATCCTTCACTTGTTGTCCCAGCTGAGAGCATTGGGGTGAAAGAGAGTTTGAGTTATGAAGAGATTCCAGTTCAAATTCTTGATCGTCAGGTTCGCAAATTAAGAACTAAGGAAGTGGCATCTGTCAAAGTCCTATGGCGAAATCAATTTGTTGAAGAGGCTACATGGGAAGCTGAAGAAGATATGAAGGCTAACTATCCTCATCTATTTATGCCTTCTGATGACGATATTCAAGGTAATATTCCTTACTTCTACCTTTGAGTCGATGTTTATTCTTGAGTTTGAGTCATTAACCATTTGAGTATCGGAGTTGATGTATTGATGATATTCATTCTTTATGTCTCCTATTTTCATCTTCATTCGAGGACGAATGATCCCAAGGGGGAGATATTGTAACAACCCCTAAAATGTTGTATGTCGGTATTTCAATTCTCGACAACAATAATGTAGCCTCTGTATTTTGGGCATAACTTTTCATAGGTTGGTCCAAATTAGGTGATTCAAATTTCTGGGTAATCACAACATCCTTACCTACAACTTTCATGAAGAACATAACTTCAAATTCGGAGTATAAGTAGGTCAAATAAATTAATCTTTGCAAGATATAGTGCTGTGACAAAATTGAGTGTTGATAGAAGAAAATTCATATCTCACTGTAGGTTGCTCCAAATTGGTTGATTCTTGAACGATATGAAACTAGACTTCCATATCTACAATTCTTATGAAGAAACCAAATCCTAATAAGGAATTTATCTTATTCAAACGTAGCTTCGAAAATGAGTATTCTGTTAAAAAGAACTCATCTTACCTACCATGGAAACATCTAGATGCATTTGACATCATGCATGACATAAATTGTCCTCCATTTAACATCATCCATGACATCAATATATTCCATTAAATTTTCAGATTTTTCTTTATAATTATTTTATTTATTGTTAGGTCCCTCTTTCCCACCTATAAATACCCACCTTATTTCCTCATTTTATTCATCAAGCTTTCCTAAGCATTTCTTCTCTCTATATACTTCTTCTCAAATATAGTTTTAGTTTTAGTAGTATAAAAATACTACTCCGGTTATTCTTATACTCCGGGTAGTACACAAAACGCTCCGGCGAGAAGAAAAGGCTAGGGATCCAAGAGTATTCCAATTCGGAGTAAACCTTCGGATTTAAGGTATGTAAGGCTTTCATAGCATTGGATTGAGTTCGTCCATGCGCCCAATATTTAAATTTATTATAATTGAGTTATAGTTGAGTTTTATTCAAATCTTGAATTCTAGATGAATTAATTCTTCTTCTATTGAGTTTGATATATTTATGCATTAATATTATTATTATTGTTATCTCTCATATTATTGGAATTATTGTTCATGGCTACTTTCCCATGAATTCTAATTGATTTGATGTTCATGAATATTTTTACATATGTTTTGAGTAAAGATGTTGGCTTTTTATTATTTTTATTGATAAAAAGAGAGTTATATGAATTAATACTATATATGTATTTTATTGAGTTTTGAAAGAGAAAAAGAGTTGAATTTGAATGAATTTGAGAAAAATGATATTTTGAGCAAGATGTTTTGATGAGATGTAAATGATGTTTTTGGAAGTGTAATGATTGATGAACATGAAATGAGATGAGTTTGATGATTTAAATTAAAGTCAAATGAGACTAGATGATGAGTTTAATATGAGCACATATTTTGGGAGTAGTATTGAGCACCGACTTGGGTAAGAGTTTAATTGACTCAAACTCCAGAACTACGTAGCCAGCGTAGGATGGAGGCTATGCCTCTTAAGTCCCAAAAAGAGGACTTTGATGAATGGATCCAAGATGGTGATGTCCTTTACCCTGGCAAGGTATTGGATGAATGTGGAAACGACATCGCTTCGTTGTATCATCGCTAGCTCATAAGTGATGGTTGTCGGTTAGAGAAACTCCCAACTGAGTAAGCATTGCTTATTACTATTATTTTTATTATTATATTTTAAACTTGCATTACATATTCATATTGAGATGATGTTGAGTTCTGAGCTGAGTTTTATTGAGAGGAGTATCTTGATATCTATCCTTACCTTCCTGCCATTTTACATACTCGTACATTCCACGTACTGAAGTCATTCGACCTGCATCGTTTTATGATGCAGATACAGGTTTTAGAGATCCTCAACAGGCGCATCGTTGAAGATCATTTCTTTTCAGCTATTTGGTGAGTCCTTCTTGTATTCGAAGGAACTCCTTATCCTTTTATTATTGTTGAGTGTGATGTTTCTTTTGAGGTAGCCATGGACATGTCATTGGCACCATCTAAGAGTATTAGAGGCTTCATAGACAGAGTCTGATGATGTAATCGGAGTAGTTCTCCTTAGAAACTACTTCTTCTAATAATTATCTATTTTTCCTTTGATTATGACAAGCCCACATTAGTATTCTTAAGTCTTCCGCTCATGAATAAATAAGAAATGAGACCAAGTGGTTCTCTCAGAAGTCAGAAATGGTTTCTGAGTGCCGGCCACGCCTAGGGTACCCTCTCGAGGCGTGACAATTTGCTTGAGAAAGCTTGATGAATAAAATGAGGAAATAAGGTGGGTATTTATAGGTGGGAAAGAGGGACCTAACAATAAATAAAATAATTATAAAAAAATCTAAAAATTTAGTGGAATATATTGATGTCATGGATGATGTTAAATGGAGGAAAATTTATGTCATGAGTGATGTCAAATGTATCTAGATCTTTCTATGGTAGGTGAAATGAGTTATTTTTGACAGAATACTCTTTTTGGGAGCTGCGTTTGAATAAGATAAATTCCTTATTAGGATTTGGTGTCTTCATAAGAATTGTAGATATGGAAGTCTAGTTTCATATCGGTTAAGAATCAACAAATTTGGATAAACTTACAGTGAGATATGATTTTTCTTCTATAAATACTCATTTCCGTCACAGCATTCTACCTTACAAAAATTAATTTATTTGACCTACTTAAACTCCGAATTTTAAAATATTGTCTTCATAAAAGTTGTAGGTAATGATCCTTTGGTTACTCAGAAATTTGAATCACTCAATTTGGATATTCCTATGAAAAGTTATGCCCAAAATACAGAGGTTGTATCATGTTTAGGCGAAAATTGAAACATCGTATACAACATTTTTAGGGGATGTTACAATAGTATAGAATCGTTTCATGCAAAAATTTATGTAAGAGCAGGGATGACTCTTTATCATGAATTTAGAAAAATTTTAGTTGATGAAAAATATTTATAATGACTTTAAGGATATCTGTTTTGGCCACTTAAGGCATATTTCAGATTTTTTCATGTTCAATGAACAGTTGGTCCATTATATGTTGTTGCAACGTGTTAAGAAAGACAAAAAATTGCATGAAATTTGGTATTGTGTAAATGATAAGCCTGCATGTTTTGACTTAAGAGAGTTTGCGTTGATTACGGGGCTGAATTGCTCGGCATACCCCCGTGAATCACAAATGAACAAAGTCCTTCAAAAAGGACAAAATTTTTATAACAAGGTTACCAAGAATAAGAACATCATTGGTGCAAAGTTGTTGAGTTTGATCAAGGGTCATAGACTGAATAAAGAACAGAAGTTGAGGTGCTTTTTGGTTTGGTTTGTCCATACAATTCTGCTTGCCCATGATCCGTCGAAGATTGTGGATTCAAACCACATCAATATGACAAATAATTTGGATTTCTTCATGAGTTATTCATACGGAAAGGAGTGTTTTGATTTAACATTGTTGTATTTGAAGAAAAAAATTAATTTGAAGAAGTAGAAGCAAATGTACAATGAAAAGAAGATGCATTGTATGCTTTGTACGGCTTTCCCTGGGCATTCCTGGTAATTATTATCGATCATGTAGTTGATTTTTGATAGAATGTTATTTATTTATGTAGTATTTTATAGATCCTGTTTATTTGATTGTTCTTTTATTAATTTCAGGTTTGGATATATGAGACTTTTCCTTATCTTAGAAAGTATACTGGAAAGTGTTTGGATTCTCCTCTGCCCATTCCTCGTTTACTTAGATGGCACACATCAAAGAGCGAAAATATAATGGAAGGTAATCCATTCAAGTACAAAGGAAAAAGTACAAAGGTATAAATTTATTTGTCATTTTACATATTTTTAAACTAGTCAATGTTGTGTTAATATTTATATTTTCCTTTCTTTTGTAGATTGTGCACCCATTCCTTGTTCCTACTGTCCGTGAGATAAAACAAAAATACATGACAATATTTAAGCCATATATGGAAGAAGCTAAGGGCACGATCCTTGATGCCTTGAAGGATGATTTAAAAGGTTTCACTATCCTTACTTCAAAAGTAGCGACGGAGGCTGAATGTTTGGCTGATCACACTCCAATCCAAATTTGTGAGAATTCTATTTCGAGTGAACAGAAAAATATTCTAAATGTTTCTATTGATGATAATATGTGTAAGCGTGTTGCATCCCTCGAGCAATCAATGATGAAAGTTATTTCTTATATGCAGGATGAGAAATTTAAGAGAGGTGAAAATAACAAATAAAAAAGATAAATTAGTTTATCTATTCATTCAATTAAATAATTTATTTGTATGACTATCCCCATTGACCTTGCAACTTATGTTAAAGAAGAACTTGCAGAAATTGAACAAGAGTTTGAAGCTGCAATCTATGAATACCTTGCAGCATCAACTGGTGATACAATAAAAGAGAAAAAAAGGAAGAAAAATCAAAGAAGAAGGAGGTTGATGAAATTGAAGAAGAGAAAAAAGAAGAAGAAATAGAGAAAGAAAATGCAGTTGATGAAATGGAAAGAAGAAGAAACAGAGAAGGAGAAGTCTGTTAATGAATTTGAAGAACAAAAAATAGAAGAAGAAAAAGAGAAGCAGAAGGCAATTGATGAAGAAGAGAAGAAGGCAGAAGATGAAGAAGAAGAGATGGTAGTGGTACATGATGAAGAGAAGAACAATGATACAGATTTAGTGGACGTGATGAGTATTTTGAAGGAACTCAATGGTGAAGAACATGGTGATGAAAAAACAGTTAACATGGTTTGATGGGTGTATTTGAAATGGTTTTTTAAAAACAGTTGGTGTTTTTGGTGACAACGACAATTAATTTTTTATTTTTTTGATGAATGGATGGGATGGACGATTGGGGGGGATTAAGACAATTAATTTTTTGCTATTTTGATGAATGGCTGGGGTTTATAATGTTTTGGTTGTTTTGATGGATGGATGGGTAAATATGGATGTCTATATGTGTTGACACCCAATTTTGACCAACAATTAACTACTTTTCGGATTAATATCTTAATAAATAGGCATTTTAAAAAAAATTATTTCTTTATTAAATAAATAAATTTGTATTTAGTTTTATCCAATAAATCATATATTTTAACATTCGTAATTTATAATATTTTTGCTATTTATTAATATTATAACTATTATCTTTATTTTTATTTTTCGTATAATGATTTTCATGCGTTCGAATATTTTCACATGTCTATTTAGCATATATTATATATGCGTGTATTATCTTTATATAAAAAATATTACTTAACTAAGTTTATTTTATAATTTACTTATTCATATTAATATATACATATTACGTATCTACTTTAATACGTCTTGTATAATATGCATATAAAGTTGTTACTTAATTAAGTTTATTATATATTTTAGTTAACTATATTAATCATGCATCTATTTTAGCACGTATTATATACATACTTTAGTGCATATACGTATTATATATATATATATATATATATATATATATATATATATATATATATTTACATAGTATATACATAAGTAGTTACTTTATGTACACAAATGCTACTACTTGATAAGGTTTGTGATTTTACTTATTCAACATATACATTATAGTTATTATTTAGAAAAGTAATCTATTTAGTTTTCCTCTATTTTATTTTAAGTGTAGTCTTCTTTATCAGATTTATTAAAATTCTAGCCAAATAGATTCCAATCGATCTCTATTATAGCCTATTTGAACCAAATGTGGTTAGTTAAATCTTATTTCAAAAAGATTTAATCACATCCATCCATTTCATCTCCATAAAATACCAAGATCCAATCTCAACCACTCATCAATATCAATCAACGGTCCAGATCAAAGAACCATTTCTTTCCTATTTTTATCCTAAAGATCCCAAAACCCTAAAAGAGGATTATTTCATCTTCTCCAACAATGGAGATCCGCCGTGTAACACCCCAAAAAAAAAATCTACGCCAAGACCCGAACCATTCTTCATGTATGTATAGGATCATACTCGACGACTTTAAAGTGCATGCATGAGTTAGGATCAATTAATAAGTAATTGAAGGGTATTAGATGTGATTTAGGGTCATAAGGGATCGCTAAAACCAAGCCAAGTCCAAAGAATTCGTCTCGGCTAATTTTCCGAATGAGTTCGTATAAGGGTCAACTTCAAACGACCATATCTCTTGGAATATAGCAAATTGGGTGGATCATAACATATCAAATTAAAGTTATTTGAGTCTTCTTTCCAACGCCACTAAGATTACAATTTTTGGAGTTTGGAGTCAAAAGTTATGACCATTTTACCACATACTATCTCTGCAGAAATTTCAGGCAACTAGCCTCAGTAGTTTGGGTGCTGGCGCATCACGCCAGCTATCGCGCCAGCAGGGTTTTTGGCCCATTTTCCAGATTTTCTTTGATGAAGGCAAGTTGGACAATTCCCTAAACAATATATACGAAGTTGGGCATGTTTGGGAGTCATTTTTCAGTCTTTCACCTCTCCAAAGAACCCTAAACTTCATCCTCTTCTCTCTCAAATCATCCTCTCCAATTTTTCTATCAAACTCAAGGATTCAACCTTCCCATTGAAGACCTAACACCAAAACTTCTCCAATTATTCTTCAAGTTCCTCTCTAAGGTATGTGGGTTTTCATCCATGGGTTCTTCCACCCATGGAGCCCAAATGTTTTCTCAACTTTGTATATCACTTTTAAATGATAAAATCTTATGGTATTTTACATAATGGTTCCAAATGCATAGATTATGGTATATTTTAGGTTTATTTACTCCTATTGATATATATGCATATTGACTCTTAATTTCAAGTGATGAAAAGATTTATGGATTTTCATACAACGATTCCAAATGTATAGATTCTTGAATATTTGAAGTTTATTACCTATATTGACTTATGTTGATTCTTATTTACATGAAATGGATGGTTTATCAAGGTACTTATATGATGGCTTGAAAGTAGTTTTAAAATGCATATGGTGCGTTATTTTTTTAGATATTTGATTTGATGCATTCATATCACTCTCATGCATACAAGTATTCTTTAAATGTATTTGAAAGTTATATGAAATGAACCCACCTAGTCTTCTTATGTTGAAATGAAGTTGAATTGAAAGTTTGACTCCAAATGAAAGTTTATGAAGCAAATACCTATGTTTAAGGGAGTCTTGTAAAATGATTGAATGATTGATTGATGAAAGGGCTTCTTAGCCAAAGTAAGGTTTCAATGTGAAAGGACAATTCTCACATTGAATCAAATGAAATGTTTAAGGTTATGATATGACATGTTTGACCTCCCTATAGGCCGTCAATGTTTTTGAATATTTTTCCAAAATGGAAGGTCCGATTAGCATGGTACTCGGAATGCCATCACTGATTGTAGATCTAATTCTCTTATAAATCAAGGCTCAATAGTAGAATGGTCAATAGAGCATGGTAGTCATGATGATATTATAAACCAAAGGTTTTAATGAGCTATTCCACCGATGATAATTTAATGTCTAAAGTTATATAATGCTTATGTTCTTATGATATATAAATATTATTCCGTGGGATTTGACCTAGCACTGAATGTAGCATGTAGATGGGAACTAGACCTAAGGGGTTCTTAAGTAAAGTCTCATGTTGCATTAACTATGTGCCACTATAGGAGCCCTTGTCGGCTAGGCCTTTGTAGCCACCAAATGTTAAATAATTGAATGTAATCTGAATGGAGTTCTACCTGGCAAGTAGTCTTCCTGTGCCAACGTAGGGGCTTATGTTGGATTCCATGTAATAGCTCGCATGGTCTTAAATGTTAGTTATGGTCACTTCCCCATAAAAATGAATATTTTAAGGTGTCATATGATGATGTCTAATGCATGCATTCACTTATGCATATTGCTTACTCATGTCTCTGTTATGTTCTTCATTCCATACCATACTCACACACTTAGTACATTCAAAGTACTAACGCATACTTTTGCCTACATGATATCACTATGTAGGAACCGACGTCACTCCTCGACCCCCTCCATGTGGCTAGCTCAAGTTAGTTGAAGATTTCTTGTGGTGAGTTTTCATGTTTCGGGAACGACATCTTTTTTATTCTAAGCTTATGTTATGTAGAATAGTAAGACTTTTATTAAGGCATTTCTTGACACTTATATTGAGGGTGAGCTAGAGACATATCTTAGCCCCCGCCAAGTCTATTAGTAGAGGTATGTTTGAAAGCAAATGGAAAATGTTTTTTTTTTAATTTCTGCTTATTATTGTATGTCATTACCAATGAAATACTTAATGAATGCTAAGAGGCTTGGATGAGGTACCTACAGGTGTCTCATTCGTCGTGTCACATCTAGGCCCTAGGCTTGGGTCGTGACACGCTGCCCCCTCCCTTTTCTCTTCGTATCGCCACTGCACACCAGCGAGCAACCATCGTACGTCGTCTTTCTGATGAGATAACAACAACCCTCGCTGCTCTCCTCTCTCTTCTTCGCTGTTTCTCTATACTCGCTCTCTATACTCTCTCACCCTCACCTCTCTTGCTAGAAAACATAGTAACCTGTAGCTCCTCAACAACAACAGCCGCCAGCAGCAGCGCCGCCTGCACCACCACCAGCAGCCCAATAGCAACCACGGCAAGCTGCAACAACGCGCAGCAATGGCAATACGCAATGATGAATGTTCAGTAGCCATGGTGAGTCTCGCTGTTCTAGCCAACTCCGGCTAGTGACGAAGATTAAGAACGCCGCCACTAGACTAACAAGATGAGAGGTCGAAGACGAATCTTCACAAATCCGTCTTGGTATGGTTTTGTTTAACTTTTATTTATTATATATATTATTATTTCTTTATGAATAGATCTAAAAACTCATACTCCTTTTATGATTATTGTGTTATATTGGGTTGATTATATTTTGCTTGGAAGATTTAGATCTTTTCATATTAGACTCTGTTTACAGATTTTATTTTCATAACAAATGTTGGGCTGATTGATTACTCTATCCATTGTTCTTATTTCCTTGCTTATAAGATCCATACTGTTCGCATGTTACTCTATCACTTCAGTTCTTATTTCTACTTTAAATGACTTGTTAAACTTGAGATTCACAGATGTTTGTTCGTTCCTAATCGATTAAGATTACAAAGCATATTTATGTTGTTTATATTCATGTTCTTACATTTTAATTATGCACAAGTGTAGATCGTTCTTAGATGTTCATTCATTTCTTAGTCGATTAAGATTACTGGACATGGTTATGTTGTTGTTTTTTGTCCATTTCATATTCTTATATTTAATTATGGACAAAAATAGTTGATCTTCTTACAGTAAAATTATTATTATTTGCCATTGTCTAAATACATATCCTTTAATCTAGGTATCTGTTTGATTAGTTAATTGATAAATGACATTTTTGTTTTCTCGATTGAATTGGGAAGAAGGTTTAGTGTTTTTACTTATTATGACATAATTATTTAATTGAAATATTTGTCTGTACAAAAATAATTACTAATTAACACTTTCTTAATTTGCTGGCATATAGTAATTATTTTGGCATTTATCATAATTAATCTTGCCCCTTTATGAAATTTGAAATAAAGTTAGTACCCTACTACTTTAAATAAAGTTAATACTCCACTTTCTTAGAATAAAGCATCTTTTTGAGTAATTTTAGGAGCAAATCTTGGAAAGTTGATTGTTTTTGTAATGACCCGTTTGGTCATTTTGAGAATGAGTCATCCCTCTTTCATAAAATACTCTCTCCGAAAAAAAAATTAAATTATAAATTTTATGTCATGCCCCGAGAGGGTACCCTAGGCGTGACCGGCACTCAGAAACCATTTCTGGCTTCCGAGAGAACCACTTGGTCTCATTTCTTATTTACTCATCAGCGGAAGACTTAAGAATACTAATGTGGGCTTATCATAATCAAAGGAAAAATAGATAATTCTTAGAAGAAGTAGTTTCTAAGGAGAACTACTCCGATTACATCATCAAACTCTGTCTATGAAGCCTCTAATACTCTTAGATGGTGCCAATGACATGTCCATGGCTACCTTAAAAGAAACATAATACTCAACAATAATTAAAGGATAAAGAGTTCCTCCGAATACAAGAAGGACTCACCAAATAGCTGAAAAATAATGATCTTCAACGAAACGCCTATTGAGGATCTCTAACACCTGTATCTGCATCATAAAACGATGCAGGTCGAATGACGTCAGTACGTGGAATGTACGAGTATGTAAAATGGCAGGAAGATAAGGACAGATATCAATAAACTCCTCTCAAAAAAACTCAGCTCAAAACTCAATATCATCTCAACATCAATATGTAATGCAAGTTTAAAATATAATAATAAAAATAATAGTAATAAGCAATGCTTACTCAGTTGGGAGTTTCTCTAACTGACAACCATCACTTATGAGCTAGCGATGATACAACGAAGCGATGTCGTTGCCACATCCATCCAATACCTTGCTAGGGTAAAGGACATCACCATCTTGGATCCACTCATCAAAGTCCTCTTTTTGAGACTTAAGAGGCATAGCCTCCATCCTACGCTGGCTACGTAGTTCTGGGGTTTGAGTCAATTAAACTCTTACCTAACTCGGTGATCAATACTACTCCCAAAATATGTGCTCATATTAAACTCATCATCTAATCTCATTGGACTTTAATTTAAATCATCAAACTCATCTCATTTCATGTTCATGAATCATTATACTTCCAAAAAACATTATTTACATCTCATCAAAACATCTTGCTCAAAATCTTATTTGCTCAAATTCATTCAAATTCAACTCTTTTGCTCTTTCAAAACTCAATAAAATACATATATAGTATTAATTCGTATAACTTTCTTTTTATCAATGAAAATAATAAAAAGCCAACATCTTTACTCAAAACATGTGTAAAAATATCCATGAACATCAAATCAATTTAGATTCATGGGAAAGTAGCCATGAACAATAATTCCAATAATATGAGAGATAAGAATAATAATAATATTAATGCATAAATATATCAAACTCAATAGAAGAAGAATTATTTCATTTAGAATTTAAGATTTGGATAAAACTCAACTATAACTCAATTATAATAAATTTAAATATTGGGCGCATGGACGAACTCAATCCAACGCTATGAAAGCCTTACATACCTTAAATCCGAAGGTTTATTCTGAATTGGAACACTCTTGGACCCCTAGCCTTTTCTTCTCGCCGGAGTGTTTTGTGTACTACCCGGAGTATAAGAATCACCGGAGTAGTATTTTTATACTACTAAAACTAAAACTATATTTGAGAAGAAGTATATAGAGAGAAGAAATGATTAAGAAAGCTTGATGAATAAAATGAAGAAATAAGGTGGGTATTTATAGGTGGAAAGAGTGACCTAATAATAAATAAAATAATTATAAAGAAAAATCTAAAAATTTAATGGAATATATTAATGTCATGGATGATGTTAAATGGAGGACAATTTATGTCATGAATGATGTCAAATGTATCTAGATGTTTCCATGGTAGGTAAGATGAGTTCTTTTTAACAGAGTACTCTTTTTCGAAGCTGCCTTTGAATAAGATAAATTCCTTATTAGGATTTGGTGTCTTCATAAGAATTGTAGATATGGAAGTTTAGTTTCATATCGTTTAAGAATCAACCAATTTGGAGCAACCTACAGTGAGATATGAATTTTCTTCTATAAACACTCAATTCCGTCACAGTACTATATCTTGCAAAACTTAATTTATTTGACCTACTTATAATCCGAATCTTAAGATATGTTATTCATGAAAGTTTTAGGTAAGGATGTTGTGGTTACTCCGAAATTTGAATCACCTAATTTGGACCAACCTATGAAATGTTATGCCCAAAATACAGAGGTTGTATTATTTTCGTCGAGAATTGAAATACCGACATGCAACATTTTAGGGGTTGTTACATTTTAGACTATTCAGTAACTAAGGTTAATTAGTTGGGAATGATTTTGGATAATTAATTTAGTTGGTGGACTAAATTTATAAATTACTTAATACCATATATCACTTTATTTATTAAAATAAATTAATAGGGTTTGAGAGAATTTTTGGTGATACCACAAATAACTCCAGTTCAAACCCTCGAAAGACGAACGAGGAACCATCGAACAAGCACGACATCATTCTTTAACTTTGAAGTGGAAATCTGAGGTTAGTGATTTAGTTGGTACATTTGACTAGTAATATAATGATATTGTGAGGATTGTTGATGCTTATCAGGGATCAATTATTGTGCTAGTTTTGGTACCACTAGGTTGAATAAATTAATGGTTATTTATGATTGAATAGGTTGGATAGTGATGGGGTAATCATTATATGACATTAGTAAAGTTTAATTTTTGGAGAATCTTATTTTGGTGTAGAAAGGAATGGATACTGCTGCAAACTTGGTAAGACTAAATGGACAATTTTTATTGTTCTGACGTGTTTGGTAGAATTATTGGCAAAGACTATCAATTTTACTAATTTATTTTTAGTGGCATTATGCATGGGCTAAGGAATTAAGGTGTGCAAATTTGATTTGCTGCAGTAAAGTGCAGCACTGTTCTTTCCTAGTTATAGACTTAGGAGATAATATTTGATGGATAGCTATGACTTAATATGACTAAGTAATTATAGGCAGTATGATATGCACATATCGGGAAATTAGTTTGTGAATGGTTCAGTTTGTTCGCCCGCACCTTTACTTCTTATTTTCGTATTAATTTATTCTCACAATTATCACATTATAATTCATGTTTTGATTTATTGAGATAGATAATTAAATATTAGGTGTATTGCATTATACGAATAACATCAAATTTATGACATTTGAAGGAAATTGAGACCTAACCCTTGCTTAAGATTTACAAATATAGACTTGATATACTAATTGACATCAAAATTAGGAATTTGACTATACATTTGGGTCTAAGTTAGACATATAGTAATATGGGCGTTGTTCTTTTCAGAATCTTATTGTGATTATTTATTTTATTAGATTATACTTATTTGGAGGCCCAACAAAAAGGGAGGACTCAAATACCGGAGTAATTGATTGATTATTTGAGGCAAGTGAATTTCTAAGCCTCAGTTTAAGCTTATAGATGCTTGTATTTCCGTGTCATATATTCTAGGGAGTAATGAGAATTGGACTGGGTTATTGACTGTATGATTGGCCTTAAAAATGGAGATGAGGGGTATAAAATAGTGATCTAATGATACATATTGGTGGAATTGATATGTTGTGATTATGAGTTTATTTTAGACATATGAAATGACTATGTTGGTGTGAGATAGGAAAAATTATTGTTGTTGTCATTTTATTATCGTGAATTATATGAACATGAATTGATTGCATTAATTCTGATATATTGTGTTGAAATTGAAAATAATATGAAATAAAGGGGTCGGGCCACACGCTCCGTGGCAAGATATATATATTGAGGGGACGGGCCACACGTTCCGTGGCAGATTACATGGACAGAAATGTCCCCCATGGGTTCCGGACTGTGATTCAGCGGATGTGTACCGATAGGACAGACATGCATTATTTCCTTGTATTGCATTGCACCTTTCTAATATTTGTGAATTTATATTTATCCCTACATTGCTATGTATATGTTGACTTGACTTGATATGATTCATTAATGAGATTATTAATGAGTATTCGTAGACTATATTGCTGTTGTTATTGTACAAGTGTAGAGTTGGGCTGGTTTTATGCAGGTTGTAGTTAAGGAGGTTCGATTGGAAGGAAAGGAGTACTTATATCTATTAAGTTTGGCTTAGTTTTAGTTATCCACTTGCTGAGTACCGTGTTGTTTGGTACTCACCCCTTTCTTCCACACTTGTGTAGGTTGTGAGCACAGGTCTGCTTGATCTCCTACGGTTTACTACCGCTTCTGAGGATATTATCACTCCGAGTGTTGAGGTAGCTGTTACATCCGTCTAGCGGACACCTCTTACTCTTTTATTATGTTTTAGTCCTATTCCAGAGACAGAGACACTGTGACTGTATTTCTTTTCGTACCTCGGCAATACATTAATGGCTTGTGTACGTGACAACCAATCTTGGGGATTTGAATTTATTTTACGTATTTTTGATTAAGTTAAATTTTGAATTAGCTCATTTTCTTCTACATCTACTTTCAGTTGGGTATTAGGCTGACTTATCTCGGTAGGTTGAAATGAGTGCCATCACACCCGAATTTGGGTCGTGACAGTTTTGTCTTACTTATTTGAAATTTTTAATTAAAGAAATTTGGTCAGTTGTCTTTGTTGATGGGAAATGTCTTTTACTCATGTCTATAAAGACAGAGATAAAACACAAAAAAGGGGGAGAATAAAAAAAAGAGAGAGTGAAGAAAGAAAAAAATATTTTTTACATTTCTTACATCTCTAACAAAAACAAAACAATAAGAAGAGTTGTCTTACACACTTTAATATTATTTTACTTGTTATCAACATCACAAGTTAGATTTTATTTGTCTATCCTTCTTAACTGAAGCATCCAGTTTAGTCCTGATTTTTTTCTTTATATGTGGAGGTCTATTATTTAAAATGTGTTCTTATTTTTGTTTTCTTGATTGAATTGGGAAGAAGGTTTAATGTTTTACTTATTATGACATAATTTGTTGATTGAAATATTTGTCTGTAGAAAAATTATTACTAATTAACACTTTCTTAATTTGTTAGCATATAGTAATTATTTTGGCATTTATAATAATTAATCTTGTCTTTTTATGAAATTTGAAATAAAGTTAGTACCCTACTAATTTAAATAAAGTTAATACTCCACTTTCTTGGAATAAAACATCTTTTTGAGAAATTTTAAGAGCAAATCTTGGAAAGTTGATTGCTTTGTCTTACCTATTTAAAATTTTGAATTAAAGAAATTTGGCCAGTTGTCTTTATTGATGGTGATTATCTTTTACCCGTGTCTATAAAGACAAAGATAAAAAAAAGGGGGGAGAAAAAAAAACAGAGAGACTGAAGAAAGAAGAAAATATTTTTTACATCTCTAACAAAAATAAAACAATAAGAAGAGTTGTCTTACACGCTTTAATATTATTTTGCTTGTTCTCAACATCACAAGTTAGATTTTTTTTGTCTATCCTTCCTAACTGAAGCATCCAGGTTATTCCTGATCTTTTTCTTTATATGTGGAGGTATATTATTTTAAATGTGTTCTTATTTTTGTTTTCTCGATTGAATTGGGAAGAAGGTTTAGTGTTTTACTTATTATGACATAATTTGTTGATTGAAATGTCTGTCTGTAGAAAAATATTTACTAATTAACACTTTCTTAATTTGCTGGCATATAGTAATTATTTTGGCATTTATAATAATTAATCTTGCCCCTTTATGAAATTTGAAATAAAGTTAATACCCTATTACTTTAAATAAAGTTAATACTCCACTTTCTTGGAATAAAGCATTTTTTTGAGTAATTTTAGGAGCAAATCTTGGAAAGTTGATTGCTTTGTCTTATCTATTTGAAATTTAGAATTAAAGAAATTTGGTCAGTTGTCTTTGTTGATGGGAATTGTCTTTTACCCATGTCTATAAAGACACAGATAAAAAGAAAAGGGGGGAGAACAAAAAATAGAGAGACTAAAGATAGAAGAAAATATTTTTTACATTTCTTACATCTCTAACAAAAATAAAACAATAAGAAGAGTTGTCTTACACGATTTAATATTATTTTGCTTGTTCTCAACATCACAAGTTAGATTTTTTTTGTCTATCCTTCCTAACTGAAGCATCTAGGTTAGTCCTGATCTTTTTCTTTATATGTGGAGGTCTATTATTTAAAATGTGTTCTTATTTTTGTTTTCTCGATTGAATTGGGAAGAAGGTTTAGTTTTTTTACTTATTATGACATAATTTGTTGATTGAAATATTTGTCTGTAGAAAAATAATTACTAATTAACACTTTCTTAATTTGCTAGCATATAGTAATTATTTTGGCATTTATCATAATTAATCTTGCCCCTTTATGAAATTTGAAATAAAGTTAGTACCCTACTACTTTAAATAAAGTTAATACTCCACTTTCTTGGAATAAAAAATCTTTTTGAGTAATTATAACAACCTCTAAAATGTTGTATGTCGGTATTTTAATTCTCGACGAAACAGTACAGCCTCTATATTTTGGGCATAACTTTTCATAGTTTGGTCCAAATTAGGTGATTCAAATTTTTGAGTAACCACAACATCATTACCTACAACTTTAATGAAGAACACATCTTAAGATTCAGAGTATAAGTAGATCAAATAAATTAATCTTTGCAAGATATAGTGATGTGGCGGAATTGAGTATTTATAGAAGCAAATTCATATCTCACTGTAGATTGCTCCAAATTGGTTGATTCTTGAACTATATGAAACTAGACTTCCATATATACAATTATTATGAGACACCAAATCCTAATAAGGAATTTATCTTATTCAAACGCAGCTTCGAAAAAGAGTATTCTGTTAAAAAGAACTCATCTTACCTACCATGGAAACATCTAGATACATTTGACATCATTCATGACATAAATTGTCCTCCATTTAACATCATCCATGACATCAATATATTCCATTAAATTTTCAGATTTTTCTTTATAATTATTTTATTTATTGTTAGGTCACTCTTTCCCACCTATAAATACCCACCTTATTTCCTCATTTTATTCATCAAGCTTTCTTAAGCATTTCCTCTCTCTATATACTTCTTCTCAAATGTAGTTTTAGTTTTAGTAGTATAAAAATACTACTCCGATTATTCTTATACTCCGGGTAGTACACAAAACGCTCCAGCGAGAAGAAAAGGCTAGGGGTCCAAGAGTGTTCCAATTCAGAGTAAACCTTCAGATTTAAGGTATGTAAGGCTTTCATAGCATTGGATTGAGTTCGTCCATGCGCCCAATATTTAAATTCATTATAATTGAGTTATAGTTGAGTTTTATCCAAATCTTGAATTCTAGATGAATTAATTCTTCTTCTATTAAGTTTGATATATTTATGCATTAATATTATTATTGTTATCTCTCATATTATTGGAATTATTGTTCATAGCTACTTTCCCATGAATCCTAATTGATTTTATGTTAATGAATATTTTTACACATGTTTTGAGTAAAGATGTTGACTTTTTATTATTTTCATTGATAAAAAGAAAGTTATATGAATTCATATTATATATGTATTTTATTGAGTTTTAAAAGAGCAAAAGAGTTGAGTTTGAATGAATTTGAGCAAATGATATTTTGAGCAAGATGTTTTGATGAGATGTAAATGATGTTTTTTGGAAGTATAATGATTGATGAACATGAAATGAGATGAGTTTGATGATTTAAATTAAAGTCCAATGAGACTAGATGATGAGTTTAATATGAGCACATATTTTGGGAGTAGTATTGAGCACCGAGTTGGGTAAGAGTTTAATTGACTCAAACCCCAGAACTACGTATCCAGCGTAGGATGGAGGCTATGCCTCTTAAGTCCCAAAAAGAGGACTTTGATGAATGGATCCAAGATGGTGATGTCCTTTACCCTGGCAAGGTATTGGATGGATGTGGCAACGACCTCGCTTCGTTGTATCATCGCTAGCTCATAAGTGATGGTTGTCGGTTAGAGAAACTCCCAACTGAGTAAGCATTGCTTATTACTATTATTTTTATTATTATATTTTAAACTTGCATTACATATTCATGTTGAGATGATGTTGAGTTCTGAGCTGAGTTTTATTGAGAGGAGTTTCTTGATATATGTCCTTACCTTCCTGCCATTTTACATACTCGTACATTCCACGTACTGACGTCATTCGACCTGCATCGTTTTATGATGCAGATACAGGTGTTAGAGATCCTCAACAGGCGCATCGTTGAAGATCATTTCTTTTCAGCTATTTGGTGAGTCCTTCTTGTATTCGAAGGAACTCCTTATCCTTTTATTATTGTTGAGTGTGATGTTTCTTTTGAGGTATCCATGGACATGTCATTGGCACCATCTAAGAGTATTAGAGGCTTCATAGACAGAGTTTGATGATGTAATCGGAGTAGTTCTCCTTAGAAACTATATCTTCTAAGAATTATCTATTTTTCCTTTGATTATGACAAGCCCACATTAGTATTCTTAAGTCTTCCGCTGATGAATAAATAAGAAATGAGACCAAGTGGTTCTCTCAGAAGCGAGAAATGATTTCTGAGTGCCGGCCACGCCTAGGGTACCCTCTCGGGGCATGACAAACTTGGTATCAGAGCACAGAGTTCAACAGTCCTAGGGTGTCTATGAAGCCGTGTCTAGTAGAGTCTTGTTTATGGGTGTGTCGTGTACCACACTTATAATCAGGAAGCTATAGGACATTAGGAATGATTTCACTTCTTTCATAATCTGAGTTCGTGCGATAGAGTTTAACTCTATAAAAGCTTTCTTTCTAATTCGTGCATTTACACGTTTCAGACATGCCTCATAAACATTTAGCTAGTCAGAGGAACGCTGCCAGCACTGAGGTTCCACAGTCAGTGATGCCTCCACGGAGAACTAAGGGCCGACCTGCAAGGTCTACTGAGGTGCCCCAAGTACCTACTGTTCAGACCACTCCTACTTCTGAGGAAGATTTTCGAGGAGCGATTGCTATGCTCACCCAGTTGGTGGCTGCTCGAAATAGTAGACAGAGTTCACCAACTCCTAGCTCTAGTTATCAAAAGTCGTCTGCTGCCACGAGGATCAGAGGAAAACCACTATGTGCTAGATGTGGGAGGCTCTATTTGGGAGAGTGTCGTGTGGGCACCAATTCTTGCTACGGATGTGGAAAGATAGGTCACTTCCAGAATGATTGTCCTTCAAAAAGGCAGGGAGATGGAAGTAGTAGAGCTCAGTTTTCTTCTGCAGCTCCACAGAATAGAGGTAATCATAGAGGTGCAGCTTCAAGTGCAGGTGGGGGAACCAACCGTCTGTATGCTATGGGTAGTCGCCAAGACCAAGAAAACGCACCCGATGTTGTTACTGGTATGCTTCGAGTCCTTTCTTTTGATGTGTATGCATTACTTGATCCAGGTTCTACATTATCTTTTGTGACTCCTTACTTGGCTAGTAAATTTGAGATCCTTCCTGAGTGTCTTCTTGAGCCTTTCAGTGTGTCTACTCCTGTTGGTGATTCTATCTTAGCTGAGAGGGTCTATAGAAATTGTACTATGTCAATCTATCATAGGGATACCATGGATGACTTAGTTGAGTTGGACATGGTTGATTTTGATGTGATTCTTGGTATGGACTGGCTTTATTCTTGTTATGCTTCGGTTGATTGTAGGACCCGAATTGTCAAGTTTCAATTTCCAAACGAGCCTATCTTAGAGTGGAAGGGGAATTCTGTAGTGCCTAGGGGTAAATTTATTTCCTACCTTAAGGCCAGAAAATTAATCTCTAAGGGATGTATATATCATATAGTTCGAGTCAAAAATATTAATGATCAGACTCCATCTCTTGAGTCAGTTCCCATTGTGAATGAGTTTCCTGAAGTCTTTCCTGAGGATCTACCCGGAATCCCTCCTGATAGAGAGATAAACTTTGGTATTGATGTCCTTCCTGATACACAACCTATCTCCATTCCTCCTTATAGGATGGCTCCTGCCGAGTTGAAAAAACAATTGAAAGACCTCCTAGATAAGGGGTTTATTAGGCCAAATGTCTCACCTTAAGGCGCTCCTGTCCTATTCGTGCAAAAGAAAGATGGGTCCCTTAGAATGTGTATTGATTACCGACAACTAAACAAGGTCACCATTAAAAACAAGTACCCTCTCCCCAGAATAGATGATTTATTTGACCAATTTCAGGATGCCACATGCTTCTCTAAGATAGACCTCAGATTAGGCTATCACCAGTTGAAAGTGAGAGAATGTGACATCCCAAAGACGGCTTTTCGAACCCGCTATGGTCATTTTGAGTTTCTTGTTATGTCCTTTGGATTGACACATGCTCCAGCAGCTTTTATGGACCTCATGAACCGAGTATTCAAGCCATACCTAGATACGTTTGTAATTGTCTTCATCGATGATATTTTGGTCTACTCTAGAAGTAAGAGTGAGCATGCTAATCACCTTAGGATTGTCCTTCAAACTCTTAAGGAGGAGGAGTTGTATGCTAAGTTTTCAAAGTGTGAGTTTTGGCTTGAGTCTGTAGCATTTCTAGGCCATATTATATCTAGGGATGGAATCCAAGTTGATACTCAAAAGATTGAGGCAGTTAAGAACTGGCCCCGACCCACCTCTCCAACCGACATAAGGAGTTTCTTAGGTTTGGCTGGTTACTACAGGAGGTTTGTTGAGGGATTTTCATCCATATCCTCACCATTGACTAAGCTAACTTAGAAGAAGGCTAAGTTTCAATGGTCTGATGCTTGTGAGAAAAGTTTTCAAGAGTTGAAAGCTAGATTGACTACTGCTTCAGTACTATCCCTACCCGAAGGAACAAATGGTTTTGTAATCTATTGTGATGCTTCAAGAGTTGGGTTGGGATGTGTATTAATGCAGAAAGGTAAGGTCATTGCATATGCCTCCAGGTAGCTTAAGACTCATGAGAGGAACTACCCCACTCATGACCTTGAGTTGGCAGCTGTGGCATTTTCTACCACCCAGGTAAAGCAAATGTAGTTGCTGATGCTCTTAGCAGGTTATCTATGGGGAGTACAACCCATGTGGAAGAGGAAAAGAAGGAGTTGGCAAAGGAAGTGAATAGACTTGCGCGTTTGGGAGTTTAACTTATTGACTCTAGTGAGGGTGGTACAATAGTACGAAATGAAGCTGAATCATCTCTAGTTGCAGAGGTGAAAGAAAAGCAAGATCAGGATCCCATTCTTCTTCAACTGAAGGATGAGGTTCACAAGCAGAAGGTAATAGCTTTTACCAAAGGGGGAGATGGAGTGTTGAGATATCAAGAAAGATTATGTGTTCCAAGTGTTGATGGTATTAGGGAGAGAATCAAGAAAGAAGCCCATAATTCTAAGTATTCCATCCATCCAGGTTCAACAAAGATGTATCATGACTTGAGAGAAGTATACTGGTGGAGTGGAATGAAGAGAGATATAGCAGAGCTTGTGTCCAAGTGCCCGAATTGCCAACAAGTTAAAGTTGAGCACCAAAGGCCTTGTGGAGTGGCTCAGAATATAGAGATCCCGGAATGGAAGTGGGAAATGATCAATATGGACTTTATTACCAGTTTACCACGAACCCGCAAACAACATGACTCTATTTGGGTGATTGTGGATAGGATGACCAAATTGGCCCATTTTTTGTCGGTTAAGACTACGAACATTGCAGAGGATTATGCCAAACTGTATCTTAGAGAGATTGTTAGACTGCATAGAGTTCCTTTGTCTATCATCTCTGATAGGGGAGCTCAATTTACTGCTCAGTTTTGGAAGTCATTTCAGAAGGGCTTGGGTTCAAGAGTGAACCTTAGTACTGCTTTTCATCCGCAAACAGATGGCCAGGCAGAGCGTACGATACAAACTTTGGAGGATATGTTAAGAGCCTGTGTCATTGACTTCAAAGGTAATTGGGATGATCATTTACCTCTTATTGAGTTTGAATACAATAATAGTTTCCATTCGAGTATTCAAATGGCTCCTTATGAAGCTCTGTATGGGAGAAGATGTAGATCACTAATTGGTTGGTTTGAAATTGGTGAAGCTGAGTTGATTGGACCAGACTTGGTTCACCAAGCTATGGAGAAGGTGAAAACCATACAAGAGAGGTTGAGGACTGCTCAAAGTCGCCAGAAATCCTACACTGATGTTAGAAGAAGAGATTTGGAGTTTGAAGTGTACGATTGGGTATACTTGAAAGTTTCACCCATGAAGGGTGTGATGAGATTTGGAAAGAAAGGGAAGCTTAGTCCCCGCTACATTAGTCCTTATCAGATTATGAGGAGGGTAGGTAACGTAGCCTATGAATTGGAGTTGCCTCCAGAATTAGCTTCTATTCATCCCGTGTGTCACATCTCTATGCTTAAGAAGTGTTTGGGAGATCCTTCACTTGTTGTCCCAGCTGAGAGCATTGGGGTGAAAGAGAGTTTGAGTTATGAAAAGATTCCAGTTCAAATTCTTGATCATCAGGTTCACAAATTAAGAACTAAGGAAGTGGCATCTGTCAAAGTCCTATGGCGAAATCAATTTGTTGAAGAGGCTACATGGGAAGCTGAAGAAGATATGAAGGCTAACTATCCTCATCTATTTATGCCTTCTGATGACGATATTCAAGGTAATATTCCTTACTTCTACCTTTGAGTCGATGTTTATTCTTGAGTTTGAGTCATTAACCATTTGAGTATCGGAGTTGATGTATTGATGATATTCATTCTTTATGTCTCCTATTTTCATCTTCATTCGAGGACGAATGATCCCAAGGGGGAGATATTGTAACAACCCCTAAAATGTTGTATGTCGGTATTTCAATTCTCGACAAAAATAATGCAGCCTCTGTATTTTAGGCATAACTTTTCATAGGTTGGTCCAAATTAGGTGATTCAAATTACTGGGTAATCACAACATCCTTACCTACAACTTTCATGAAGAACAGAACTTCAAATTCGGAGTATAAGTAGGTCAAATAAATTAATCTTTGCAAGATATAGTGATGTGGCGGAATTGAGTGTTTATAGAAGAAAATTCATATCTCACTGTAGATTGCTCCAAATTGGTTGATTCTTGAACTATATGAAACTAGACTTCCATATATACAATTATTATGAGACACCAAATCCTAATAAGGAATTTATCTTATTCAAACGCAGCTTCGAAAAAGAGTATTCTGTTAAAAAGAACTCATCTTACCTACCATGGAAACATCTAGATACATTTGACATCATTCATGACATAAATTGTCCTCCATTTAACATCATCCATGAAATCAATATATTCCATTAAATTTTCAGATTTTTCTTTATAATTACTTTATTTATTGTTAGGTCACTCTTTCCCACCTATAAATACCCACCTTATTTCCTCATTTTATTCATCAAGCTTTCTTAAGCATTTCTTCTCTCTATATACTTCTTCTCAAATATAGTTTTAGTTTTAGTAGTATAAAAATACTACTCCGATTATTCTTATACTCCGGGTAGTACACAAAACGCTCCAGCGAGAAGAAAAGGCTAGGGGTCCAAGAGTGTTCCAATTCGGAGTAAACCTTCGGATTTAAGGTATGTAAGACTTTCATAGCATTGGATTGAGTTCGTCCATGCGCCCAATATTTAAATTCATTATAATTGAGTTATAGTTGAGTTTTATCCAAATCTTGAATTCTAGATGAATTAATTCTTCTTCTATTAAGTTTGATATATTTATGCATTAATATTATTATTGTTATCTCTCATATTATTGGAATTATTGTTCATGGCTACTTTCCCATGAATCCTAATTGATTTGATGTTCATGAATATTTTTACACATGTTTTGAGTAAAGATGTTGGCTTTTTATTATTTTCATTGATTAAAAGAAAGTTATATGAATTCATACTATATATGTATTTTATTGAGTTTTAAAAGAGCAAAAGAGTTGAGTTTGAATGAATTTGAGCAAATGATATTTTGAGCAAGATGTTTTGATGAGATGTAAATAATGTTTTTTGGAAGTATAATGATTGATGAACAAGAAATGAGATGAGTTTGATGATTTAAATTAAAGTCCAATGAGACTAGATGATGAGTTTAATATGAGAACATATTTTGGGAGTAGTATTGAGCACCGAGTTGGGTAAGAGTTTAATTGACTCAAACCCCAGAACTACGTAGCCAGCGTAGGATGGAGGCTATGCCTCTTAAGTCCCAAAAAGAGGACTTTGATGAGTGGATCCAAGATGGTGATTTCCTTTACCCTGGCAAGGTATTGGATGGATGTGGCAACGACATCACTTCGTTGTATCATCGCTAGCTCATAAGTGATGGTTGTCGGTTATAGAAACTCTCAACTGAGTAAGCATTGCTTATTACTATTATTTTTATTATTATATTTTAAACTTGCATTACATATTCATGTTGAGATGATGTTGAGTTCTGAGCTGAGTTTTCTTGAGAGGAGTTTCTTGATATCTGTCCTTACCTTCCTGCCATTTTACATACTCGTACATTCCACGTACTGACATCATTCAACCTGCATCGTTTTATGATGCAGATACAGGTGTTAGAGATCCTCAACAGGCGCATCGTTGACGATCATTTCTTTTCAGCTATTTGGTGAGTCCTTCTTGTATTCGAAGGAACTCCCTATCCTTTTATTATTGTTGAGTGTGATGTTTCTTTTGAGGTAGCCATGGACATGTCATTGGCACCATCTAAGAGTATTAGAGGCTTCATAGAGAGAGTTTGATGATGTAATCGGAGTAGTTCTCCTTAGAAACTATATCTTCTAAGAATTATCTATTTTTCCTTTGATTATGACAAGCCCACATTAGTATTCTTAAGTCTTCCGCTGATGAATAAATAAGAAATGAGACCAAGTGGTTCTCTCAGAAGCCAGAAATGATTTCTGAGTACCGGTCACGCCTAGGGTACCCTCTCGGGGCGTGACAGTAATTTTTGGAGCAAATCTTGGAAAGTTGATTGTTTTGTCTTACTTATTTGAAATTTTGAATTAAAAAAATTTGGCCAGTTGTCTTTGTTGATGGAGATTGTCTTTTACCCGTGTCTATAAAGACAGAGATAAAACACAAAAAAGGTTGAGAACAAAAAATAGAGAGAGTGAAGTAAGAAAAAAATATTTTTTACATTTCTTACATCTCTAACAAAAACAAAACAATAAGAAGAGTTGTCTTACCCGCTTTACTATTATTTTGTTTGTTCTCAACATTACAAGTTAGATTTTATTTGTCTATCCTTCCTAACTGAAGAATCCAAGTAGTCCTGATCTTTTTCTTTATATGTGGAGGTCTATTATTTAAAATGTGTTCTTATTTTTTTTTCTCGATTGAATTGAGAAGGTTTAGTGTTTTACTTATTATGACATAATTTGTTGATTGAAATATTTGTCTGTAGAAAAATAATTACTAATTAACACTTTCTTAATTTGTTGGCATATAGTAATTATTTTGGCATTTATAATAATTAATCTCGCCCCTTTATGAAATTTGAAATAAAGTTAGTATCCTACTACTTTAAATAAAGTTAATACTCCACTTTCTTGGAATAAAAAATCTTTTTGAGTAATTTTAGAAGCAAATCTTGGAAAGTTGATTGCTTTGTCATACCTATTTTAAATTTAGAATTAAAGAAATTTGGTCAGTTGTCTTTGTTGATGGGGATTGTCTTTTATCCGTGTCTATAAAGACAGATATAAAACAAAAAAAAGGGGGAGAACAAAAAATAGAGAGAGTGAAGAAAAAAGGAAAATATTTTTTACCTTTCTTACATCTCTAACAAAAACAAAACAATAAGAAGAGTTGTCTTACACGCTTTAATATTATTTTGTTTGTTATCAACATCACAAGTTAGATTTTATTTGTCTATCCTTCCTAACTGAAGCATCCAGGTAGTCCGGATCTTTTTCTTCATATGTGGAGGTCTATTATTTAAAATGTGTTCTTATTTTTTTTTTCTCGATTGAATTGGAAGAAGGTTTAGTGTTTTACTTACTATGACATAATTTGTTGATTGAAATATTTGTCAGTAGAAAGTGAGCTGACTTAGTCATTCTATCAACAATTACCCAAATCGAGTTATGACGTTTCCGGGTATGAGGCAAACCCACTACAAAATCCATATTCACATCTTTCCATCAGCAACCATATTGGCTTTACCCGGATGATAGTATACACTCATGTCATAGTCCTTAAGGAGTTCTAGCCACCTTCTTTGCCTTAGATTAAGGTCCTTTTGGGTGAATACATATTGAAGACTCTTATGATCAGTATACACATCCACATGCACCCCATAGAGGTAATGCCTCCAAATCTTCAGAGCAAAAACAACGGCCGCCAATTCAAGGTCATGGGTAGGGTAGTTGCGCTCATGCACCTTTAATTGCCTAGAAGCATAGACTATTAAAATAGGAGCAGAGGTAAGTCGATCTTTTAAGGTCTGGAAACTCTTCTCACACTCATCTGTCCATATGAATTTGGATTTCTTTTGGGTCAATTTTGTCATAGGAGATGAAATGGAAGAAAAGACTTTGACGAACCTTCTATAGTACCCGGCTAGACCTAAGAAGCTCCTAATGTCTGAAGGAGATAATGGTCTAGGCCAATTTTTGACTGCCTCTATTTTCTTAGGATCAACCTTGATTCCATCACCGGACACTACGTGACCAAGAAATGCTACCTCCTTTAACCAAAATTCACACTTACTAAATTTTGCAAATAATTGCCTATCCCTCAATGTTTGAAGCACAACTCTCAAGTGATTTTTATGTTCTTCCTCACCCCGAGAGTAAATTAAAATATCATCAATGAAGACTACTACAAAGGTATCAAGGTAAGGTTTGAACACCCTATTCATTAAGTCCATAAACACCGCCGGTGCATTCGTCAACCCAAAACTCATCACCACAAACTCATAGTGACCATACCTTGTTCAAAAGGCTGTTTTGGGAATGTCACACTCCTTTACCCGTAGTTGGTGGTAGCCGGACCGAATGTCGATCTTGGAGAAGTGACTTGCCCCTTGTAATTGATCAAACAAGTCATCTATTCTAGGGAGTGGGTACTTGTTCTTAATGGTCATCTTATTTAATTGCCGGTAGTCTATGCACATTCGAAGTGACCTATCCTTCTTTCTTACAAATAAAACGGGAGCACCCCATGGCGAAATACTTGGTCTTATGAACCCCTTCTCTAACAAGTCCTTTAATTGTTCCTTCAGCTCTTTCAATTCTGTTGGGGCCATGCGGTAAGGAGGAATAGAGATAGGTTGGGTATCGGGGAGGAGATCGATACCAAAATCAACTTCCCTTTCGGGAGGGACACCGGGAAGGTCATCAGGAAAGACATCAGGGAATTCATTGACTATAGGAACTGACTCAAGAGAAGGACTTTTGGAGTTGACATCCCTAACCCTCACAATATGGTAAATACATCCCTTAGAAATCATTTTGCGAGCCTTAAGATAAGAAATAAACTGACCCTTCACCACAGAATTAAGACCCTGCCATTCAATAACAGGCTCATTTAGAAATTGGAACTTGACTCGACGATTCCTACAATCTATGGAAGCATAAGATGCATGTAACCAATCCATCCCAAGAATGACATCGAAATCTATCATGTCAAGCTCAATGAGATCACAAGGAATAACTTTATGCAAGATAGACACAAGGCAAACCCTATAGACCTTTCTAGCAATAACTGACTCACCAACAGGGGTAGACACCAAATAAGGCTCTAATAACATTTCACGTAAAACATCAAATCTATTAGAAAGGAATGGTGTAACAAAAGATAAATTTACACCCGGATCTAATAGTGCATACACATCAAAAAAAAAGACCTTTAACATACCGGTAATGACATTGGGTGCATCCTCAACCTCTTGTCTCCCATGCAAGGCGTAAAAGCGATTGGTGCGTTGGACACCTCCTTGGACTTGTTCACCATGAGCAATTTGTCCTTGAGTCCTACCACCACCATATCTACAATCCTTAGCATGGTGGCCCAGCTTGCCACACTTAAAGCATGCATTGGAGCCGGCTAAGCATTCCCCTTTGTGAGTCCTTCCACACTTCTTGCAAGTGGGAAAAGTTTGAGTAGCAACATTCTCTCTTGGAATCATTGGTTTACCACTCTTGTCCTTGTTGAACTTTGGAGGAGGAGTATTGGTGGAACCTTGTCCCATAAATCGTTGCCCACCTTGGCCTTTGCCATTGTTACCATAATCGGACCTTTGAGGGTTAAACCCTCCACCATCCACTCTAGCCTTTTTGAACCCCCTTGATCTCTCTTTAAGCTTCTCTTCTTCAATTTGTTCTGCGTAAGTCATTAACCGAGAGATATCCATCTCCTTGACCAACATGGCCGTTTCGCACTCCTTGGACACCAAGCTTGACACACCGGAAATAAACTTGCTCATCCTAGCTCTTGGGTCAGAGACCATAAAGGGAGCATACTTTGACAACTTAGTGAATTTGAGAGCATACTCCCTCACACTCATACTTCCTTGACGGAGGTTGATGAACTCTTGGATTTTGGCCTCCCTTAGCTCTAATGGGAAAAAGCGGTCTAGGAAGGCACCTTTGAACTCTTCCCATCCTATCGATCCTATTTCTTCATCCCTCTCAACAACCCATTGTTCGTACCACACTCGAGATACACCTTTGAGTTGATAGGCCACTAGCTCGGCCTTCTTATTTGGTGGCACACCCATGATAGCCATAATCCGGTACACCTCATTAATGAACTCCATAGGGTCCTCATCTAGTTTAGAACCATCGAACTCGGGTGGATTCATCCTTTGGAAATCCCGAATTCTAGAGGCTGGATTTTGCATTTGGGGAGGAGGAACACCTAGATTCCCTTGGTTAGCTATGACTTGAGCTAACAAAGTAATAACACTGCGAAACTCGGCATGGGTTACCCCGTCCTCATGATGTTGGGCATTAGGAATCGGAGGAGTTTGGTCCTCATCGTCAACCCTTGCTCTTTGAGGTGGTCTTCCACGAGTCATTATCTATAGAACACAAAATGGGTCGTTAGTTAAAGGAAAGCTTAGGACACTCTAAGGCACGACATGAATTTGAAAGAACTGAAAATTTTCCTAAACGCCTCATAGTCTCTTATTCATAATTGTGGCGCGCTTCACAACCATGAACAAGAACCTATTCGACGCGGCATGTTGGACTTCTAAGGATCATTCAAAACCTCGGGCTCTGATACCAAGTTTGTCATGACCCAAGCCTAGGGCCTAGACGTGACATAGCGAATGAGGAACCCGAAAGTACCTCAAACAAGCCTCTTAGCATTTTTTAGCCTTTCATAGGTAATGATGATAAATAAACAAGTAGAAATCATAATAAATCTTCAACTTACATATGTCGAACAATACCTCTAACTATTTGATTTAACGGGGCTAAGACAAATCCCTAGCTCACCCTCAATCATAATAGAAGAAATTTCATAGTAAAACCTCTTAACATATCATAAGTTAGAAATATAAAGGAATATTGTTCCCGGAACATGGGAACTCACCAAAAGTAGTCTTCAAACGAAGTCTCAACTAGCCACGTGGAGGAGAACGAGGAGGAGCACTGATCCCTACATGGTGATATCATGTAGGCAAAAGAGTATGCGTTAGTACTTTGAATGTACTAAGTATGTAAGGATGCATGAACATTGAGGAAACATTAAAACATTTATGTAATATGAAATATAATTTAATGTATGCATAATAAATCATATATATATCCTTTAAAACATTCATTTTGTGGGAAATTCACTATAACCGACATTTAAGACCATGCGAGTTATTACATGGAATCCAACATAACCCCCTACGTTGGCCGGAGAGACTACTTGCCGGGTAGAACTCCGTCAACTTCATTTATTTCTTTAACTTTAACTTTAAGGGCTTTTTATGGATCCATTAGCCTAAGCCTACAAGGGCTCCTATATTGGCACATAGTTAATGATACAAGGGGTTGCTACTAGGATTCCCTTACCGAATCCCACCTCAATGCCTCATTCGGTGCTAAGTCAATCCCACGGAATAGTTTAATACTTCAAAATATTCATAGCATATAACTTGAAAATTCAAACATCATATTCGATAGAATAGCTCATTAAAACATTTGATAATTCAAATATGCAAGAATTGTCCTTATTGCATAAAGAATCCATCATTCATATCATTTCATCATTCTTTCATTTCATAAGACTCCCTTTTTGATCATAGATATTGCTTTCATAAACATTCATTTGGAGTCAAGGCTTTCAAGTCAAACTTTATTAAAAACATAGTAAAACTAGATGGGTTCAAATCACTTCAACTTGCAAATATGTATGTAAATAAATATACATAAATACTTTGAAATCCATTAATTAAAAATCATGCTTTAAACAACCCACCATGAATTTCAAGAACCTTTAAATAGATAATAGAGGAATTACTTGTAAACCATCAATTCATACATATTAAATTGTGTTACATCAAAATAGAGCAAGAATCATTAGTTTAACCATTATTCATACTATTAAGTAAAAATAAGAATTACCATAAGAAAATATTAATTGAAATCAAGAGACTTAATTGAAAGAGTTTTTGGACTACATGGGTGGAAGAATCCATGGATAAATACCCACATAACTTAGAGTAGAGCTTAAGGAAAATAAATATAATTTATCATATAATCAAAATAATTTAGATATGAGAGTGGAAGGAATACTCTCATTGAAGCCTTACATACCTGGAAACCGAAGCTTTAGTTGGTACCGAAAGACTTAATGAACACTCTTGAGTCCTAGCTTCTCTCCTCGCCGGAACATTTTATGTACTACCCGGAGTATATGAATCACCGGAATAGTATTTCTTCACTACTAAGAACTAAAACTATATTTAAGAATGTGTAAAGAAGTGTATAGAGAGAAAATTTGCTTGAGAAAGCTTGATGAATAAAATAAGGAAATAAGGTGGGTATTTATAGGTGGGAAAGAGGGACCTAACAATAAATAAAATAATTATAAATAAAAATTTGAAAATTTAGTGGAATATATAGATGTCATGGATGATGTTAAATGGAGGACAATTTATGTCATTAGTGATGTCAAATGTATCTAGATCTTTCTATGGTAGGTGAAATGAGTTATCTTTGACAGAATACTCTTTTTGGGAGCTGCGTTTGAATAAGATAAATTCCTTATTAGGATTTGGTGTCTTCATAAGAATTGTAGATATGGAAGTCTAGTTTCATATCGTTCAAAAATCAACCAATTTGGATAAACCTACAGTGAGATATGATTTTTCTTGTATAAACACTCATTTCCGTCACATCATCCTATCTTACAAAAATTAATTTATTTGACCTACTTAAACTCCGAATCTTAAAATATGGTCTTCATAAATGTTGTAGGTAATGATCTCGTGATTACTCAAAAATTTGAGTCACTCAATTTGGATATTCCTATAAAAAGTTATGACCAAAATACAGAGGCTGTATCATGTTTAGGCTAAAATTAAAACATCGTATACAACGTTTTTAGGGGATGTTACATTATCTCCCCCTTGGGAACATTCGTCCTCGAATGAGAAAAGACTTATCTTGAGTAGAGTAGAGTGTTAACAAACAACCTATCATTAATGCAACAGTGTAATTTAAAATATCATTTAAAATATATTTTATAATTTTGCAAGCATATGACAAGAAAAGTTGAGATGTAAAGATTTCAAGTAATTGAGCAAGGGCAACTTAATACCTTAGGTTTGGGTAGAGGGGAAAAGATGAGGGTATCTCTTAATCATATCTGCTTCCGCTTCCCATGTTGTACTTTCTATTTGTTGATTCCTCTAAAGAACTTTAACAGATGCAACTTCTTTGTTCCTCAATCTCTTAACTTGCCGGTCCAAAATTTCCACAGGAACTTCTTCATAGGTCAAGTTTTCTTCAATATTCACTACTCCCATAGGTACAATGGAACTAGGATCACCCACATGTTTTTTCAACATAGATACGTGAAACACCGGATGAACCATGGCCATTTCCAATGGTAATTCCAACTCATATGCAACCTTACCAACACGTCTCACGATTCTATAAGGCCCTACATACCTAGGGCTCAATTTCCCTTTCTTACCAAATCGAACCACACCTTTCATGGGTGAAACCTTCAGATACACCCAATCATCCACATTAAACTCAAGATCCCTTCTTCTAGTGTCAGAATAGGACTTTTGACGTCTTTGAGCCGTCTTCAACCTTTCTCTAATGATCTTCACCTTCTCTAAAGCATCAAGTACCAAATCGGGGCCCAACAAGGTCATCTTACCTACTTCGAACCAACCAACAAGTGATCTACATCGTCTCCCATACAAAGCTTCAAACGGCGCCATCTCAATACTTGAGTGGTAACTATTATTATAGGCAAACTCGATGAGAGGTGGATGATCATCCCAATTCCCTTTAAACTCCAACACACAAGCCCTAAACATATCCTCTAGTGTTTGAATCGTCCTTTCGGCTTGCCCATTCGTTTGAGGATGGAATGTTGTGCTCAACTTTACCTTAGTACCGAGGCCTTTTTGAAATGATCTCCAGAAATGAAAAGTGAATTGGGTACCACAATCCGAAATAATGGATAAAGGCACACCATGCAACCTCACCAACTCCCGAATATACAACTTGGCATAGTCTTCGGCACTATAGGAAGTTTTAACTGGTAGGAAGTGAGCTGACTTAGTCATTCTATCAACAATTACCCAAATCGAGTCATGACGTTTCCGGGTATGAGGCAAACCCACTACAAAATCCATATTCACATCTTCCCACTTCCAAGTTGGGATTTCAATGTCTTGGGCTAGGCCACCCGGCCTTTGATGTTCGGCCTTCACTTGTTGGCAATTCGTACATTCGGACACAAACCTTGCTATGTCCTTCTTCATGCCACCCCACCAATACAACTCCTTTAAGTCTCGGTACATTTTTGTTGAACCGGGATGAATGGAGTATGTAGAATTATGAGCCTCCATCATGATCAAACTCCTTAGGCCATCAACATTTGGAACACATATTCGACCTTGATAGTATAGTACCCCATCTCCCCGTGGGAAAAGACCTCTATCTTCTTTTCCTTTACCAACTTCTTTAACTCGATAAACTTTGGGTCAAGATCTTGCTTGGATTTAACATCCACCACCAAAGAGGATTCAGACCTATTTTGAACAACTATACCCCCATCATTAGTACTACCCAACTTCACCCCTAATCTAGCCAATCGGTGAACATCTTTCACCAACTCCCTCTTCCTTTCATCAACATGGGCCACACTCCCCATAGACACTCTACTAAGTGTATCAGCAACCACATTGGCTTTACCCGGATGATAGTTCACACTCATGTCATAGTCCTTAAGGAGCTCTAGCCACCTTCCTTGCCTTAGATTAAGGTCCTTTTAGGTGAATACATATTGAAGACTCTTATGATCAGTATACACATCCACGTGCACCCCATAGAGGTAATGCCTCCAAATCTTCAGAGCAAAAACAACGGCCGCCAATTCAAGGTCATGGGTAGGGTAGTTGCGCTCATGCACCTTTAATTGCCTAGAAGCATAGGCTATTACCTTGCCTTTTTGCATTAAGACACAACCTAAACCAACCTTTGAAGCATCACAATAAACTACAAACCCTTCTAATCCTTCTAGGAGAGTCAAAATAGGAGCAGAGGTAAGTCGATCTTTTAAGGTCTGGAAACTCTTCTCACACTCATCTGTCCATATGAATTTGGATTTCTTTTGGGTCAATTTTGTCATAGGAGATGAGATGGAAGAAAAGCCTTTGACGAACCTTCTATAGTACCCAGCTAGACCTAAGAAGCTCCTAATGTCTGAAGGAGATTGTCACGCCCCGAGAGGGTACCCTAGGCGTGGCCGGCACTCAGAAACCATCTCTGGCTTCCGAGAGAACCACTTGGTCTCATTACTCATTTGTTCATCAGCGGAAGACTTAATAATACTAATGTGGGCTTGTCATAATCAAAGGAAAAATAGATAATTCTTAGAAGAAGTAGTTTCTAAGGAGAACTACTCCGATTACATCATCAAACTCTGTCTATGAAGCCTCTAATACTCTTAGATGGTGCCAATGACATGTCCATGGCTACCTCAAAAGAAACATCACACTCAACAATAATAAAAAGATAAGGAGTTCCTTCGAATACAAGAAGGACTTCACCAAATAGCTGAAAAGAAATGATCTTCAACGATGCGCCTGTTGAGGATCTCTAACACCTGTATCTGCATCATAAAATGATGCAGGTCGAATGAAGTCAGTACGTGGAATGTACGAGTATGTAAAATGGCAGGAAGGTAAGGACAGATATCAAGATACTCCTCTCAATAAAACTCAGCTCAGAACTCAACATCATCTCAACATGAATATGTAATGCAAGTTTAAAATATAATAATAAAAATAATAGTAATAAGCAATGCTTACTCAGTTGGGAGTTTCTCTAACCGACAACCATCACTTATGAGCTAGCGATGATACAACGAAGCGATGTCGTTGCCACATCCATCCAATACCTTGCCAGGGTAAAGGACATCACCATCTTGGATCCACTCATCAAAGTCCTCTTTTTGGGACTTAAGAGGCATAGCCTCCATCCTACGCTGGCTACGTAGTTCTGGGGTTTGAGTCAATTAAACTCTTACCCAACTCGGTGCTCAATACTACTCCCAAAATATGTGCTCATATTAAACTCATCATCTAGTCTCATTGGACTTTAATTTAAATCATCAAACTCATCTCATTACCTCTTCATCAATTATTATACTTCGAAAACATCATTTACATCTCATCAAAACATCTTGCTCAAAACATCATTTACTCAAAAAAAATCATTTAAACTCAATTCTTTTGCTCTTTCAAAACTCAATAAAATACATATATAGTATTAATTCATATCACTCTTTTTATCAATGAAAATATTAAAAAGCCAACATCTTTACTCAAAATATATGTAAAAATATAAATCAATTAGGATTCATGGGAAAGTAGCCATGAACAATAATTCCAATAATATGAGAGATAACAATAATAATAATATTAATGCATAAATATATCAAACTCAATAGAAGAAGAATTATTTCATTTAGAATTCAAGATTTGGATAAAACTCAACTATAACTCAATTATAATAAATTTAAATATTGGGCGCATGGACGAACTCAATCCAATGCTATGAAAGCCTTACATACCTTAAATCCGAAGGCTTACTCCGAATTGGAACACTCTTGGACCCCTAGCCTTTTCTTCTAGCCGGAGCGTTTTGTGTACTACCCGGAGTATAAGAATCACCGGAGTAGTATTTTTATACTACTAAGAACTAAAACTATATTTGAGAAGAAGTATATAGAGAGAAGAAATGCTTAAGAAAGCTTGATGAATAAAATGAGGAAATAAGGTGGGTATTTATAGGTGGGAAAGAGGGACCTAACAATAAATAAAATAATTATAAAGAAAAATCTGAAAATTTAATGGAATATATTGATGTCATGGATGATGTTAAATGGAGGACAATTTATGTCATGCATGATGTCAAATGCATCTAGATGTTTCCCTGGTAGGTAAGATGAGTTCTTTTTAACAGAATACTCATTTTCGAAGCTGCGTTTGAATAAGATAAATTCCTTATTAGGATTTGGTGTCTTCATAAGAATTGTAGATATGAAAGTCTAGTTTCATATAGTTCAAGAATCAACCAATTTGGAGCAACCTACAGTGAGATATGAATTTTCTTCTATCAACACTCAATTCCGTCACAGCACTATATCTTGCAAAGATTAATTTATTTAACCTACTTATACTCCGAATTTGAAGTTATGTTCTTCATGAAAGTTGTAGGTAAGGATGTTGTGAGTACCCAGAAATTTGAATCACCTAATGTGGACCAACCTATGAAGAGTTATGCCAAAATACAGAGGCTGTATTATTTTCATCGAGAATTGAAATACCGACATACAATATTTTAGGGGTTGTTACAATATCTTCCCCTTGGGATCATTCGTCCTCGAATGAAGATGAAAATAGGAGACATAAAGAATGAATATCATCAATACATCAATTTCTCAAAAACTCTGATACTCAAATGGTCAATGACTCAAACTCAAGAATAAACATCGATTCAAAGGTAGAAATAAGGATAATTACCTTGAATATCGTTATCAGAAGGCACAAATAGATGAGGATAGTTAGCCTTCATATCTTCTTCAGCTTCCCATGTAGCCTCTTCAACAAATTGATTTCGCCATAGGACTTTGACAGATGCCACTTCCTTAGTTCTTAATTTACGAACTTGACGATCAAGAATTTGAACTAGAACCTCGTCATAACTCATACTCTCTTTCACCCCAATGCTCTCAGCTGGGACAACAAGTGAAGGATCTCCCAAACACTTTTTAAGCATAGAGATGTGAAACACGGGATGAATAACAGCTAATTCTGGGGGCAACTCCAATTCATAGGCTACATTACCTACCCTCCTCATAATCTGATAAGGACCAATGTAGCGGGGACTAAGCTTCCCTTTCTTTCCAAATCTCATCACACCCTTCATGGGTGAAACTTTCAAGTATACCCAATCGTACACTTTGAACTCCAAATCTCTTCTTCTAACATCAGTGTAGGATTTTTGGCGACTTTGAGCAGTCCTCAACCTCTCTTGTATGGTTTTCACCTTCTCCATAGCTTGGTGAACCAAGTCTGGTCCAATCAACTCAGTTTCACCAACTTCAAACCAACCAATTGGTGATCTACATCTCCTCCCATACAGAGCTTCATAAGGAGCCATTTGAATACTCGAATGGAAACTATTATTGTATGCAAACTCAATAAGAGGTAAATGATCATCCCAATTACCTTTGAAGTCAATGACACAGGCTCTTAACATATCCTCCAAAGTCTGTATCGTACGCTCTGCCTGGCCATCTGTTTGCGGATGAAAAGCAGTACTAAGGTTCACTCTTGAACCCAAGCCCTTCTGAAATGTCTTCCAAAACTGAGCAGTAAATTGAGCTCCCCTATCAGAGATGATAGACAAAGGAACTCCATGCAGTCTAACAATCTCTCTAAGATACAGTTTGGTATAATCCTCTGCAGTGTTCGTAGTCTTAACCGGCAAGAAATGGGCCGATTTGGTCATCCTATCCACAATCACCCAAATAGAGTCATGTTGTTTACGGGTTCGTGGTAAACCGGTAATAAAGTCCATATTGATCATTTCCCACTTCCATTTCGGGATTTCTATATTTTGAGCCACTCCACAAGGCCTTTGGTGCTCAACTTTAACTTATTGGCAATTCGGGCACTTGGACACAAACTCTGCTATATCTCTCTTCATTCCACTCCACCAGTATACTTCTCTCAAGTCATGATACATCTTTGTTGAACCTGGATGGATGGAATACTTAGAATTATGGGCTTCTTTCATGATTCTCTCCCTAATACCATCAACACTTGGAACACATAATCTTTCTTGATATCTCAACACTCCATCTCCCCCTTTGGTAAAAGCCATTACCTTCTGCTTGTGAACCTCATCCTTCAATTGAAGAAGAATGGGATCCTAATCTTGCTTTTCTTTCACCTCTGCAACTAGAGATGATTCAGCCCTATTTCGTACTATTGTACCACCCTCACTAGAGTCAATAAGTTGAACTCCCAAACGCGCAAGTCTATGCACTTCCTTTGCCAACTCCTTCTTTTCCTCTTCCACATGGGTTGTACTCCCCATAGATAACCTGCTAAGAGCATCAGCAACTACATTTGCTTTACCTGGGTGGTAGAGAATGCTCATGTCATAATCCTTGAGCAACTCTAGCCATCTCCTCTGCCTCAAATTCAGCTCCTTCTGGCTGAATACATACTGTAAGCTTTTATGGTCTGTGAACACATCCACATATACACCATAAAGATAGTGATGCCAGATCTTAAGAGCAAATACCACAGCTGCCAACTCAAGGTCATGAGTGGGGTAGTTCCTCTCATGAGTCTTAACCTACCTGGAGGCATAGGCAATGACCTTACCTTTCTGCATCAATACACATCCCAACCCAACTCTTGAAGCATCACAATAGATTACAAAACCATCTGTTCCTTCGGGTAGGGATAGTACTGGAGCAGTAGTCAATCTAGCTTTCAACTCTTGAAAACTTTTCTCACAAGCATCAGACCATTGAAACTTAGCCTTCTTCTGAGTCAGCTTAGTCAATGGTGAGGATATGGATGAAAATCCCTCAATAAACCTCCTGTAGTAACCAGCCAAACCTAAGAAACTCCTTATGTCGGTTGGAGAGGTGGGTCGGGGCCAGTTCTTAACTGCCTCAATCTTTTGAGTATCAACTTGGATTCCATCCCCAGATATAATATGACCTAGGAATGCTACAGACTCAAGCCAAAACTCACACTTTGAAAACTTAGCATACAACTCCTTCTCCTTAAGAGTTTGAAGTACAATCCTAAGGTGATTAGCATGCTCACTCTTACTTCTAGAGTAGACCAAAATATCATCGATGAAGACAATTACAAACGTATCTAGGTATGGCTTGAATACTCAGTTCATGAGGTCCATAAAAGTTGCTGGAGCATTTGTCAATCCAAAGGACATAACAAGAAACTCAAAATGACCATAGCGGGTTCGAAAAGCCGTCTTCGGGATGTCACATTCTCTCACTTTCAACTGGTGATAGCCTGATCTGAGGTCTATCTTAGAGAAACATGTGGCACCCTGAAGTTGGTCAAATAAATCATATATTCTAGGGAGAGGGTACTTGTTTTTAATGGTGACCTTGTTTAGTTTTTGGTAATCAATGCACATTCTAAGGGACCCATCTTTCTTTCGCACGAATAGGACAGGAGCGCCCCAAGGTGAGACACTTGGCCTAATAAACCCCTTATCTAGGAGGTCTTTCAGTTGTTCTTTCAACTCTTTCAACTCAGCAGGAGCCATCCTATAAAGAGGAATGGAGATAGGTTGTGTATCAGGAAGGACATCAATACCAAAGTTTATCTCTCTATCAGGAGGGATTCCGGGTAGATCCTCAGGAAAGACTTCAGGAAACTCATTCACAATGGGAACTGACTCAAGAGATGGAGTCTGATCATTAATATTTTTGACTCGAACTATATGATATATACATCCCTTAGAGATTAATTTTCTGGCCTTAAGGTAGGAAATAAATTTACCCCTTGGCACTATAGAATTCCCCTTCCACTCTAAGATAGGCTCGTTTGGAAATTGAAACTTGACAATTCGGGTCCTACAATCAACCGAAGCATAACAAGAATAAAGCCAGTCCATACCAAGAATCACATCAAAATCAACCATGTCCAACTCAACTAAGTCAGCCATGGTATCCCTATGATAGATTGACACAGTACAATTTCTATAGACCCTCTCAGCTAAGATAGAATCACCAACAGGAGTAGACACACTGAAAGGCTCAAGAAGACACTCAGGAAGGATCTCAAATTTACTAGCCAAGTAAGGAGTAACAAAAGATAATGTAGCACCCGGATCAAGTAATGCATACACATCAAAAGAAAGGACTCGGAGCATACCAGTAACAACATCGGGTGCATTCTCTTGGTCTTGGCGACTACCCATAGCATACAGACGGTTGGTTCCCCCACCTGCACTTGAAGTTGCACCTCTATGATTACCTCTATTCTGTGGAGCTGAAGAAGAAAACTGAGCTCTACTACTTCCATCTCCCTGCCTTTTTGAAGGACACTCATTCTGGAAGTGACCTATCTTTCCACATCCATAGCAAGCATTGGTGCCCACACGACACTCTCCCAAATGGAGCCTCCCACATCTAGCACATGGTGGTTTTCCTCTAGAACCTTGAGCCATACTTAATTGGGACTGAGAACCTTGAGATCGAAAGTTTTGGTGACTTAGCGATCTCTGATCATACCTGGTATTAGGTGTAAAAGCATTTGTTGGGAAAGGTGCATAATTGGAAGACCTTTTCTGAAAGAAAGAATTGTTACCCTTCCCTTGCTTCTGCTCATTCTCATGCCCAGCAGACTTAGCCTTCTTGCTTAGGTGTTCTTCTCGGTCCTTTTTCTTGTCATCCTCAACCTGCTGAGCATACACCATCAATCTAGAAAAATCCATGTCAGAAATCATTAGCATTGCCTTACATTCTTTCTTTACATGTTTGCCTAGGCCAGAGACAAACTTCCTCATCTTAGACCTCATATGAGGAATCATTTCTGGGGCATATTTGGACAATTTAATAAACTTCAAACTATACTCTTTCACAGTCATACTCTCTTGCTTGAGGTTCACAAACTCCTCAATTTTTGCTTCACGTAGCTCTTGGGGAAAGAAGTTATCAAGAAATGCTCTTTCAAACTCATCCCAAAGAGCAGGCTCTGCATCCTCACCTCTACTTTCTTCCCACTGGTTATACCAGACATTTGCCACATCCTTGAGTTGATAAGACACGAATTCAACCCCCTCGATCTCTGTAGCATGCATCGCTTTTAATATCTTCCACATCTCATCAATGAAATTTTGGGGGTCTTCATCAACGTTGGAACCCGTGAAGACCGGCGGATTCATTCTCAGAAAATCTCTGATCCTCGTGGCAGCAGACGACTCTTGATAACTAGAGCTAGGAGTTGGTGAACTCTGGCTACTATTTCGAGCAGCCACCAACTGGGTGACCATAGCAATCGCTCCTCAAAAATCTTCCTCAGAAGTAGGAGTGGTCTGAACAGTAGGTACTTGGGGTACCTCAGTAGACCTTGCAGGTCGGCCCCTAGTTCTCCGTGGAGGCATCACTGACTGTGGAACCTCAGTGCTGGCAGCGTTCCTCTGACTAGCTGAACGTTTAGGAGGCATGTCTGAAACGTGTAAACGCACGAATTAGAAAGAAAGATTTTATAGAGTTAAACTCTATCGCACGAACTCAGATTATGAAAGAAGTGAAATAATTCCTAATGTCCTATAGCTTCCTGATTATAAGTGTGGTGCACGACACACACATAAACAAGACTCTACTAGACACGGCTTTATAGACACCCTAGGACTCTTGAACTCTGTGCTCTGATACCAAGTTTGTCACACCCCGAGAGGGTACCCTAGGCGTGGCCGGCACTCAGAAACCATCTCTGGCTTCCGAGAGAACCACTTGGTCTCATTACTCATTTGTTCATCAGCGGAAGACTTAATAATACTAATGTGGGCTTGTCATAATCAAAGGAAAAATAGATAATTCTTAGAAGAAGTAGTTTCTAAGGAGAACTACTCCGATTACATCATCAAACTCTGTCTATGAAGCCTCTAATACTCTTAGATGGTGCCAATGACATGTCCATGGCTACCTCAAAAGAAACATCACACTCAACAATAATAAAAGGATAAGGAGTTCCTTCGAATACAAGAAGGACTTCACCAAATAGCTGAAAAGAAATAATCTTCAACGATGCGCCTGTTGAGGATCTCTAACACCTGTATCTGCATCATAAAACGATGCAGGTCGAATGACGTCAGTACGTGGAATGTACGAGTATGTAAAATGGCAGGAAGGTAAGGACAGATATCAAGATACTCCTCTCAATAAAACTCAGCTCAAAACTCAACATCATCTCAACATGAATATGTAATGCAAGTTTAAAATATAATAACAAAAATAATAGTAATAAGCAATGCTTACTCAGTTGGGAGTTTCTCTAACCGACAACCATCACTTATGAGCTAGCGATGATACAACGAAGCGATGTCGTTGCCACATCCATCCAATACCTTGCCAGGGTAAAGGACATCACCATCTTGGATCCACTCATCAAAGTCCTCTTTTTGGGACTTAAGAGGCATAGCCTCCATCCTACGCTGGCTACGTAGTTCTGGGGTTTGAGTCAATTAAACTCTTACCCAACTCGGTGCTCAATACTACTCCCAAAATATATGCTCATATTAAACTCATCATCTAGTCTCATTGGACTTTAATTTAAATCATCAAACTCATCTCATTACCTCTTCATCAATTATTATACTTCGAAAACATCATTTACATCTCATCAAAACATCTTGCTCAAAACATCATTTACTCAAAAAAAAAATCAATTAAACTCAATTCTTTTGCTCTTTCAAAACTCAATAAAATACATATATAGTATTAATTCATATCACTCTTTTTATCAATGAAAATATTAAAAAGCCAACATCTTTACTCAAAATATGTGTAAAAATATAAATCAATTAGGATTCATGGGAAAGTAGCCATGAATAATAATTCCAATAATATGAGAGATAACAATAATAATAATATTAATGCATAAATATATCAAACTCAATAGAAGAAGAATTATTTCATTTAGAATTCAAGATTTGGATAAAACTCAACTATAACTCAATTATAATAAATTTAAATATTGGGCGCATGGACGAACTCAATCCAATGCTATGAAAGCCTTACATACCTTAAATCCGAAGGTTTACTCCGAATTGGAACACTCTTGGACCCCTAGCCTTTTCTTCTAGCCGGAGCGTTTTGTGTACTACCCGGAGTATAAGAATCACCGAAATAGTATTTCTTCACTACTAAGAACTAAAACTATATTTGAGAAGAAGTATATATAGAGAAGAAATGCTTAAGAAAGCTTGATGAATAAAATGAGGAAATAAGGTGGGTATTTATAGGTGGGAAAGAGGGACCTAACAATAAATAAAATAATTATAAAGAAAAATCTGAAAATTTAATGGAATATATTGATGTCATGGATGATGTTAAATGGAGGACAATTTATGTCATGCATGATGTCAAATGCATCTAGATGTTTCCATGGTAGGTAAGATGAGTTCTTTTTAACAGAATACTCATTTTCGAAGCTGCGTTTGAATAAGATAAATTCCTTATTAGGATTTGGTGTCTTCATAAGAATTGTAGATATGAAAGTCTAGTTTCATATAGTTCAAGAATCAACCAATTTGGAGCAACCTACAGTGAGATATGAATTTTCTTCTATCAACACTCAATTCCGTCACAGCACTATATCTTGCAAAGATTAATTTATTTGACCTACTTATACTCCGAATTTGAAGTTATGTTCTTCATGAAAGTTGTAGGTAAGGATGTTGTGAGTACCCAGAAATTTGAATCACCTAATTTGGACCAACCTATGAAGAGTTATGCCCAAATACAGAGGCTGTATTATTTTCATCGAGAATTGAAATACCGACATACAATATTTTAGGGGTTGTTACAGAGATAATGGTCTAGGCCAATTTTTGACTGCCTCTATTTTCTTAGGATCAACCTTGATTCCATCACCGGATACTACGTGACCAAGAAATGCTACCTCCTTTAACCAAAATTCACACTTACTAAATTTTTCAAATAATTGCCTATCCCTCAATGTTTGAAGCACAACTCTCAAGTGATTTTTATGTTCTTCCTCACCCCGAGAGTAAATTAAAATATCATCAATGAAGACTACTAAAAAGGTATCAAGGTAAGGTTTGAACACCCTATTCATTAAGTCCATAAACACCGCCGGTGCATTCGTCAACCCAAAACTCATCACCACAAACTCATAGTGACCTTACCTTGTTCGAAAGGCTGTTTTGGGAATGTCACACTCCCTTACCCGTAGTTGGTGGTAGCCGGACCGAAGGTCGATCTTGGAGAAGTGACTTGCCCCTTGTAATTGATCAAATAAGTCATCTATTCTAGGGAGTGGGTACTTGTTCTTAATGGTCATCTTATTTAATTGCCGGTAGTCTATGCACATTCGAAGTGACCTATCCTTCTTTCTTACAAATAAAACGGGAGCACCCCATGGCGAAATACTTGGTCTTATGAACCCCTTCTCTAACAAGTCCTTTAATTGTTCCTTCAGCTCTTTCAATTCTGTTGGGGCTATGCGGTAAGGAGGAATAGAGATAGGTTGGGTATCGGGGAGGAGATCGATACCAAAATCAACTTCCCTTTCGGGAGGGACACCGAGAAGGTCATCAGGAAAGACATCAGGGAATTCATTGACTATAGGAACTGACTCAAGAGAAGGACTTTTGGAGTTGACATCCCTAACCCTCACAATATGGTAAATACATCCCTTAGAAATCATTTTGCGAGCCTTAAGATAAGAAATAAACTGACCCTTCACCACCGAATTAAGACCCTGCCATTCAATAACAGGCTCATTTGGAAATTGGAACTTGACTCGACGATTCCTACAATCTATGGAAGCATAAGATGCATGTAACCAATCCATCCCAAGAATGACATCGAAATCTATCATGTCAAGCTCAATGAGATCACAAGGAATAACTTTATGCAAGATAGACACAAGGCAAACCCTATAGACCTTTCTAGCAATAACTGACTCACCAATAGGGGTAGACACCAAATAAGGCTCTAATAACATTTCACGTAAAACATCAAATCTATTAGAAAGGAATGGTGTAACAAAAGATAAATTTACACCCGGATCTAATAGTGCATACACATCAAAAGAAAAGACCTTTAACATACCGGTAATGACATTGGGTGCATCCTCAACCTCTTGTCTCCCATGCAAGGCGTAAAAGCGATCGGTGCGTTGGACACCTCCTTGGACTTGTTCACCATGAGCAATTTGTCCTTGAGTCCTACCACCACCATCTCTACAATCCTTAGCATGGTGGCCCAGCTTGCCACACTTAAAGCATGCATTGGAGCCGGCTAAGCATTCCCCTTTGTGAGTCCTTCCACACTTCTTGCAAGTGGGAAAAGTTTGAGTAGCAACATTCTCTCTTGGAATCATTGGTTTACCACTCTTGTCCTTGTTGAACTTTGGAGGAGGAGTATTGGTGGAACCTTGTCCCATAAATCGTTGCCCACCTTGGCCTTTGCCATTGTTACCATAATCGGACCTTTGAGGGTTAAACCCTCCACCATCCACTCTAGCCTTTTTGAACCCCCTTGATCTCTCTTTAAGCTTCTCTTCTTCAATTTGTTCTGCGTAAGTCATTAACCGAGAGATATCCATCTCCTTGACCAACATGGCCGTTTTGCACTCCTTGGACACCAAGCTTGACACACCAGAAATAAACTTGCTCATCCTAGCTCTTGGGTCAGAGACCATAAAGGGAGCATACTTTGACAACTTAGTGAATTTGAGAGCATACTCCCTCATGCTCATACTTCCTTGACGGAGGTTGATGAACTCTTGGATTTTGGCCTCCCTTAGCTCTAATGGGAAAAAGCGGTCTAGGAAGGCACCTTTGAACTCTTCCCATCCTATCGATCCTATTTCTTCATCCCTCTCAACAACCCATTGTTCGTACCACACTTGAGATACACCTTTGAGTTGATAGGCCACTAGCTCGGCCTTCTCATTTGGTGGCACACCCATGATAGCCACAATCCGGTACACCTCATTAATGAACTCCATAGGGTCCTCATCTAGTTTAGAACCATCGAACTCGGGTGGATTCATCCTTTGGAAACCCCGAATTCTAGAGGCTGGATTTTGCATTTGGGGAGGAGGAACACCTAGATTCCCTTGGTTAGCTACGACTTGAGCTAACAAAGTAATAACACTGCGAAACTCGGCATGGGTTACCCCATCCTCATGATGTTGGGCATTAGGAATCGGAGGAGTTTGGTCCTCATCGTCAACCCTTGCTCTTCGAGGTGGTCTTCCACGAGTCATTATCTATAGAACACAAAATGGGTCGTTAGTTAAAGGAAAGCTTAGGACACTCTAAGGCACGACATGAATTTGAAAGAACTGAAAATTTTCCTAAACGCCTCATAGTATCTTATTCATAATTATGGCGCGCTTCACAACCATGAACAAGAACCTATTCAACGCGGCATGTTGGACTTCCAAGGATTATTCAAAACCTCGGGCTCTGATACCAAGTTTGTCACGACCCAAGCCTAGGGCCTAGACGTGACATGGCAAATAAGGAACCCGAAAGTACCTCAAACAAGCCTCTTAGCATTTTTTAGCCTTTCATAGGTAATGATGATAAATAAATAAGCAGAAATCATAATAAATCTTCAACTTACATATGTCGAACAATACCTCTAACTATTTGATTTAACGGGGCTAAAACAAATCCCTAGCTCACCCTCAATCATAATAGAAGAAATTTCATAGTAAAACCTCTTAACATATAATAAGTTAGAAATATAAAGGAATATTGTTCCCGGAACATGCGAACTCACCAAAAGTAGTCTTCAAACGAAGTCCCAACTAGCCACGTGGAGGAGAACGAGGAGGAGCACTGATCCCTACATGGTGATATCATGTAGGCAAAAGAGTATGCGTTAGTACTTTGAATGTACTAAGTATGTAAGGATGCATGAACATTGAGGAAACATTAAAACATTTATGTAATATGAAACATAATTTAATGTATGCATAATAAATCATATATATATCCTTTAAAACATTCATTTTGTGGGAAATTAACCATAACCGACATTTAAGACCATGCGAGCTATTACATAGAATCCAACATACCCCCTACGTTGGCCGGAGAGACTACTTGCCGGGTAGAACTCCGTCAACTTCATTTATTTCTTTAACTTTAACTTTAAGGGCTTTTTATGGATCCATTAGCCTAAGCCTACAAGGGCTCCTATGTTGGCACGTAGTTAATGAGACAAGGGGTTGCTACTAGGATTCCCTTACCGAATCCCACCTCAATGCCTCATTCGGTGCTAAGTCAATCCCACGGAATAGTTTAATACTTCAAAATATTCATAGCATATAACATGAAAATTCAAACATCATATTCGGTAGAATAGCTCATTAAAACATTTGATAATTCAAATATGCAAGAATTGTCCTTATTGCATAAAGAATACATCATTCATATCATTTCATCATTCTTTCATTTCATAAGACTCCCTTTTTTATCATAGATATTGCTTTCATAAACATTCATTTGGAGTCAAGGCTTTCAAGTCAAACTTTATTAAAAACATAGTAAAACTAGATGGGTTCAAATCACTTCAACTTGCAAATATGTATCTAAATAAATATACATAAATACTTTGAAATCCATTAATTAAAAATCATGCTTTAAACAACCCACCATAAATTTCAAGAACCTTTAAATAGATAATAGAGGAATTACTTGTAAACCATCAATTCACACATATGAAATTATGTTACATCAAAATAGAGCAATAATCATTAGTTTAACCATTATTCATACTATTAAGTAAAAATAAGAATTACTATAAGAAAATATTAATTGAAATCAAGAGACTTAATTGAAAGAGTTTTTGGACTACATGGGTAGAAGAATCCATGGATAAATACCCACATAACTTAGAGTAGAGCTTAAGGAAAATAAATATAATTTATCATATAATCAAAATAATTTAGATATGAAAGTGGAAGGAATACTCTCATTGAAGCCTTACATACCTGGAAACCGAAGCTTTAGTTGGTACCGAAAGACTTAATTAACACTCTTGAGTCCTAACTTCTCTCCTCGCCGGAACGTTTTGTGTACTACCCGGAGTATATGAATCACCGGAATAGTATTTCTTCACTACTAAGAACTAAAACTATATTTAAGAATGTGTAAAGAAGTGTATAGAGAGAAGATTATCTTGAGAAAGCTTGATGAATAAAATGAGGAAATAAGGTGGGTATTTATAGGTGGGAAAGAGGGACCTAACAATAAATAAAATAATTATAAATAAAAATCTGAAAATTTAGTGGAATATATTGATGTCATGGATGATGTTAAATGGAGGACAATTTATGTCATGAGTGATGTCAAATGTATCTAGATCTTTCTATGGTAGGTGAAATGAGCTATCTTTGACAGAATACTCTTTTTGGGAGCTGCGTTTGAATAAGATAAATTCGTTATTAGGATTTGGTGTCTTCATAAGAATTGTAAATATGGAAGTGTAGTTTCATATCGTTGAAGAATCAACCAATTTTGGATAAACCTATAGTGAGATATGATTTTTCTTCTATAAACACTCATTTCCGTCACAGCATCCTATCTTACAAAAATTAATTTATTTGATCTACTTAAACTCTGAATCTTAAAATATGTTCTTCATAAAGGTTGTAGGTAATGATCTTGTGATTACTCAGAAATTTGAATCACTCAATTTGGATATTCCTATAAAACGTTATGACCAAAATACAGAGGCTGTATCATGTTTAGGCGAAAATTGAAACATCGTATACAACGTTTTTAGGGGATGTTACAGTTGTCTTACACGCTTTAATATTATTTTGCTTGTTATCAATATCACAAGTTAAATTTTATTTGTCTATCCTTCCTAACCGAAGCATCCAGGTTAGTCCTGATCTTTTTCTACATATGTGGAGGTCTATTATTTAAAATGTGTTCTTATTTTTATTTTCTCGATTGAATTGGAAAAAAGGTTTAGTGTTTTTACTTATTATGACATAATTTATTGATTGAAATATTTGTCTGTAGATAAATAATTACTAATTAACACTTTCTTAATTTGCTAGCATATAGTAATTATTTTGGCATTTATCATAATTAATCTTGCCCTTTTATGAAATTTGAAATAAAGTTAGTACCCTACTACTTTAAATAAAGTTAATACTCCACTTTCTTGGAATAAAGCATCTTTTTGAGTAATTTTAGGAGAAAATCTTGGAAAGTTGATTGCTTTGTCTTACCTATTTGAAATTTAGAATTACAGAAATTTGGTCAGTTGTCTTTGTTGATGGGAATTGTCTTTTACCCGTGTCTATAAAGACAGAGATAAAACACAAAAAAAGAGGAGAACAAAAAATAGAGAGAGTGAAGAAAAAAGGAAAATATTTTTTACATTTCTTACATCTCTCACAAAAATAAAACAATAAGAAGAGTTGTCTTACACGCTTTAATATTATTTTGCTTGTTCTCAACATCACAAGTTAGATTTTTTTTGTCTATCCTTCCTAACTGAAGCATCCAGGTTAGTCCTGATCTTTTTCTTTAAATGTGGAGGTCTATTATTTAAAATGTGTTCTTATTTTTGTTTTCTCGATTGAATTGGGAAAAAGGTTTAGTGTTTTACTTATTATGACATAATTTGTTGATTGAAATATTTGTCTGTAGAAAAATAATTACTAATTAACACTTTCTTAATTTGCTTGCATATAGTAATTATTTGGGCATTTATCATAATTAATCTTGCCCCTTTATGAAATTTGAAATAAAGTTAGTACCCTACTACTTTAAATAAAGTTAATACTCCACTTTCTTGGAATAAAGCATCTTTTTGAGTAATTTTAGGAGCAAATCTTGGAAATTTGATTGCTTTGTCTTACCTATTTGAAATTTAGAATTAAAGAAATTTGGTCAGTTGTCTTTGTTGATGGGAATTGTCTTTTACCCATGTCTATAAAGACACAGATAAAAAAAGGGGGGGAGAACAAAAAACAGAGAGACTGAAGAAAGAAGAAAATATTTTTTACATTTCTTACATCTCTCCCAAAAATAAAACAATAAGAAGAGTTGTCTTACACGCTTTAATATTATTTTGCTTGTTCTCAACATCACAAGTTAGATTTTTTTTGTCTATCCTTCCTAAATGAAGCATCCAGGTTAGTCCTGATCTTTTTCTTTATATGTGGAGGTCTATTATTTAAAATGTGTTCTTATTTTTGTTTTCTCGATTGAATTGGGAAAAAGGTTTTGTGTTTTACTTATTATGACATAATTTGTTGATTGAAATATTTGTCTGTAGAAAAATAATTACTAATTAACACTTTCTTAATTTGCTAGCATATAGTAATTATTTTGGCATTTATAATAATTAATCTTGCCCCTTTATGAAATTTGAAATAAAGTTAGTACCCTACTACTTTAAATAAAGATAATACTCCACTTTCTTGGAATAAAATATCTTTTTGAGTAATTTTAGGAGCAAATCTTGGAAAGTTGATTGTTTTGTTTTACTTATTTGAAATTTTGAATTAAATTAATTTTGCCAATTGTCTTTGTTGATGGGGATTGTCTTTTATCCGTGTCTATAAAGACAGAGATAAAACACAAAAAAGGGGAGAACAAAAAATAGAGAGAGTGAAGAAAAAAGGAAAATATTTTTTACATTTCTTACATCTCTAACAAAAACAAAACAATAAGAAGAGTTGTCTTACACGCTTTAATATTATTTTGTTTGTTGTCAATATCACAAGTTAGATTTTATTTGTATATCCTTCCTAACTGAAGCATCCAGGTAGTCCTGATCTTTTTCTTCATATGTGGAGGTCTATTATTTAAAATGTGTTCTTATTTTTTTTTCTCGATTGAATTGGAAGAAGGTTTAGTGTTTTACTTACTATGACATAATTTATTGATTGAAATATTTGTCAGTAGGAAATGAGTTGACTTAGTCATTCTATCAACAATTACCCAAATCGAGTCATGACGTTTCTGGGTTTGAGGCAAACCCACTACAAAATCCATATTCACATCTTTCCACTTCCAAGTTGGGATTTCAATGTCTTGGGCTAGGCCACCCGGCCTTTGATGTTCGGCCTTCACTTGTTGGCAATTCATACATTCGAACACAAACCTTGCTATGTCCTTCTTCATGCCACCCCACCAATACAACTCCTTTAAGTCTCGGTACACTTTTGTTGAACCGGGATGAATGGAGTATGTAGAATTATGAGCCTCCATCATGATCAAACTCCTTAGGCCATCAACATTTGGAACACATAATCGACCTTGATAGTATAGTACCCCATCTCCCCCTTGGGAAAAGACCTCTATCTTCTTTTCCTTTACCAACTTCTTTAACTCGATAAGCTTTGGGTCAAGATCTTGCTTGTATTTAACATCCACCACCAAAGAGGATTCAGACCTATTTTGAACAACCATACCCCCATCATTAGTACTACCCAACTTCACCCCTAATCTAGCCAATCGGTGAACATCTTTCACCAACTCCCTCTTCCTTTCATCCACATGGGCCACACTCCCCATAGACACTCTACTAAGTGCATCAGCAACCACATTGGCTTTACCCGGATGATAGTGCACACTCATGTCATAGTCCTTAAGGAGTTCTAGCCACCTTCTTTGCCTTAGATTAAGGTCCTTTTGGGTGAATACATATTGAAGACTCTTATGATCAGTATACACATCCACATGCACCCCATAGAGGTAATGCCTCCAAATCTTCAGACCAAAAACAACGGCCGCTAATTTAAGGTCATGGGTAGGGTAGTTGCGCTCATGCACCTTTAATTGCCTAGAAGTATAGGCTATTACCTTGCCTTTTTGCATTAAGACACAACCTAAACCAACCTTTGAAGCATCACAATAAACTACAAACCCTTCTAATCCTTCTGGGAGAGTCAAAATAGGAGCAGAGATAAGTCGATCTTTTAAGGTCTGGAAACTCTTCTCACACTCATCTGTCCATATGAATTTGGATTTCTTTTGGAACAATTTTGTCATAGGAGATGAGATGGAAGAAAAGCCTTTGATGAACTTTCTATAGTACCCGGCTAGACCTAAGAAGCTCCTAATGTCTGAAGAAGATAATGGTTTAGGCCAATTTTTGACTGCCTCTATTTTCTTAGGATCAACCTTGATTCCATCACCGGACACTACGTGACCAAGAAATGCTACCTCCTTTAACCAAAATTCACACTTACTAAATTTTGAAAATAATTGCCTATCCCTCAATGTTTGAAGCACAACTCTCAAGTGAATTTTATGTTCTTCCTCACTCCGAGAGTAAATTAAAATATCATCAATGAAGACTACTACAAAGGTATCAAGGTAAGGTTTGAACACCTTATTCATTAAGTCCATAAACACCGCCGGTGCATTCGTCAACCCAAAACTCATCACCACAAACTCATAGTGACCATACCTAGTTCGAAAGGCTGTTTTGGGAATGTCACACTCCCTTACCCGTAGTTGGTGGTAGCCGGACCGAAGGTCGATCTTGGAGAAGTGACTTGCCCCTTGTAATTGATCAAACAAGTCATCTATTCTAGGGAGTAGGTACTTGTTCTTAATGGTCATCTTATTTAATTGCCGGTAGTCTATGCACATTCGAAGTGACCTATCCTTCTTTCTTACAAATAAAACGGGAGCACCCCATGGCGAAATACTTGGTCTTATGAACCCCTTCACGAACAAGTCCTTTAATTGTTCCTTCAGCTCTTTCAATTCTGCTGGGGCCATGCGGTAAGGAGGAATAGAGATAGGTTGGGTATCGGGGAGGAGATCGATACCAAAATCAACTTCCCTTTCGGGAGGGACACCGGGAAGGTCATCAGGAAAGACATCAGGGAATTTATTGACTATAGGAACTGACCCAAGAGAAGGACTTTTGGAGTTGACATCCCTAACCCTCACAATATGGTAAATACATCCCTTAGAAATCATTTTGCGAGCCTTAAGATAAGAAATAAACTGACACTTCACCACCGAATCACGACCCCGCCATTCAATAACAGGCTCATTTGGAAATTAGAACTTGACTCGACGATTCCTACAATCTATGGAAGCATAAGATGCATGTAACCAATCCATCCCAAGAATGACATCGAAATCTATCATGTCAAGCTCAATGAGATCACAAGGAATAACTTTATGCAAGATAGAAACAAGGCAACCCATATAGACCTTTCTAGCAATAACTGACTCACCAACAGGGGTAGACAGCAAATAAGGCTCTAATAACATTTCAGGTAAAACATCAAATCTATTAGCAAGGAATGGAGTAACAAAAGATAAATTTGCACCCGGATCTAATAGTGCATACACATCAAAAGAAAAGACCTTTAACATACCGGTAATGACATTGGGTGCATCCTCAACCTCTTCTCTCCCATGCAAGGCGTAAAAGCGATTGGTGCGTTGGACACCTTCTTGGACTTGTTGACCATGAGAAATTTGTCCTTGAGTCCTACCACCACCATCTCTACAATCCTTAACATGGTGGCCCAGCTTGCCACACTTAAAGCATGCATTGGAGCCGGCTAAGCATTCCCCTTTGTGAGTCCTTCCACACTTCTTGCAAGTGGGAAAAGTTTGAGTAGCAACATTCTCTCTTGGAATCATTGGTTTACCACTCTTGTCCTTGTTGAACTTTGGAGGAGGAGTATTGGTGGAACCTTGTCCCATAAATCGTTGCCCACCTTGGCCTTTGCCATTGTTACCATAATCGGACCTTTGAGGGTTAAACCCTCCACCATCCACTTTAGCCTTTTTGAACCCCCTTGATCTCTCTTTAAGCTTCTCTTCTTCAATTTGTTCTGCGTAAGTCATTAATCGAGAGATATCCATCTCCTTGACCAACATGGCCGTTTTGCACTTCTTGGACACCAAGCTTGACACACCAGAAATAAACTTGCTCATCCTAGCTCTTGGGTCAGAGACCATAAAGGGAGCATACTTTGACAACTTAGTGAATTTGAGAGCATACTCCCTCATGCTCATACTTCCTTGACGGAGGTTGATGAACTCTTGGATTTTGGCCTCCCTTAGCTCTAATGGGAAAAAGCGGTCTAGGAAGGCACCTTTGAACTCTTCCCATCCTATCGATCCTATTTCTTCATCCCTCTCAACAACCCATTGTTCGTACCACACTCGAGATACACCTTTGAGTTGATAGGCCACTAGCTCGGCCTTCTCATTTGGTGGCAGACCCATGATAGCCATAATCCGGTACACCTCATTAATGAACTCCATAGGGTCCTCATCTAGTTTAGAACCATCGAACTCGGGTGGATTCATCCTTTGGAAATCCCGAATTCTAGAGGCTGGATTTTGCATTTGGGGAGGAGGAACACCTAGATTCCCTTGGTTAGCTACGACTTGAGCTAACAAAGTAATAACACTGTGAAACTCGGCATGGGTTACCCCGTCCTCATGATGTTGGGCATTAGGAATCGGAGGAGTTTGGTCCTCATCGTCAAACCTTGCTCTTCGAGGTGGTCTTCCACGAGTCATTATCTATAGAATACAAAATGGGTCGTTAGTTAAAGGAAAGCTTAGGACACTCTAAGGCACGACAAATCCCTAGCTCACCCTCAATCATAATAGAAGAAATTTCATAGTAAAACGTCTTAACATATAATAAGTTAGAAATATAAAGGAATATTGTTCCCGGAACATGCGAACTCACCAAAAGTAGTCTTCAAACGAAGTCTCAACTAGCCACGTGGAGGAGAACGAGGAGGAGCACTGATCCCTACATGGTGATATCATGTAGGCAAAAGAGTATGCGTTAGTACTTTGAATGTACTAAGTATGTAGGGATGCATGAACATTGAAGAAACATTAAAACATTTATGTAATATGAAACATAATTTAATGTATGCATAATAAATCATATATATATCCTTTAAAACATTCATTTTGTGGGAAATTAACCATAACCGACATTTAAGACCATGCGAGCTATTACATAGAATCCAACATACCCCCTACGTTGGCCGGAGAGACTACTTGCCGGGTAGAACTCCGTCAACTTCATTTATTTCTTTAACTTTAACTTTAAGGGCTTTTTATGGATCCATTAGCCTCAGCCTACAAGGGCTCCTATGTTGGCACGTAGTTAATGAGACAAGGGGTTGCTACTAGGATTCCCTTACCGAATCCCACCTCAATGCCTCATTCGGTGCTAAGTCAATCCCACGGAATAGTTTAATACTTCAAAATATTCATAGCATATAACTTGAAAATTCAAACATCATATTCGGTAGAATAGCTCATTAAAACATTTGATAATTCAAATATGCAAGAATTGTCCTTATTGCATAAAGAATTCATCATTCATATCATTTCATCATTCTTTCATTTCATAAGACTCCCTTTTTGATCATAGATATTGCTTTCATAAACATTCATTTGGAGTCAAGGCTTTCAAGTCAAACTTTATTAAAAACATAGTAAAACTAGATGGGTTCAAATCACTTCAACTTGCAAATATGTATCTAAATAAATATACACAAATACTTTGAAATCCATTAATTAAAAATCATGTTTTAAACAACCCACCATGAATTTCAAGAATCTTTAAATAGATAATAGAGGAATTACTTGTAAACCATCAATTCATACATATGAAATTATGTTACATCAAACTAGCGCAATAATCATTAGTTTAACCATTATTCATACTATTAAGTAAAAATAAGAATTACCATAAGAAAATATTAATTGAAATCAAGAGACTTAATTGGAAGAGTTTTTGGACTACATGGGTGGAAGAATCCATGGATAAATACCCACATAACTTAGAGTAGATCTTAAGGAAAATAAATATAATTTATCATATAATCAAAATAATTTAGACATGAGAGTGGAAGGAATACTCTCATTGAAGCCTTACATACCTGGAAACCGAAGCTTTAGTTGGTACCGAAAGACTTAATGAACACTCTTGAGTCCTAGCTTCTCTCCTCGCCGGAACGTTTTGTGTACTACCCGGAGTATATGAATCACCGGAATAGTATTTCTTCACTACTAAGAACTAAAACTATATTTAAGAATGTGTAAAGAAGTGTATAGAGAGAAGATTTGTTTAAGAAAGCTTGATAAATAAAATGAAGAAATAAGGTGGGTATTTATAGGTGGGAAAGAGGGACCCACCATGAATTTCAAGAACCTTTAAATAGATAATAGAGGAATTACTTGTAAACCATCAATTCATACATATTAAATTATGTTATATCAAAATAGAGCAAGAATCATTAGTTTAACCATTATTCATACTATTAAGTAAAAATAAGAATTACCATAAGAAAATATTAATTGAAATCAAGACACTTAATTGAAAGAGTTTTTGGACTACATGGGTGGAAGAATCCATGGATAAATACCCACATAACTTAGAGTAGAGCTTAAGGAAAATAAATATAATTTATCATATAATCAAAATAATTTAGATATGAGAGTGGAAGGAATACTCTCATTGAAGCCTTACATACCTGGAAACCGAAGCTTTAGTTGGTACCGAAAGACTTAATGAACACTCTTGAGTCCTAGCTTCTCTGCTCGCCGGAACGTTTTGTGTACTACCCGGAGTATATGAATCACCGGAATAGTATTTCTTCACTACTAAGAACTAAAACTATATTTAAGAATGTGTAAAGAAGTGTATAGAGAGAAGATTTGCTTGAGAAAGCTTGATGAATAAAATGAGGAAATAAGGTGGGTATTTATAGGTGGGAAAGAGGGACCTAACAATAAATAAAATAATTATAAATAAAAATCTGAAAATTTAGTGGAATATATTGATGTCATGGATGATGTTAAATGAAGGACAATTTATGTCATGAGTGATGTCAAATGTATCTAGATCTTTCTATGGTAGGTGAAATGAGCTATCTTTGACAGAATACTCTTTTTGGGAGCTGCGTTTGAATAAGATAAATTCCTTATTAGGATTTGGTGTCTTCATAAGAATTGTAAATATGGAAGTGTAGTTTCAAATCGTTGAAGAATCAACCAATTTTGGATAAACCTACAGTGAGATATGATTTTTCTTCTATAAACACTCATTTCCGTCACAGCATCCTATCTTACAAAAATTAATTTATTTGATCTACTTAAACTCTGAATCTTAAAATATGTTCTTCATAAAGGTTGTAGGTAATGATCTTGTGATTACTCAGAAATTTGAATCACTCAATTTGGATATTCCTATAAAACGTTATGACCAAAATACAGAGGCTGTATCATGTTTAGGCGAAAATTGAAACATCGTATACAACGTTTTTAGGGGATGTTACAGTTGTCTTACACGCTTTAATATTATTTTGCTTGTTATCAACATCACAAGTTAGATTTTATTTGTCTATCCTTCCTAACCGAAGCATCCAGGTTAGTCCTGATCTTTTTCTTCATATGTGGAGGTCTATTATTTAAAATGTGTTCTTATTTTTATTTTCTCGATTGAATTGGAAAAAAGGTTTAGTGTTTTTACTTATTATGACATAATTTATTGATTGAAATATTTGTCTGTAGATAAATAATTACTAATTAACACTTTCTTAATTTGCTAGCATATAGTAATTATTTTGGCATTTATCATAATTAATCTTGCCCTTTTATGAAATTTGAAATAAAGTTAGTACCCTACTAATTTAAATAAAGTTAATACTCCACTTTCTTGGAATAAAGCATCTTTTTGAGTAATTTTAGGAGCAAATCTTGGAAAGTTGATTGCTTTGTCTTACCTATTTGAAATTTAGAATTACAGAAATTTGGTCAGTTGTCTTTGTTGATGGGAATTGTCTTTTACCCGTGTCTATAAAGACAGAGATAAAACACAAAAAAAGAGGAGAACAAAAAATAGAGAGAGTGAAGAAAAAAGGAAAATATTTTTTACATTTCATACATCTCTCACAAAAATAAAACAATAAGAAGAGTTGTCTTACACGCTTTAATATTATTTTGCTTGTTCTCAACATCACAAGTTAGATTTTTTTTGTCTATCCTTCCTAACTGAAGCATCCAGGTTAGTCCTGATCTTTTTCTTTAAATGTGGAGGTCAGGTTTAGTGTTTTACTTATTATGACATAATTTGTTGATTGAAATATTTGTCTGTAGAAAAATAATTACTAATTAACACTTTCTTAATTTGCTAGCATATAGTAATTATTTTGGCATTTATCATAATTAATCTTGCCCCTTTATGAAATTTGAAATAAAGTTAGTACCCTACTACTTTAAATAAAGTTAATACTCCACTTTCTTGGAATAAAGCATCTTTTTGAGTAATTTTAGGAGCAAATCTTGGAAATTTGATTGCTTTGTCTTACCTATTTGAAATTTAGAATTAAAGAAATTTGGTCAGTTGTCTTTGTTGATGGGAATTGTCTTTTACCCATGTCTATAAAGACACAGATAAAAAAAGGGGGGGAGAACAAAAAACAGAGAGACTGAAGAAAGAAGAAAATATTTTTTACATTTCTTACATCTCTCCCAAAAATAAAACAATAAGAAGAGTTGTCTTACACGCTTTAATATTATTTTGCTTGTTCTCAACATCACAAGTTAGATTTTTTTTGTCTATCCTTCCTAAATGAAGCATCCAGGTTAGTCCTGATCTTTTTCTTTATATGTGGAGGTCTATTATTTAAAATGTGTTCTTATTTTTGTTTTCTCGATTGAATTGGGAAAAAGGTTTTGTGTTTTACTTATTATGACATAATTTGTTGATTGAAATATTTGTCTGTAGAAAAATAATTACTAATTAACACTTTCTTAATTTGCTAGCATATAGTAATTATTTTGGCATTTATAATAATTAATCTTGCCCCTTTATGAAATTTGAAATAAAGTTAGTACCCTACTACTTTAAATAAAGATAATACTCCACTTTCTTGGAATAAAATATCTTTTTGAGTAATTTTAGAAGCAAATCTTGGAAAGTTGATTGTTTTGTTTTACTTATTTGAAATTTTGAATTAAATAAATTTGGTCAATTGTCTTTGTTGATGGGGATTGTCTTTTACCCGTGTCTATAAAGACAGAGATAAAACACAAAAAAGGGGAGAACAAAAAATAGAGAGAGTGAAGAAAAAAGGAAAATATTTTTTACATTTCTTACATCTCTAACAAAAACAAAACAATAAGAAGAGTTGTCTTACACGCTTTAATATTATTTTGTTTGTTGTCAATATCACAAGTTAGATTTTATTTGTATATCCTTCCTAACTGAAGCATCCAGGTAGTCCTGATCTTTTTCTTCATATGTGGAGGTCTATTATTTAAAATGTGTTCTTATTTTTTTTTCTCGATTGAATTGGAAGAAGGTTTAGTGTTTTACTTACTATGACATAATTTATTGATTGAAATATTTGTCAGTAGGAAATGAGTTGACTTAGTCATTCTATCAACAATTACCCAAATCGAGTCATGACGTTTCTGGGTTTGAGGCAAACCCACTACAAAATCCATATTCACATCTTTCCACTTCCAAGTTGGGATTTCAATGTCTTGGGCTAGGCCACCCGGCCTTTGATGTTCGGCATTCACTTGTTGGCAATTCATACATTCGAACACAAACCTTGCTATGTCCTTCTTCATGCCACCCCACCAATACAACTCCTTTAAGTCTCGGTACACTTTTGTTGAACCGGGATGAATGGAGTATGTAGAATTATGAGCCTCCATCATGATCAAACTCCTTAGGCCATCAACATTTGGAACACATAATCGACCTTGATAGTATAGTACCCCATCTCCCCCTTGGGAAAAGACCTCTATCTTCTTTTCCTTTACCAACTTCTTTAACTCGATAAGCTTTGGGTCAAGATCTTGCTTGTATTTAACATCCACCACCAAAGAGGATTCAGACCTATTTTGAACAACCATACCCCCATCATTAGTACTACCCAACTTCACCCCTAATCTAGCCAATCGGTGAACATCTTTCACCAACTCCCTCTTCCTTTCATCCACATGAGCCACACTCCCCATAGACACTCTACTAAGTGCATCAGCAACCACATTGGCTTTACCCGGATGATAGTGCACACTCATGTCATAGTCCTTAAGGAGTTCTAGCCACCTTCTTTGCCTTAGATTAAGGTCCTTTTGGGTGAATACATATTGAAGACTCTTATGATCAGTATACACATCCACATGCACCCCATAGAGGTAATGCCTCCAAATCTTCAGAGCAAAAACAACGGCCGCTAATTCAAGGTCATGGGTAGGGTAGTTGCGCTCATGCACCTTTAATTGCCTAGAAGCATAGGCTATTACCTTGCCTTTTTGCATTAAGACACAACCTAAACCAACCTTTGAAGCATCACAATAAACTACAAACCCTTCTAATCCTTCTGGGAGAGTCAAAATAGGAGCAGAGATAAGTCGATGTTTTAAGGTCTGGAAACTCTTCTCACACTCATCTGTCCATATGAATTTGGATTTCTTTTGGAACAATTTTGTCATAGGAGATGAGATGGAAGAAAAGCCTTTGACGAACTTTCTATAGTACCCGGCTAGACCTAAGAAGCTCCTAATGTCTGAAGAAGATAATGGTTTAGGCCAATTTTTGACTGCCTCTATTTTCTTAGGATCAACCTTGATTCCATCACCGGACACTACGTGACCAAGAAATGCTACCTCCTTTAACCAAAATTCACACTTACTAAATTTTGAAAATAATTGCCTATCCCTCAATGTTTGAAGCACAACTCTCAAGTGAATTTTATGTTCTTCCTCACTCCGAGAGTAAATTAAAATATCATCAATGAAGACTACTACAAAGGTATCAAGGTAAGGTTTGAACACCTTATTCATTAAGTCCATAAACACCGCCGGTGCATTCGTCAACCCAAAACTCATCACCACAAACTCATAGTGACCATACCTAGTTCGAAAGGCTGTTTTGGGAATGTCACACTCCCTTACCCGTAGTTGGTGGTAGCCGGACCGAAGGTCGATCTTGGAGAAGTGACTTGCCCCTTGTAATTGATCAAACAAGTCATCTATTCTAGGGAGTAGGTACTTGTTCTTAATGGTCATCTTATTTAATTGCCGGTAGTCTATTCACATTCGAAGTGACCTATCCTTCTTTCTTACAAATAAAACGGGAGCACCCCATGGCGAAATACTTGGTCTTATGAACCCCTTCACTAACAAGTCCTTTAATTGTTCCTTCAGCTCTTTCAATTCTGCTGGAGCCATGCGGTAAGGAGGAATAGAGATAGGTTGGGTATCGGGGAGGAGATCGATACCAAAATCAACTTCCCTTTCGGGAGGGACACCGGGATGGTCATCAGGAAAGACATCAGGGAATTTATTGACTATAGGAACTGACCCAAGAGAAGGACTTTTGGAGTTGACATCCCTAACCCTCACAATATGGTAAATACATCCCTTAGAAATCATTTTGCGAGCCTTAAGATAAGAAATAAACTGACACTTCACCACCGAATCACGACCCCGCCATTCAATAACAGGCTCATTTGGAAATTAGAACTTGACTCGACGATTCCTACAATCTATGGAAGCATAAGATTCATGTAACCAATCCATCCCAAGAATGACATCGAAATCTATCATGTCAAGCTCAATGAGATCACAAGGAATAACTTTATGCAAGATAGAAACAAGGCAACCCCTATAGACCTTTCTAGCAATAACTGACTCACCAACAGGGGTAGACAGCAAATAAGGCTCTAATAACATTTCAGGTAAAACATCAAATCTATTAGAAAGGAATGGAGTAACAAAAGATAAATTTGTACCCGGATCTAATAGTGCATACACATCAAAAGAAAAGACCTTTAACATACCGGTAATGACATTGGGTGCATCCTCAACCTCTTCTCTCCCATGCAAGGCGTAAAAGCGATTGGTGCGTTGGACACATTCTTGGACTTGTTGACCATGAGAAATTTGTCCTTGAGTCCTACCACCACCATCTCTACAATCCTTAACATGGTGGCCCAGCTTGCCACACTTAAAGCATGCATTGGAGCCGGCTAAGCATTCCCCTTTGTGAGTCCTTCCACACTTCTTGCAAGTGGGAAAAGTTTGAGTAGCAACATTCTCTCTTGGAATCATTGGTTTACCACTCTTGTCCTTGTTGAACTTTGGAGGAGGAGTATTGGTGGAACCTTGTCCCATAAATCGTTGCCCACCTTGGCCTTTGCCATTGTTACCATAATCGGACCTTTGAGGGTTAAACCCTCCACCATCCACTTTAGCCTTTTTGAACCCCCTTGATCTCTCTTTAAGCTTCTCTTCTTCAATTTGTTCTGCGTAAGTCATTAATCGAGAGATATCCATCTCCTTGACCAACATGGCTGTTTTGCACTCCTTGGACACCAAGCTTGACACACCAGAAATAAACTTGCTCATCCTAGCTCTTGGGTCAGAGACCATAAAGGGAGCATACTTTGACAACTTAGTGAATTTGAGAGCATACTCCCTCATGCTCATACTTCCTTGACGGAGGTTGATGAACTCTTGGATTTTGGCCTCCCTTAGCTCTAATGGGAAAAAACGGTCTAGGAAGGCACCTTTGAACTCTTCCCATCCTATCGATCCTATTTCTTCATCCCTCTCAACAACCCATTGTTCGTACCACACTCGAGATACACCTTTGAGTTGATAGGCCACTAGCTCGGCCTTCTTATTTGGTGGCAGACCCATGATAGCCATAATCCGGTACACCTCATTAATGAACTCCATAGGGTCCTCATCTAGTTTAGAACCATCGAACTCGGGTGGATTCATCCTTTGGAAATCCCGAATTCTAGAGGCTGGATTTTGCATTTGGGGAGGAGGAACACCTAGATTCCCTTGGTTAGCTACGACTTGAGCTAACAAAGTAATAACACTGCGAAACTCGGCATGGGTTACCCCATCCTCATGATGTTGGGCATTAGGAATCGGAGGAGTTTGGTCCTCATCGTCAACCCTTGCTCTTCGAGGTGGTCTTCCACGAGTCATTATCTATAGAACACAAAATGGGTCGTTAGTTAAAGGAAAGCTTAGGACACTCTAAGGCACGATATGAATTTGAAAGAACTGAAAAGTTTCCTAAACGCCTCATAGTCTCTTATTCATAATTGTGGCGCGCTTCACAACCATGAACAAGAACCTATTCGACGCGGCATGTTGGACTTCCAAGGATCATTCAAAACCTCAGGCTCTGATACCAACTTTGTCACGACCCAAGCCTAGGTCCTAGACGTGACATGGCGAATGAGGAACCCGAAAGTACCTCAAACAAGCCTCTTAGCATTTTTTAGCCTTTCATAGGTAATGATGATAAATAAACAAGCGGAAATCATAATAAATCTTCAACTTACATATGTCCAACAATACTTCTAACTATTTGATTTAACGGGGCTAAGACAAATCCCTAGCTCACCCTCAATCATAATAGAAGAAATTTCATAGTAAAACGTCTTAACATATCATAAGTTAGAAATATAAAGGAATATTGTTCCCGGAACATGCGAACTCACCAAAAGTAGTCTTCAAACGAAGTCTCAACTAGCCACGTGGAGGAGAACGATGAGGAGCACTGATCCCTACATGGTGATATCATGTAGGCAAAAGAGTATGCGTTAGTACTTTGAATGTACTAAGTATGTAAGAATGCATGAACATTGAAGAAACAGTAAAACATTTATGTAATATGAAACATAATTTAATGTATGCATAATAAATCATATATATATCCTTTAAAACATTCATTTTGTGGGAAATAAACCATAACCGACATTTAAGACCATGCAAGCTATTACATGGAATCCAACATAACCCCCTATGTTGGCCGGGGAGACTACTTGCCGGGTAGAACTCCGTCAACTTCATTTATTTCTTTAACTTTAACTTTAAGGGCTTTTTATGGATCCATTAGCCTAAGCCTACAAGGGTTCCTATGTTGGCACATAGTTAATGAGACAAGGGGTTTCTACTAGGATTCCCTTACCGAATCCCACCTCAATGCCTCATTCGGTTCTAAGTCAATCCCACGGAATAGTTTAATACTTCAAAATATTCGTAGCATATAACTTGAAAATTCAAACATCATATTCGGTAGAATAGCTCATTAAAACATTTGATAATTCAAATATGCAAGAATTGTCCTTATTGCATAAAGAATCCATCATTCATATCATTGCATCATTCTTTCATTTCATAAGACTCCTTCTTTGATCATAGATATTGCTTTCATAAACATTCATTTGGAGTCAAGGCTTTCAAGTCAAACTTTATTAAAAACATAGTAAAACTAGATGAATTCAAATCACTTCAACTTGCAAATATGTATGTAAATAAATATACATAAATATTTTGAAATCCATTAATCAAAAATCATGCTTTAAACAACCCACCATGAATTTCAAGAACCTTTAAATAGATAATAGAGGAATTACTTGTAAACCATCAATTCATACATATGAAATTATGTTACATCAAACTAGCGCAATAATCATTAGTTTAACCATTATTCATACTATTAAGTAAAAATAAGAATTACCATAAGAAAATATTAATTGAAATCAAGAGACTTAATTGGAAGAGTTTTTGGACTACATGGGTGGAAGAATCCATTGATAAATACCCACATAACTTAGAGTAGATCTTTAGGAAAATAAATATAATTTATCATATAATCAAAATAATTTAGATATGAGAGTGGAAGGAATACTCTCATTGAAGCCTTACATACCTGGAAACCGAAGCTTTAGTTGGTACCGAAAGACTTAATGAACACTCTTGAGTCCTAGCTTCTCTCCTCGCCGGAACATTTTGTGTACTACCCGGAGTATATTAATCACCGAAATAGTATTTCTTCACTACTAAGAACTAAAACTATATTTAAGAATGTGTAAAGAAGTTGTCACGACCCAAGCCTAGGGCCTAGACGTGACATGGCGAATGAGGAACCCGAAAGTACCTCAAACAAGCCTCTTAGCATTCTTTTAGCCTTTCATAGGTAATGATGATAAATAAACAAGCGGAAATCATAATAAATCTTCAACTTACATATGTCCAACAATACCTCTAACTATTAGATTTAATGGGGCTAAGACAAGTTCCTAGCTCACCCTCAATCATAATAGAAGAAATGCCATAATAAAATATCTTAACATATCATAAGCTAGAAAGATAAAGGAGTATTGTTCCCGGAACATGGGAACTCACCAAAAGTAGTCTTCAATGGAATATCAACTAGCCACGTGGAGGATAACGAGGAGGAGCACCGATCCCTACATGGTGATATCATGTAGGCAAAAGAGTATGCGTTAGTACTTTGAATGTACTAAGTATGTAAGGATGCATGAACATTGAGAAAATATTACAACATTTATGTAATATGGAACATAATGTAATACATGCATAATAAATCATATGGATATCCTTTAAAACATTCATTTTGTGGGAAGCTAACTATAACCGACATTTAAGACCATGCGAGCTATTACATGGAATCCAACATAACCCCCTACGTTGGCCGGGGAGACTACTTGCCAGGTAGAACTCCGTCAACTTCATTCATTTCTTTAACTTTAACTTTAAGGGCTATTTATGGATCCATTAGCCTAAGCCTACAAGGGCTCCTATGTTGGCACATAGTTAATGAGACAAGGGGTTGCTACTAGGATTCCCTTACCGAATCCCACCTCAATGCCTCATTCGGTGCTAAGTCAATCCCACGGAGTAGTTTAATACTTCAAAATATTCATAGCATATAACTTGAGAATTCAAACATCATATTTGGTAGAATAGCTCATTAAAACATTTGATAATTCAAATATGCAAGAATTGTCCTTATTGCATAAAGAATCCATCATTCATATCATTTCATCATTCTTTCATTTCATAAGACTCCCTTTTTGATCATGGATATTGCTTTCATAAACATTTATTTGGAGTCAAAGCTTTCAAGTTAAACTTTATTAAAAACATAGTAAAACTAGGTGGGTTCAAATCACTTCAACTTGCAAATATGTATGTAAATAAATATTCATAAATACTTTGAAATCCATTCATTAAAAATTATGCTTTAAACAACCCACCATGAATTTCAAGAACTTTTAAATAGATAAATAGAGAAATTACTTGTAAACCATCAATTCATACATATAAAATTATGTTGTATCAAAATAGACCAATAATCATTAGCTTAACCATGATTCATACTATTAAGTAAAAATAAAAATTACCATAACAAAAATATTACTGGAAATCAAGAGACTTAATTGAAAGAGTTTTTGGACTATATGGATGGAAGAATTCATGGATAAACACCACATAACTTAGAGTAAAGCTTAAAGAAAATAAATATAATTTATCATATAATCAAAATAATTTAGACATGAGAGTGGAAGGAATACTCTCATTGAAACCTTACATACCTGGAAACCGAAGCTTTAGTTGGTACCGGAAGACTTAATGACCACTCTTGAGTCCTAGCTTTTCTCCTTGCCGGAACGTTTTGTGTACTACCCGGAATATATGAATTACCGAAATAGTATTTCTTCACTACTAAGAACTAAAACTATATTTGAGAATGTGTAAAGAAGTGTATAGAGAGAAGATTTGCTTGAGAAAGCTTGATGAATAAAATGAGGAAATAAGGTGGGTATTTATAGGTGGGAAAGATGACCTAACAATAAATAAAATAATTATAAATAAAAATCTGAAAATTTAGTGGAATATATTGATGTCATGGATGATGTTAAATGGAGGACAATTTATGTCATGAGTGATGTCAAATGTATCTAGATCTTTCTATGGTAGGTGAAATGAGTTATCTTTGACAGAATACTCTTTTTGGGAGCTGCGTTTGAATAAGATAAATTCCTTATTAGGATTTGGTGTCTTCATAAGAATTATAGATATGGAAGTCTAGTTTCATATCGTTCAAGAATCAACCAATTTGAATAAACCTACAGTGAGATATGATTTTTCTTCTATAAACACTCATTTCCGTAACAGCATCCTACCTTACAAAAATTAATTTATTTGACCTACTTAACCTCCGAATCTTAAAATATGGTCTTCATAAAGGTTGTAGGTAATGATCTTGTGGTTACTCAGAAATTTGAATCACTCAATTTGGATATTCCTATGAAAAGTTATGACCAAAATACAGAGGCTGTATCATGTTTAGGCAAAAATTGAAACATCGTATACAACGTTTTTAGGGGATGTTACAGAAGTGTATAGAGAGAAGATTTGTTTAAGAAAGCTTGATGAATAAAATGAGGAAATAAGGTGGGTATTTATAGGTGGGAAAGAGGGACCCACCATGAATTTCAAAAACCTTTAAATAGATAATAGAGGAATTACTTGTAAACCATCAATTCATACATATTAAATTATGTTATATCAAAATAGAGCAAGAATCATTAGTTTAACCATTATTTATACTATTAAGTAAAAATAAGAATTACCATAAGAAAATATTAATTGAAATCAAGACACTTAATTGAAAGAGTTTTTGGACTACATGGGTGGAAGAATCCATGGATAAATACCCACATAACTTAGAGTAGAGCTTAAGGAAAATAAATATAATTTATCATATAATCAAAATAATTTAGATATGAGAGTGGAAGGAATACTCTCATTGAAGCCTTACATACCTGGAAACCGAAACTTTAGTTGGTACCGAAAGACTTAATGAACACTCTTGAGTCCTAGCTTCTCTCCTCGCCGGAATGTTTTGTGTACTACCCGGAGTATATTAATCACCGGAATAGTATTTATTCACTACTAAGAACTAAAACTATATTTAAGAATGTGTAAAGAAGTGTATAGAGAGAAGATTTGTTTAAGAAAGCTTGATGAATAAAATGAGGAAATAAGGTGGGTATTTATAGGTGGGAAAGAGGGACCTAACAGTAAATAAAATAATTATAAATAAAAATCTGAAAATTTAGTGGAATATATTGATGTCATGGATGATGTTAAATGGAGGACAATTTATGTCATGAGTGATGTCAAATGTATCTAGATCTTTCTATGGTAGGTGAAATGAGCTATCTTTGACAGAATACACTTTTTGGGAGCTGCGTTTGAATAAGATAAATTCCTTATTAGGATTTGGTGTCTTCATAAGAATTGTAAATATGGAAGTGTAGTTTCAAATCGTTGAAGAATCAACCAATTTTGGATAAACCTATAGTGAGATATGATTTTTCTTCTATAAACACTCATTTCCGTCACAGCATCCTATCTTACAAAAATTAATTTATTTGATCTACTTAAACTCTGAATCTTAAAATATGTTCTTCATAAAGGTTGTAGGTAATGATCTTGTGATTACTCAGAAATTTGAATCACTCAATTTGGATATTCCTATAAAACGTTATGACCAAAATACAGAGGCTGTATCATGTTTAGGCGAAAATTGAAACATCGTATACAACGTTTTTAGGGGATGTTACAGTTGTCTTACACGCTTTAATATTATTTTGCTTGTTATCAACATCACAAGTTAAATTTTATTTATCTATCCTTCCTAACCGAAGCATCCAGGTTAGTCCTGATCTTTTTCTACATATGTGGAGGTCTATTATTTAAAATGTGTTCTTATTTTTATTTTCTCGATTGAATTGGAAAAAAGGTTTAGTGTTTTTACTTATTATGACATAATTTATTGATTGAAATATTTGTCTGTAGATAAATAATTACTAATTAACACTTTCTTAATTTGCTAGCATATAGTAATTATTTTGGCATTTATCATAATTAATCTTGCCCTTTTATGAAATTTGAAATAAAGTTAGTACCCTACTACTTTAAATAAAGTTAATACTCCACTTTCTTGGAATAAAGCATCTTTTTGAGTAATTTTAGGAGCAAATCTTGGAAAGTTGATTGCTTTGTCTTACCTATTTGAAATTTAGAATTACAGAAATTTGGTCAGTTGTCTTTGTTGATGGGAATTGTCTTTTACCCGTGTCTATAAAGACAGAGATAAAACACAAAAAAAGAGGAGAACAAAAAATAGAGAGAGTGAAGAAAAAAGGAAAATATTTTTTACATTTCTTACATCTCTCACAAAAATAAAACAATAAGAAGAGTTGTCTTACACGCTTTAATATTATTTTGCTTGTTCTCAACATCACAAGTTAGATTTTTTTTGTCTATCCTTCCTAACTGAAGCATCCAGGTTAGTCCTGATCTTTTTCTTTAAATGTGGAGGTCTATTATTTAAAATGTGTTCTTATTTTTGTTTTCTCGATTGAATTGGGAAAAAGGTTTAGTGTTTTACTTATTATGACATAATTTGTTGATTGAAATATTTGTCTGTAGAAAAATAATTACTAATTAACACTTTCTTAATTTGCTTGCATATAGTAATTATTTGGGCATTTATCATAATTAATCTTGCCCCTTTATGAAATTTGAAATAAAGTTAGTACCCTACTACTTTAAATAAAGTTAATACTCCACTTTCTTGGAATAAAGCATCTTTTTGAGTAATTTTAGGAGCAAATCTTGGAAATTTGATTGCTTTGTCTTACCTATTTGAAATTTAGAATTAAAGAAATTTGGTCAGTTGTCTTTGTTGATGGGAATTGTCTTTTACCCATGTCTATAAAGACACAGATAAAAAAAAGGGGGGAGAACAAAAAACAGAGAGACTGAAGAAAGAAGAAAATATTTTTTACATTTCTTACATCTCTCCCAAAAATAAAACAATAAGAAGAGTTGTCTTACACGCTTTAATATTATTTTGCTTGTTCTCAACATCACAAGTTAGATTTTTTTTTGTCTATCCTTCCTAAATGAAGCATCCAGGTTAGTCCTGATCTTTTTCTTTATATGTGGAGGTCTATTATTTAAAATGTGTTCTTATTTTTGTTTTCTCGATTGAATTGGGAAAAAGGTTTTGTGTTTTACTTATTATGACATAATTTGTTGATTGAAATATTTGTCTGTAGAAAAATAATTACTAATTAACACTTTCTTAATTTGCTAGCATATAGTAATTATTTTGGCATTTATAATAATTAATCTTGCCCCTTTATGAAATTTGAAATAAAGTTAGTACCCTACTACTTTAAATAAAGATAATACTCCACTTTCTTGGAATAAAATATCTTTTTGAGTAATTTTAGGAGCAAATCTTGGAAAGTTGATTGTTTTGTTTTACTTATTTGAAATTTTGAATTAAATAAATTTGGCCAATTGTCTTTGTTGATGGGGATTGTCTTTTACCCGTGTCTATAAAGACAGAGATAAAACACAAAAAAGGGGAGAACAAAAAATAGAGAGAGTGAAGAAAAAAGGAAAATATTTTTTACATTTCTTACATCTCTAACAAAAACAAAACAATAAGAAGAGTTGTCTTACACGCTTTAATATTATTTTGTTTGTTGTCAATATCACAAGTTAGATTTTATTTGTATATCCTTCCTAACTGAAGCATCCAGGTAGTCCTGATCTTTTTCTTCATATGTGGAGGTCTATTATTTAAAATGTGTTCTTATTTTTTTTTCTCGATTGAATTGGAAGAAGGTTTAGTGTTTTACTTACTATGACATAATTTATTGATTGAAATATTTGTCAGTAGGAAATGAGTTGACTTAGTCATTCTATCAACAATTACCCAAATCGAGTCATGACGTTTCTGGGTTTGAGGCAAACCCACTACAAAATCCATATTCACATCTTTCCACTTCCAAGTTGGGATTTCAATGTCTTGGGCTAGGCCACCCGGCCTTTGATGTTCGGCCTTCACTTGTTGGCAATTCATACATTCGAACACAAACCTTGCTATGTCCTTCTTCATGCCACCCCACCAATACAACTCCTTTAAGTCTCGGTACACTTTTGTTGAACCGGGATGAATGGAGTATGTAGAATTATGAGCCTCCATCATGATCAAACTCCTTAGGCCATCAACATTTGGAACACATAATCGACCTTGATAGTATAGTACCCCATCTCCCCCTTGGGAAAAGACCTCTATCTTCTTTTCCTTTACCAACTTCTTTAACTCGATAAGCTTTGGGTCAAGATCTTGCTTGTATTTAACATCCACCACCAAAGAGGATTCAGACCTATTTTGAACAACCATACCCCCATCATTAGTACTACCCAACTTCACCCCTAATCTAGCCAATCGGTGAACATCTTTCACCAACTCCCTCTTCCTTTCATCCACATGGGCCACACTCCCCATAGACACTCTACTAAGTGCATCAGCAACCACATTGGCTTTACCCGGATGATAGTGCACACTCATGTCATAGTCCTTAAGGAGTTCTAGCCACCTTCTTTGCCTTAGATTAAGGTCCTTTTGGGTGAATACATATTGAATACTCTTATGATCAGTATACACATCCACATGCACCCCATAGAGGTAATGCCTCCAAATCTTCAGAGCAAAAACAACGGCCGCTAATTCAAGGTCATGGGTAGGGTAGTTGCGCTCATGCACCTTTAATTGCCTAGAAGCATAGGCTATTACCTTGCCTTTTTGCATTAAGACACAACCTAAACCAACCTTTGAAGCATCACAATAAACTACAAACCCTTCTAATCCTTCTGGGAGAGTCAAAATAGGAGCAGAGATAAGTCGATCTTTTAAGGTCTGGAAACTCTTCTCACACTCATCTGTCCATATGAATTTGGATTTCTTTTGGAACAATTTTGTCATAGGAGATGAGATGGAAGAAAAGCCTTTGATGAACTTTCTATAGTACCCGGCTAGACCTAAGAAGCTCCTAATGTCTGAAGAAGATAATGGTTTAGGCCAATTTTTGACTGCCTCTATTTTCTTAGGATCAACCTTGATTCCATCACCGGACACTACGTGACCAAGAAATGCTACCTCCTTTAACCAAAATTCACACTTACTAAATTTTGAAAATAATTGCCTATCCCTCAATGTTTGAAGCACAACTCTCAAGTGAATTTTATGTTCTTCCTCACTCCGAGAGTAAATTAAAATATCATCAATGAAGACTACTACAAAGGTATCAAGGTAAGGTTTGAACACCTTATTCATTAAGTCCATAAACACCGCCGGTGCATTCGTCAACCCAAAACTCATCACCACAAACTCATAGTGACCATACCTAGTTCGAAAGGCTGTTTTGGGAATGTCACACTCCCTTACCCGTAGTTGGTGGTAGCCGGACCGAAGGTCGATCTTGGAGAAGTGACTTGCCCCTTGTAATTGATCAAACAAGTCATCTATTCTAGGGAGTAGGTACTTGTTCTTAATGGTCATCTTATTTAATTGCCGGTAGTCTATGCACATTCGAAGTGACCTATCCTTCTTTCTTACAAATAAAACGGGAGCACCCCATGGCGAAATACTTGGTCTTATGAACCCCTTCACTAACAAGTCCTTTAATTGTTCCTTCAGCTCTTTCAATTCTGCTGGGGCTATGCAGTAAGGAGGAATAGAGATAGGTTGGGTATCAGGGAGGAGATCGATACCAAAATCAACTTCCCTTTCGGGAGGGACACCGGGAAGGTCATCAGGAAAGACATCAGGGAATTTATTGACTATAGGAACTGACCCAAGAGAAGGACTTTTGGAGTTGACATCCCTAACCCTCACAATATGGTAAATACATCCCTTAGAAATCATTTTGCGAGCCTTAAGATAAGAAATAAACTGACCCTTCACCACCGAATCACGACCCTGCCATTCAATAACAGGCTCATTTGGAAATTGGAACTTGACTCGACGATTCCTACAATCTATGGAAGCATAAGATGCGTGTAACAATCCATCCCAAGAATGACATCGAAATCTATCATGTCAAGCTCAATGAGATCACAAGGAATAACTTTATGCAAGATAGACACAAGGCAACCCCTATAGACCTTTCTAGCAATAACTGACTCACCAACAGGGGTAGACAGTAAATAAGGCTCTAATAACATTTCAAGTAAAACATCAAATCTATTAGCAAGGAATGGAGTAACAAAAGATAAATTTGCACCCGGATCTAATAGTGCATACACATCAAAAGAAAAGACCTTTAACATACCGGTAATGACATTGGGTGCATCCTCAACCTCTTCTCTCCCATGCAAGGCGTAAAAGCGATTGGTGCGTTGGACACCTTCTTGGACTTGTTGACCATGAGAAATTTGTCCTTGAGTCCTACCACCACCATCTCTACAATCCTTAACATGGTGGCCCAGCTTGCCACACTTAAAGCATGCATTGGAGCCGGCTAAGCATTCCCCTTTGTGAGTCCTTCCACACTTCTTGCAAGTGGGAAAAGTTTGAGTAGCAACATTCTCTCTTAGAATCATTGGTTTACCACTCTTGTCCTTGTTGAACTTTGGAGGGGGAGTATTGGTGGAACCTTGTCCCATAAATCGTTGCCCACCTTGGCCTTTGCCATTGTTACCATAATCGGACCTTTGAGGGTTAAACCCTCCACCATCCACTTTAGCCTTTTTGAACCCCCTTGATCTCTCTTTAAGCTTCTCTTCTTCAATTTGTTCTGCGTAAGTCATTAACCGAGAGATATCCATCTCCTTGACCAACATGGCCGTTTTGCACTCCTTGGACACCAAGCTTGACACACCAGAAATAAACTTGCTCATCCTAGCTCTTGGGTCAGAGACCATAAAGGGAGCATACTTTGACAACTTAGTGAATTTGAGAGCATACTCCCTCATGCTCATACTTCCTTGACGGAGGTTGATGAACTCTTGGATTTTGGCCTCCCTTAGCTCTAATGGGAAAAAGCGGTCTAGGAAGGCACCTTTGAACTCTTCCCATCCTATCGATCCTATTTCTTCATCCCTCTCAACAACCCATTGTTCGTACCACACTCGAGATACACCTTTGAGTTGATAGGCCACTAGCATTTGGTGGCAGACCCATGATAGCCATAATCCGGTACACCTCATTAATGAACTCCATAGGGTCCTCATCTAATTTAGAACCATCGAACTCGGGTGGATTCATCCTTTGGAAATCCCGAATTCTAGAGGCTGGATTTTGCATTTGGGGAGGAGGAACACCTAGATTCCCTTGGTTAGCTACGACTTGAGCTAACAAAGTAATAACACTGTGAAACTCGGCATGGGTTACCCCGTCCTCATGATGTTGGGCATTAGGAATCGGAGGAGTTTGGTCCTCATCGTCAACCCTTGCTCTTCGAGGTGGTCTTCCATGAGTCATCATCTATAGAACACAAAATGGGTCGTTAGTTAAAGGAAAGCTTAGGACACTCTAAGGCACGACATTAATTTGAAAGAACTGAAAATTTTCCTAAATGCCTCATAGTCTCTTATTCATAATTATGGCGCGCTTCACAACCATGAACAAGAACCTATTCGACGCGGCATGTTGGACTTCTAAGGATCATTCAAAACCTCGGGCTCTAATACCAAGTTTGTCATGACCCAAGCCTAGGGCCTAGATTTGACATAGCGAATGAGGAACCCGAAAGTACCTCAAACAAGCCTCTTAGCATTTTTTTAGCCTTTCATAGGTAATGATGATAAATAAACAAGTAGAAATCATAATAAATCTTCAACTTACATATGTCGAACAATACCTCTAACTATTTGATTTAACGGGGCTAAGACAAATCCCTAGCTCACCCTCAATCATAATAGAGGAAATTTCATAGTAAAACGTCTTAACATATCATAAGTTAGAAATATAAAGGAATATTGTTCTCGGAACATGGGAACTCACCAAAAGTAGTCTTCAAACGAAATCTCAACTAGCCACGTGGAGGAGAACGAGGAGGAGCACTGATCCCTACATGGTGATATCATGTAGGCAAAAGAGTATGCGTTAGTACTTTGAATGTACTAAGTATGTAAGAATGCATGAACATTGAAGAAACAGTAAAACATTTATGTAATATGAAACATAATTTAATGTATGCATAATAAATCATATATATATCCTTTAAAACATTCATTTTGTGGGAAATAAACCATAACCGACATTTAAGACCATGCAAGCTATTACATGGAATCCAACATAACCCCCTATGTTGGCCGGGGAGACTACTTGCCGGGTAGAACTCCGTCAACTTCATTTATTTCTTTAACTTTAACTTTAAGGGCTTTTTATGGATCCATTAGCCTAAGCCTACAAGGGCTCCTATATTGGCACATAGTTAATGAGACAAGGGGTTGCTACTAGGATTCCCTTACCGAATCCCACCTCAATGCCTCATTCGGTGCTAAGTCAATCCCACGGAATAGTTTAATACTTCAAAATATTCATAGCATATAACTTAAAAATTCAAACATCATATTCGGTAGAATAGTTCATTAAAATATTTGATAATTCAAATATGCAAGAATTGTCCTTATTGCATAAAGAATCCATCATTCATATCATTGCATCATTCTTTCATTTCATAAGACTCCCTTTTTTATCATAGATATTGCTTTCATAAACATTCATTTGGAGTCAAGGCTTTCAAGTCAAACTTTATTAAAAACATAGTAAAACTAGATGGGTTCAAATCACTTCAACTTGCAAATATGTATCTAAATAAATATACATAAATACTTTGAAATCCATTAATTAAAAATCATGCTTTAAACAACCCACCATGAATTTTAAGAACCTTTAAATAGATAATAGAGGAATTACTTGTAAACCATCAATTCATACATATTAAATTATGTTATATCAAAATAGAGCAAGAATCATTAGTTTAACCATTATTCATACTATTAAGTAAAAATAAGAATTACCATAAGAAAATATTAATTGAAATCAAGAGACTTAATTGGAAGAGTTTTTGGACTACATGGGTGGAAGAATCCATGGATAAATACCCACATAACTTAGAGTAGAGCTTAAGGAAAATAAATATAATTTATCATATAATCAAAATAATTTAGATATGAGAGTGGAAGGAATACTCTCATTGAAGCCTTACATACCTGGAAACCGAAGCTTTAGTTGGTACCGAAAGACTTAATGAACACTCTTGAGTCCTAACTTCTCTCCTCGCCGGGACGTTTTGTGTACTACCCGGAGTATATGAATCACCGGAATAGTATTTCTTCACTACTAAGAACTAAAACTATATTTAAGAATGTGTAAAGAAGTGTATAGAGAGAAGATTATCTTGAGAAAGCTTGATGAATAAAATGAGGAAATAAGGTGGGTATTTATAGGTGGGAAAGAGGGACCTAACAATAAATAAAATAATTATAAATAAAAATCTGAAAATTTAGTGGAATATATTGATGTCATGGATGATGTTAAATGGAGGACAATTTATGTCATGAGTGATGTCAAATGTATCTAGATCTTTCTATGGTAGGTGAAATGAGCTATCTTTGACAGAATACTCTTTTTGGGAGCTGCGTTTGAATAAGATAAATTCCTTATTAGGATTTGGTGTCTTCATAAGAATTGTAAATATGGAAGTGTAGTTTCATATCGTTGAAGAATCAACCAATTTTGGATAAACCTACAGTGAGATATGATTTTTCTTCTATAAACACTCATTTCCGTCACAGCATCCTATCTTACAAAAATTAATTTATTTGATCTACTTAAACTCTGAATCTTAAAATATGTTCTTCATAAAGGTTGTAGGTAATGATCTTGTGATTACTCAGAAATTTGAATCACTCAATTTGGATATTCCTATAAAACGTTATGACCAAAATACAGAGGCTGTATCATGTTTAGGCGAAAATTGAAACATCGTATACAACGTTTTTAGGGGATGTTACAGTTGTCTTACACGCTTTAATATTATTTTGCTTGTTATCAACATCACAAGTTAGATTTTATTTGTCTATCCTTCCTAATCGAAGCATCCAGGTTAGTCCTGATCTTTTTCTTCATATGTAGAGGTCTATTATTTAAAATGTGTTCTTATTTTTTTTTTCTCGATTGAATTGGAAGAAGGTTTAGTGTTTTACTTACTATGACATAATTTATTGATTGAAATATTTGTCAGTACAAAAATAATTACTAATTAACACTTTCTTAATTTGCTAGCATATAGTAATTATTTTGGCATTTATCATAATTAATCTTGCCCCTTTATGAAATTTGAAATAAAGTTAGTACCCTACTACTTTAAATAAAGATAATACTCCACTTTCTTGGAATAAAATATCTTTTTGAGTAATTTTAGGAGCAAATCTTGGAAAGTTGATTGTTTTGTTTTACTTATTTGAAATTTTGAATTAAATAAATTTGGCCAATTGTCTTTGTTGATGGGGATTGTCTTTTACCCGTGTCTATAAAGACAGAGATAAAACACAAAAAAGGGGAGAACAAAAAATAGAGAGAGTGAAGAAAAAAGGAAAATATTTTTTACATTTCTTACATCTCTAACAAAAACAAAACAATAAGAAGAGTTGTCTTACACGCTTTAATATTATTTTGTTTGTTGTCAATATCACAAGTTAGATTTTTTTTGTCTATCCTTCCTAACTGAAGCATCCAGGTTAGTCCTGATCTTTTTCTTTAAATGTGGAGGTCTATTATTTAAAATGTGTTCTTATTTTTGTTTTCTCGATTGAATTGGGAAAAAGGTTTAGTGTTTTACTTATTATGACATAATTTGTTGATTGAAATATTTGTCTGTAGATAAATAATTACTAATTAACACTTTCTTAATTTGCTAGCATATAGTAATTATTTTGGCATTTATCATAATTAATCTTGCCCCTTTATGAAATTTGAAATAAAGTTAGTACCCTACTACTTTAAATAAAGTTAATACTACACTTTCTTGGAATAAAGCATCTTTTTGAGTAATTTTATGAGCAAATCTTGGAAATTTGATTGTTTTGTCTTACCTATTTGAAATTTAGAATTAAAGAAATTTGGTCAGTTGTCTTTGTTGATGGGAATTGTCTTTTACCCATTTCTATAAAGACAGAGATAAAACACAAAAAAAGAGGAGAACAAAAAATAGAGAGAGTGAAGAAAAAAGAAAAATATTTTTTACATTTCTTACATCTCTCCCAAAAATAAAACAATAAGAAGAGTTGTCTTACACGCTTTAATATTATTTTGCTTGTTCTCAACATCACAAGTTAGAATTTTTTTGTCTATCCTTCCTAACTGAAGCATCCAAGTTAGTCCTGATCTTTTTCTTTATATGTGGAGGTCTATTATTTAAAATGTGTTCTTATTTTTGTTTTCTCGATTGAATTGGGAAGATGGTTTTGTGTTTTACTTATTATGACATAATTTGTTGATTGAAATATTTGTCTATAGAAAAATAATTACTAATTAACACTTTCTTAATTTGCTAGCATATAGTAATTATTTTGGCATTTATCATAATTAATCTTGCCCCTTTATTAAATTTGAAATAAAGTTAGTATCCTACTACTTTAAATAAAGATAATACTCCACTTTCTTGGAATAAAATATCTTTTTGAGTAATTTTAGGAGCAAATCTTTGAAAGTTGATTGTTTTGTTTTACTTATTTGAAATTTTGAATTAAATAAATTTGGCCAATTGTCTTTGTTGATGGGGATTGTCTTTTACCCGTGTCTATAAAGACAGAGATAAAACACAAAAAAGGGGAGAACAAAAAATAGAGAGAGTGAAGAAAAAAGAAAAATATTTTTTACATTTCTTACATCACTAACAAAAACAAAACAATAAGAAGAGTTGTCTTACACGCTTTAATATTATTTTGTTTGTTGTCAACATCATAGGTTACATTTTATTTGTATATCCTTCCTAACCGAAGCATCCAGGTAGTCCTGATCTTTTTCTTCATATGTGGAGGTCTATTATTTAAAATGTGTTCTTATTTTTTTTTCTCGATTGAATTGGAAGAAGGTTTAGTGTTTTACTTACTATGACATAATTTGTTGATTGAAATATTTGTCAGTAGGAAATGAGTTGACTTAGTCATTCTATCAACAATTACACAAATCGAGTCATGACGTTTCCGGGTTTGAGGCAAACCCACTACAAAATCCATATTCACATCTTTCCACTTCCAAGTTGGGATTTCAATATCTTGGGCTAGGCCACCCGGCCTTTGATGTTCGGCCTTCACTTGTTGGCAATTCATACATTCGGACACAAACCTTGCTATGTCCTTCTTCATGCCACCCCACCAATACAACTCCTTTAAGTCTCGGTACATTTTTGTTGAACCGGGATGAATGGAGTATGTAGAATTATGAGCCTCCATCATGATCAAACTCCTTAGGCCATCAACATTTGGAACACATAATCGACCTTGATAGTATAGTACCCCATCTCCCCCTTGGGAAAAGAACTCTATCTTCTTTTCCTTTACCAACTTCTTTAACTCGATAAGCTTTGGGTCAAGATCTTGCTTGTATTTAACATCCACCACCAAAGAGGATTCAGACCTATTTTGAACAACCATACCCCCATCATTAGTACTACCCAACTTCACCCCTAATCTAGCCAATCGGTGAACATCTTTCACCAACTCCCTCTTCATTTCATCCACATGGGCCACACTCCCCATAGACACTCTACTAAGTGCATCAACAACCACATTGGCTTTACCCGAATGATAGTGCACACTCATGTCATAGTCCTTAAGGAGTTCTAGCCACCTTCTTTGCCTTAGATTAAGGTCCTTTTGGGTGAATATATATTGAAGACTCTTATGATCAGTATACACATCCACATGCACCCCATAGAGGTAATGCCTCCAAATCTTCAGAGCAAAAACAACGGCCGCCAATTCAAGGTCATGGGTAGGGTAGTTGCGCTCATGCACCTTTAATTGCCTAGAAGCATAGGCTATTACCTTGCCTTTTTGCATTAAGACACAACCTAAACCAACCTTTGAAGCATCACAATAAACTACAAACCCTTCTAATCCTTCTGGGAGAGTCAAAATAGGAGCAGAGATAAGTCGATCTTTTAAGGTCTGGAAACTCTTCTCACACTCATCTGTCCATATGAATTTGGATTTCTTTTGGAACAATTTTTTCATAGGAGATGAGATGGAAGAAAAGCCTTTGACGAACTTTCTATAGTACTCGGCTAGACCTAAGAAGCTCCTAATGTCTGAAGAAGATAATGGTCTAGGCCAATTTTTGACTGCCTCTATTTTCTTAGGATCAACCTTGATTCCATCATCGGACACTACGTGACCAAGAAATGCTACCTCCTTTAACCAAAATTCACACTTACTAAATTTTGCAAATAATTGCCTATCCCTCAATGTTTGAAGCACAACTCTCAAGTGAATTTTATGTTCTTCCTCACTCCGAGAGTAAATTAAAATATCATCAATGAAGACTACTACAAAGGTATCAAGGTAAGGTTTGAACACCTTATTCATTAAGTCCATAAACACCGCCGGTGCATTCGTCAACCTAAAACTCATCACCACAAACTCATAGTGACCATACCTTGTTCGAAAGGCTGTTTTGGGAATGTCACACTCCTTTACCCGTAGTTGGTGGTAGCCGGACCGAAGGTCGATCTTGGAGAAGTGACTTGCCCCTTGTAATTGATCAAACAAGTCATCTATTCTAGGGAGTGGGTACTTGTTCTTAATGGTCATCTTATTTAATTGCCGGTAGTCTATGCACATTCGAAGTGACCTATCCTTCTTTCTTACAAATAGAACGGGAGCACCCCATGGCGAAATACTTGGTCTTATGAACCCCTTCACTAACAAGTCCTTTAATTGTTCCTTCAGCTCTTTCAATTCTGCTGGGGCTATGCAGTAAGGAGGAATAGAGATAGGTTGGGTATCAGGGAGGAGATCGATACCAAAATCAACTTCCCTTTCGGGAGGGACACCGGGAAGGTCATCAGGAAAGACATCAGGGAATTTATTGACTATAGGAACTGACCCAAGAGAAGGACTTTTGGAGTTGACATCCCTAACCCTCACAATATGGTAAATACATCCCTTAGAAATCATTTTGCGAGCCTTAAGATAAGAAATAAACTGACCCTTCACCACCGAATCACGACCCTGCCATTCAATAACAGGCTCATTTGGAAATTGGAACTTGACTCGACGATTCCTACAATCTATGGAAGCATAAGATGCGTGTAACAATCCATCCCAAGAATGACATCGAAATCTATCATGTCAAGCTCAATGAGATCACAAGGAATAACTTTATGCAAGATAGACACAAGGCAACCCCTATAGACCTTTCTAGCAATAACTGACTCACCAACAGGGGTAGACAGTAAATAAGGCTCTAATAACATTTCAGGTAAAACATCAAATCTATTAGCAAGGAATGGAGTAACAAAAGATAAATTTGCACCCGGATCTAATAGTGCATACACATCAAAAGAAAAGACCTTTAACATACCAGTAATGACATTGGGTGCATCCTCAACCTCTTATCTCCCATGCAAGGCGTAAAAGCGATTGGTGCGTTGGACACCTTCTTGGACTTGTTGACCATGAGAAATTTGTCCTTGAGTTCTACCACCACCATCTCTACAATCCTTAGCATGGTGGCCCAGCTTGCCACACTTAAAGCATGCATTGGAGCCGGCTAAGCATTCCCCTTTGTGAGTCCTTCCACACTTCTTGCAAGTGGGGAAAGTTTGAGTAGCAACATTCTCTCTTGGAATCATTGGTTTACCACTCTTGTCCTTGTTGAACTTTGGAGGAGGAGTATTGGTGGAACCTTGTCCCATAAATCGTTGCCCACCTTGGCCTTTGCCATTGTTACCATAATTGGACCTTTGAGGGTTAAACCCTCCACCATCCACTCTAGCCTTTTTGAACCCCCTTGATCTCTCTTTAAGCTTCTCTTCTTCAATTTGTTCTGCGTAAGTCATTAACCGAGAGATATCCATCTCCTTGACCAATATGGCCGTTTTGCACTCCTTGGACACCAATCTTGACACACCAGAAATAAACTTGCTCATCCTAGCTCTTGGGTCAGAGACCATAAAGTGAGCATACTTTGACAACTTAGTGAATTTGAGAGCATACTCCCTCACGCTCATACTTCCTTGACGGAGGTTGATGAACTCTTGGATTTTGGCCTCCCTTAGCTCTAATGGGAAAAAGCGGTCTAGGAAGGCACCTTTGAACTCTTCCCATCCGATCGATCCTATTTCTTCATCCCTCTCAACAACCCATTGTTCGTACCACACTCGAGATACACCTTTGAGTTGATAGGCCACTAGCTCGGCCTTCTCATTTGGTAGAACACCCATGATAGCCATAATCCGGTATACCTCATTAATGAACTCCATAGGGTCCTCATCTAGTTTAGAACCATCGAACTCGGGTGGATTCATCCTTTGGAAATCCCGAATTCTAGAGGCTGGATTTTGCATTTGGGGAGGAGGAACACCTAGATTCCCTTGGTTAGCTACGACTTGAGCTAACAAAGTAATAACACTGCGAAACTCGGCATGGGTTACCCCATCCTCATGATGTTGGGCATTAGGAATCGGAGGAGTTTGGTCCTCATCGTCAACCCTTGCTCTTCGAGGTGGTCTTCCACGAGTCATTATCTATAGAACACAAAATGGATCGTTAGTTAAAGGAAAGCTTAGGACACTCTAAGGCACGATATGAATTTGAAAGAACTGAAAAGTTTCCTAAACGCCTCATAGTCTCTTATTCATAATTGTGGCGCGCTTCACAACCATGAACAAGAACCTATTCGACGCGGCATGTTGGACTTCCAAGGATCATTCAAAACCTCAGGCTCTGATACCAAGTTTGTCACGACCCAAGCCTAGGTCCTAGACGTGACATGGCGAATGAGGAACCCGAAAGTACCTCAAACAAGCCTCTTAGCATTTTTTAGCCTTTCATAGGTAATGATGATAAATAAACAAGCGGAAATCATAATAAATCTTCAACTTACATATGTCCAACAATACCTCTAACTATTTGATTTAACGGGGCTAAGACAAATCCCTAGCTCACCCTCAATCATAATAGAAGAAATTTCATAGTAAAACGTCTTAACATATCATAAGTTAGAAATATAAAGGAATATTGTTCCCGGAACATGCGAACTCACCAAAAGTAGTCTTCAAACGAAGTCTCAACTAGCCACGTGGAGGAGAACGATGAGGAGCACTGATCCCTACATGGTGATATCATGTAGGCAAAAGAGTATGCGTTAGTACTTTGAATGTACTAAGTATGTAAGAATGCATGAACATTGAAGAAACAGTAAAACATTTATGTAATATGAAACATAATTTAATGTATGCATAATAAATCATATATATATCCTTTAAAACATTCATTTTGTGGGAAATAAACCATAACCGACATTTAAGACCATGCAAGCTATTACATGGAATCCAACATAACCCCCTATGTTGGCCGGGGAGACTACTTGCCGGGTAGAACTCCGTCAACTTCATTTATTTCTTTAACTTTAACTTTAAGGGCTTTTTATGGATCCATTAGCCTAAGCCTACAAGGGTTCCTATGTTGGCACATAGTTAATGAGACAAGGGGTTGCTACTAGGATTCCCTTACCGAATCCCACCTCAATGCCTCATTCGGTTCTAAGTCAATCCCACGGAATAGTTTAATACTTCAAAATATTCGTAGCATATAACTTGAAAATTCAAACATCATATTCGGTAGAATAGCTCATTAAAACATTTGATAATTCAAATATGCAAGAATTGTCCTTATTGCATAAAGAATCCATCATTGATATCATTGCATCATTCTTTCATTTCATAAGACTCCCTCTTTGATCATAGATATTGCTTTCATAAACATTCATTTGGAGTCAAGGCCTTCAAGTCAAACTTTATTAAAAACATAGTAAAACTAGATGGGTTCAAATCACTTCAACTTGCAAATATGTATGTAAATAAATATACATAAATATTTTGAAATCCATTAATCAAAAATCATGCTTTAAACAACCCACCATGAATTTCAAGAACCTTTAAATAGATAATAGAGGAATTACTTGTAAACCATCAATTCATACATATGAAATTATGTTACATCAAACTAGCGCAATAATCATTAGTTTAACCATTATTCATACTATTAAGTAAAAATAAGAATTACCATAAGAAAATATTAATTGAAATCAAGAGACTTAATTGGAAGAGTTTTTGGACTACATGGGTGGAAGAATCCATGGATAAATACCCACATAACTTAGAGTAGATCTTTAGGAAAATAAATATAATTTATCATATAATCAAAATAATTTAGACATGAGAGTGGAAGGAATACTCTCATTGAAGCCTTACATACCTGGAAACCGAAGCTTTAGTTGGTACCGAAAGACTTAATGAACACTCTTGAGTCCTAGCTTCTCTCCTCGCCGGAACATTTTGTGTACTACCCGGAGTATATTAATCACCGAAATAGTATTTCTTCACTACTAAGAACTAAAACTATATTTAAGAATGTGTAAAGAAGTGTATAGAGAGAAGATTTGTTTAAGAAAGCTTGATGAATAAAATGAGGAAATAAGGTGGGTATTTATAGGTGGGAAAGAGGGACCTAACAATAAATAAAATAATTATAAATAAAAATCTGAAAATTTAGTGGAATATATTGATGTCATGGATGATGTTAAATGGAGGACAATTTATGTCATGAGTGATGTCAAATGTATCTAGATCTTTCTATGGTAGGTGAAATGAGTTATCTTTGACAGAATACCTTTTTTGGGAGCTACGTTTGAATAAGATAAACTCCTTATTAGGATTTGGTGTCTTCATAAGAATTGTAGATATGGAAGTCTAGTTTCATATCGTTCAAGAATCAACCAATTTGGATAAACCTACAGTGAGATATAATTTTTCTTCTATAAACACTCATTTCCGTCACAGCATCCTATCTTACAAAAATTAATTTATTTGACCTACTTAAACTCCGAATCTTAAAATATGGTCTTCATAAAAGTTGTAGGTAATAATCGTGTGATTACTCAGAAATTTGAATCACTCAATTTGGATTTTCTTATAAAATGTTATGACCAAAATACAGAGGCTGTATCATGTTTAGGCGAAAATTAAAACATCGTATACAACGTTTTTAGGGGATGTTACATTATCTCCCCCTTGGGAACATTCGTCCTCGAATGAGAAAAGACTTCGCTTGAGTAGAGTAGAGTGTTAACAAACAACCTATTATTAATGCAACAGTGTAATTTAAAATATCATTTAAAATATATTTCATAATTTTGCAAGCATATGACAAGAAAAGTTGAGATGTAAAGATTTCAAGTAATTGAGCAAGGGCAACTTAATACCTTAGGTTTGGGTAGAGGGGAAAAGATGAGGGTATCTCTTAATCATATCTGCTTCCGCTTCCCATGTTGCACTTTCTATTTGTTGATTCCTCCAAAGAACTTTAACAGATGCAACTTCTTTGTTCCTCAATCTCTTAACTTGCCGGTCCAAAATTTCCACAGGAACTTCTTCATAGGTCAAGTTTTCTTCAATATTCACTACTCCCATAGGTACAATGGAACTAGGATCACCCACACGTTTTTTCAACATAGATACGTGAAACACCGGATGAACCATGGCCATTTCCAATGGTAATTCCAACTCATATGCAACCTTACCAACACGTCTCACGATCTATAAGGCCCTACATACCTAGGGCTCAATTTCCCTTTCTTACCAAATCGAACCACACCTTTCATGGGTGAAACCTTCAGATACACCCAATCATCCACATTAAACTCAAGATCCCTTCTTCTAGTGTCAGAATAGGACTTTTGACGACTTTGAGCCGTCTTCAACCTTTTTCTAATGATCTTCACGCTTTAATATTATTGTCTTACACGCTTTAATATTATTTTTCTTGTTGTCAACATCACAAGTTAGATTTTATTTGTCTATCCTTCCTAACTGAAGCATCCAGGTGCATCCAGGTTAGTCCTGCTCTTTTTTTTCATATGTGGAGGTCTATTATTTAAAATGTGTTCTTATTTTTATTTTCTCGATTGAATTGGGAAAAAGGTTTAGTGTTTTACTTATTATGACATAATTTGTTGATTGAAATATTTGTCGGTAGAAAAATAATTACTAATTAACACTTTCTTAATTTGCTAGCATATAGTAATTATTTTGGCATTTATCATAATTAATCTTGCCCCTTTATGAAATTTGAAATAAAGATAGTACCCTACTACTTTAAATAAAGTTAATACTCCACTTTCTTGGAATAAAACATCTTTTTGAGTAATTTTAGGAGAAAATCTTGGAAAGTTGATTGCTTTGTCTTACCTATTTGAAATTTAGAATTAAAGAAATTTGGTCAGTTGTCTATGGGGATTGTCTTTTACCCATGTCTATAAAGACACAGATAAAAAAAAGAGGGGAGAACAAAAAACAGAGAGACTAAAGAAAGAAGAAAATATTTTTTATATTTATTACATCTCTCCCAAAAATAAATCAATAAGAAGAGTTGTCTTACACGGTTTAATATTATTTTCCTTGTTCTCAACATCACAAGTTAGATTTTTTTTGTCTATACTTCCTAACTGAAGCATCCAGGTTAGTCCTGATCTTTTTCTTTATATGTGGAGGTCTATTATTTAAAATGTGTTCTTATTTTTGTTTTCTCGATTGAATTGGGAAGAAGGTTTAGTGTTTTACTTATTATGACATAATTTGTTGATTGAAATATTTGTCTGTAGAAAAATAATTACTAATTAACACTTTCTTAATTTGCTAGCATATAGTAATTATTTTGGCATTTATCATAATTAATCTTGCTCCTTTATGAAATTTGAAATAAAGTTAGTACCCTACTACTTTAAATAAAGTTAATACTCCACTTTCTTGGAATAAAGCATCTTTTTGAGTAATTTTAGGATCAAATCTTGGAAAGTTGATTGCTTTGTCTTACCTATTTGAAATTTAGAATTAAAGAAATTATGTCAGTTGTCTATGGGGATTGTCTTTTATCCATGTCTGTAAAGACACAGATAAAAAAAAGGGGGGAGAACAAAAAACAGAGAGACTGAAGAAAGAAGAAAATATTTTTTACATTTCTTACATCTCTCCCAAAAATAAAACAATAAGAAGAGTTGTCTTACACGCTTTAATATTATTTTGCTTGTTCTCAACATCATAAGTTAGATTTTTTTTGTCTATCCTTCCTAACTGAAGCATCCAGGTTAGTCCTGATCTTTTTTCTTTATATGTGGAGGTCTATTATTTAAAATGTGTTCTTATTTTTGTTTTCTCGATTGAATTAGGAAGAAGGTTTAGTGTTTTACTTATTATGACATAATTTGTTGATTGAAATGTCTGTCTGTAGAAAAATAATTACTAATTAACACTTTCTTAATTTGCTGGCATATAGTAATTATTTTGGCATTTATAATAATTAATCTTGCCCCTTTATGAAATTTGAAATAAAGTTAGTACCCTACTATTTTAAATAAAGTTAATACTCCATTTTCTTGGAATAAAGCATCTTTTTGAGTAATTTTAGGAGCAAATCTTGGAAAGTTGATTGCTTTGTCTTACTTATTTGAAATTTAGAATTAAAGAAATTATGTCAGTTGTCTATGGGGATTGTCTTTTATCCATGTCTGTAAAGACACAGATAAAACACAAAAAAAGGGGAGAACTAAAAACAGAGAGAGTGAAGAAAGAAGAAAATAGTTTTTACATTTCTTGCTTCTCTAACAAAAACAAAACAATAAGAAGAGTTGTCTTACACGCTTTAATATTATTTTGCTTGTTCTCAACATCACAAGTTAGATTTTATTTGCCTATCCTTCCTAACTGAAGCATCCAAGTTAGTCCTGATCTTTTTCTTTATATGTGGAGGTCTATTATTTAAAATGTGTTCTTATTTTTGTTTGAATGTTTTTGTTGGATCAAAATTGCATAATCATGTTATATCTCCATATTATTCGTACACCGCCTGTATTTTCCTCATGATTTAGTAGGATTTGAACTTTAAAGTTTGAGACATAAAGAGTTCGCCTGGGCAGAGAATCCGGAATTTTATTGTTATACTTTAAATTTTTTGTTTGTAATTGGTATTACTTTATTTATTTGCTTCTCTATGTGATTTGGTAATAATTTTGTAAATAACTCTCTATACAAATAATGAAATTACTTGGGGACTGCTCAAGGGGGAGGAAAATCTATGTGCTATTTGCTTCATTATTATCAGATATATATTTGCATATATTAGAAAATTAGGTATACTTGAATAATTGCATGTTCTTGTCTGTTGAATATGATAACTAATTAGCCATAATGTTTTATCATTTGTTTTAAAGTAGTTAACTGCCTGCTTGTTTAAAATGAATTAATTATTTAATAATTTATTCTTATTACATCAATTGATTTATAAACTAATGTCCTGAACATGTTTATTTTCCTCGAATTTGGAGCATAATATTTTATTTTGTCTATCTAAAATTTTTTTATAGAATAACATGCCTCCTAAGGTCTACTTTCATATATAGTCAACATATGTGTTTATACTATAAATGAGTCTGTATGAATTATTTAATACTTTAGAATATTATTTAGTCAGAAATCATGCCATTAATGGGTTAGCAATATTTCGCGTATATCATATCAAATAGAAATCATGTATGTATGTATCACATACTGTGTCTAGTAGGTTAAAAATATTTAATAAATTTCACCACGTCCTTCATCCTTAAAGAGTGCAAATTTGGGTATAGAAATCATGTATGTAGGTTTTATATAATAATTTTCACATATTAATCATTTAGATATCATGACCATAAGATTTATTTAATATTTTGTTAGCATTCTAAAATTGTCATGGCTATAGGATTTAACGAATATTGTGATATTTATATAGTAATCATGCCTATAGGATTCTAATAAATATTTATCATGATATTCTATTTTTTTAAAAACCATGCCTAGAACTTTAATTAATTTTCTGCATATTATGTTACATAGAAATCATGTATATAGTATTTGTTTAATAATTTTCAGTATGTTAAACTTATGAGTAGAAATCATGTCTATAGGGTTTTAATAATTATTCATCATATTAGTGAAATCATGCTTATAACATCTTAATAAATTTTCAGCATACCATTTCATTTATGAACCATGCCTATAGTATTTTTATAAATTTTCAGCATGTTATTAAATATAAATCTCGTTCATATAATTTCATTAAGGTCTTTAATTAATAAATTAAAGTTGTCAACAATGTTTTTCTTTTATCACCAGTAGTCTAACAATTAAGATTGCTCTTATATGTTTAATTAATTAAACTTTGCCTCTATGTCATCTTGGCTTGGCATTCACACACACTTAATATTCATTATGACATTCACAACTTATCTATGTTAATTAATTAATGTAGAGGCTTATTTGAAATTTTATGTGCTAAATGTCATCTTATTTATTTTGTTTGACGATGTGTTTAATTAGGATACCTATATTTTCTTTAGTCCAAAACCTACCCTAATAGTACGTTCAATGCCTCTTGGATATTAAGTTGGACGTTAGACACCTTTTAGGACGTTAGATTTATTATTTCTTTTAGATCGTTTTAGGATTCTACTAATAAATAAACTTAAGAGGGGTAAGGGTAGATAGGCCCTTCGAAAATGATGGAAGTCGACCCGAGCAGAAAAATAACAAAATACTATATTTTGTCTTCCGATTAATAAGTCGGCGCTGATCCGAAGAATATGAATATTTTATCCCGTCTATTTCAAAAAATATTTCTTCGTTTGTATATATCTAGGGTAGTTTTAATGTTAAAAACCTAAAATGTTTCCGTTTAGGCATCACTAACTGCTATTGCCTTTACTCTTATTTCATTAGTTAATAATATTTATTTATCCTGTATAATTCTAACATCAAATTGTTTAATTTAACTTAATTAAATCCCTTACAGAGAAACTATTTTTATTTCATTGATTTATTTAAATTATATCTCATTTATTTAATCATTTTTATACACGGACTATTTTTATCCTAAATGTTTTAAAATTTATATTTCTTTTAAATTGTTTAATGCTTCAATTATTGTTAAACACATTTTTCTAAAGTCAGTCAAGTAATTTTTAAATCGTCGGACAACCACATGTTAGCTGCTATTTTAAGTGTTAAAACCTTCTTAAAATATTAATATGAACCTCGTACCTTTTTCTCTGAATTTTTAAGACTTAAATCTGTTAGGGTCTTTTAAATTAAGTTTTCATAATTTCTTTAAAAAATTAAGTGGCGGCTACTCTTTTACTAAAATTGTTTTTTTCTCTAAAAAGTTGAAATTAATTTTGAACCATCTTTTTTCGACATAACAGAAATGGCGACTCCGCTGGGGACTTAATTAGGTTCTAACCATTAGATTTGATTGTTTATTTGACTAACTATTTGAATTTGTAATAATTAGTAATTCTTTTTTTCCTTAATTGCACAATTACGTGTTTAATTTATATATTAAACTGTCATTTGCATTTCATGGCATCTTTCTATTAAATGTATAGTATATTAAAGAATGGTTTTGCGTAAATGCAGCCGGCCTTTTTATACTTAACCATTTTTTGGGATGATTGACAATTTATTGATACGCCATGCGTCCAATGGTTGTCGTAAGTTCCAGTCTGAGCTGTCCGCTTGGGTTACCAGTCTTGCAAAAGTCACTCCTAGTCAATCTAGCATAGAGCGAAACCAAAACCCTGATTTAGCACATTGGCATAAGACGACCCAATACCCAAGGCGTATTGGGCCCATTAGAAGCCCACCTTATGTTTATTTGGCCCATTTGTCAACAAAAGACAATCATGCTTATGTGTTTAGTTGAAGTATGTATATGTCATTTTTAAACAAGTCAATTATCCGATGGGGGGGAGGTAACTTATTTTCTTTCTTGTAGGATGGACCCAATAGACAAACCCTTGAGAACTCGGATGGTGACTCTACCTCATCCTTACTTTCAAGTATGGTGGAAATTTATGAACAACGAAGACAAGAAAAAGGTTTGAAGTCACATAGGACATATCCCATCAATTATGGAAATGGAGGTTTGGCCTGATTTAGTTGGAACAATGGTAAAATTCTGGGATGGTGATAACATGGTGTTTAGATTCGGGGAAGTAGAAATGACCCCAACTATCGAGGAAGTACTTGCTAGCTATGAGAGTATAGGTATGTGTAACAAACGGAAGCATAAGCCTGATAGTGACCTCCTGATTCCCAAAATATGGGATTTTGACAAGATCAAGGAAGAATTTTCACTTGTCAAAGCTACATGGACGGACAGGCTTCTCGGACCTAACATTCCACTTAAAAAACTTTACACTCGATTTGGACGAGCAAGAGCTTTCGAAAAGTATCAAGACAAATTTGTCTCAAAGGAAAAATGGAAGGAATCACGTCCCCTTGCGTTCGCAATATGTCTACTTGGGACAATGATGCTTCCCCAAGGCCCAAACTATACTATCCATCCAAGTGTGGTAATGGTCACTCATGCCATATTCAATGGGGTAAACTATGGGTCCGCAACCAAGTACTATACTTTGGCACCCATGATTCTTGCGGACATTTATCGAGCTTTGGATAAGTGTAAAAATGGTGGACGATTCTTTCAAGGATGTAATCTGACACTTTAGTGGTGGATGATGAGACACTTACTCAAAGCTCATGATCCAGAACATCCAGATCCTTTGAGACGACCAGACGAACTTGAAGGTCACGGTTGGTGGTTATATTGTAATCATTTTCATAGAACTGGAGGTCAAAATTTTGGTATCCAAGGCTTCAAGGATTAAGAGAAGAAAATATGTAATGGTCGATCGAGAGTATGGTGCTACCAGAGCAAATAACAGTTTAAGGGAAAAAGGTCCCTTACTTGATATTAGCCGGATGAAGAGGAACCCGACCGTATGCCCCCACTTAAGTCCTTAGACAACTAGGAGGAAAACATAAATGCCCACAAACCACAAACATGAGAAAGTTCGCAACGGACCACAAAAGTGTCCAAGTCTCTTTTGCTAAGCAGATACTCTGAACATGGAAAACTCGAAGGTTGTTGGGTGAATCATTTCCAAATAGATTTCAACCTGAGTGTTCTACAGAGTACAGGGAATGGATAAAGAAGAACCTTACTAGAACCATCGAACTAGGGTCGAATGTCCCTTATCATTTGCAGATGTTGATGCCAAACATCAAATTCAACTCCATCTGCTCCAAGAGAAGTATGAGAAGAATGAATTGGATCATCAACGCTGACATTCAGAAGATGCCAAAGTCATAGCACAGCTAAATCAAGAGTTACGAAGAGCGAGACAGTGCATGTCTGAGTTAGATGATGGCATGAAGCAACAGATCCAGTCCATAGACAGGTTCAGGCATCAAGAAGGGTCTCAGTTAGCAAGAGATCATATGTGGCAAATAGATATGTCATATAGGAAGAAATCAGCATCGCCAAGATAACCACACTTAGTGAAGGATCTGAAGAAGCTTAAAGTTCATTATCATCCCCTGCGTGTGATTGTTTTTATTTGTACTTTGTTTTGTTATTTCCATTCTTAGCTTCTGTACATATTTTTGAGATTTGTTAAACATTTTGAATGTTTTAAAGTGCTTTGGGGATAATGTATTGGCTTAAGAAAACATATACATCCTTCAATTCACTAGGCCTATCCTTGGCACAAAAGGGTCACACATGTGTTTAGGAAGCGCAATAACTGCTTATGTGCCTTATGTATTTATTTGTCTTATTATATGTGGTATTTTGCATTACATGTTATGAACAAAGAATAACATATTTGTTTTTGAGTTATTTTCTCTTATCCAGGTATTTAGAATTTATCTGTGTTGATAAGCTGGCCGAGCACCCTTATTTCACGAGATCAAAAGCTCTCAAAGATTCCTTCCCCAATCAAAATCTGTTAGTATGGAAAAGGAAAATGACTGGCAATAATGACAACACTGGTTTGACAGAAATTCTTGTGATAGACCTTGTCGTCGCTGAACAAAATGAGTTGATTGTATAGTTAGTGTAATAAATCACCGAGATGAGAGTTGATATCATGACCCAACCCCGTAGGCCACGATTGGGTTCCGACTTGGACCCCCATATATGTATCTATCAACTATGGTCAAGTTGCACTATATATAATGTGATATTACATACAAAACCCCAATAGGTCAAAACTTTTTCAGGTACATGTAGCCTCTTTCATTCGTACCATATCATGAAACGGCATGCAAGCCGATGAGGCTGCTGTAACATAAAAACATTTACAACACATCGTATAGACACAACTGAAACAAACTTATAAACAACCCACATACACATGTCTACAAACCTCTAAGAATACCAATGGTAATATATCGCGGGATAGGGCCCCCGCCGTACCCATGAATAAACAAACATACATATCAAGGGTCGATACCAAAATCTGGGCTCCGGCACAATGAAGCGCTTCCAAATTGCTGAGTGGAAACCCTAAGTTGGCAGATCTCCAAAGTAAGTACCTGTACCTATGGGAATGAAATGCATCCCCCCAAAGAAAGAAGGGTCGATACGATATATGCACTGAGTATGTAAAGCATAACACATCATAACTGAGACCATAACTGAACCAGGGATGCAGGGGACAAGGATAGCAATTAACAAATTATTGTACTTGGACCTTAGGACACGTAGTCATATACATCATCATACACTGTGCCCGGCCCGCTAAGGAACTCGGTGCCATAATTATTTCATCATATTACCATATCATCATATATCGTACCCAACCCATTATGGGACTCGATGTCATAGTCACATCATCATGTCATCATCCCTTCCCATCATGTATATTATTTCAGCATGTCATCATATACGGCATCATATCATCGTATATGGCATAATCTTATATGTCATCATATATATATCCGATCCACTATGGGGCTCGGGGTCACAAATGTATCCCTATATTTTCACATACATGCCTACGTAAAGTATCCAGCCCTTTAGTAAGGGACTCGATGAGGGGAGTAGTATACGTCTATAGCATATCATCATCATATATATACATACCATACCCGGCCCTTTAGGGAGGGACTCGGTGTTCCTTTCTTATTTCTCCACACATACCATCATACACGTACCATCATATTACAACTGGCCTGGGACTCGGTGAATAATCATATCGTTATAACATATACCACACCTCATCGTATACAGCATAATCTTATATGTCATCATACACATCCGGCCCGGGATGCAGTAAAAGAAGTAGTAAAGCAGTGCCCGGCGTAATATATGGCCCATCGTAGGACGCAAAGAAAGGGTTACAGCATGAACGAGTAGACTAGTGGAAACTATATGCAACTAAGTCACCCTCTGAGACTAAATGAAACAGTCAAGTGAACCGTCACCTGAAGACCAGGGAGGTAATTATCTGAAGTGCCCCTTTAGATGTCATTAGGGATTATATCAATTGGGGCCTCAGGAACCACAGACATGCATCAAGACAATGCCACATAGCTCATGCAAACAAAGACACAACTTATGCAATCAGAAACAATTATCACTGTAGATCCTTTAGGAAGAGGAGCTGGTACCTGCACTTACTATTCACTATATAGAAGGCTCGAGAATAGTAGTTTAACTACTTTCAGACCTTTAATGTTTAGAAGTGACTACAATTCACGAGTTATACCTAGAACTTATAAATGGAGTCACCTCCAAATCCATGTCCTATATTACTTATAGTTCAGCCTTTCTAGAAATAGGAAAAGACAAGTTTTACACGTACTACTTTTTATCACATGGAAGACTTGAAAGGTAATGACTCAACTTGCTATAGGAGTTATAATCAGTAGGAAGTGAACAAGAGTCTTAACTCACACTCAAAGTGTTAAGAATGGAATAACTCCCAATTTCACTACATAATACTTACATCTAAGACATTCCAAAAGAGAAGAAGGGATAGCCTTACATACCTGTAGTAGCTCGATTGTAGTCCAGCTTATTTTGTTTCTCCTTCAACCTAATAACACGAGAATATACTAAGATTAATGACCTTCGACTTTCCTGATCCTAAATTCATATTCAAGTATCCATAGGAATCATTTCCTTATCTATTTCCCTCGACTAGCTTATTACTAGTTCCGAAGTTAGCGGAAATCAGGCAGTATCTCCCCTATAACTGGCCCTATCCAAACTTCCAGTTTTAACCTCTAACCTTAGTATACATACTCAGAAAAACAACCAGCAACTATGTATAGTCACATCACTACAATATTACGTGATACAAGTTCCAACCAACTCGCCCAAAACTATAATACCAAAATAAGGTTTTTAATCTTTACTTCGTAAAACCTTTAACCACACGTAACGGAGGGTTATGTCGCTGCAACCAGAAGCTTCCACACACCTTTTGGAACGTGTTCCATCCCTGCAAAATTACAAAACAACGCCCAACACAACACCACAATAACAACGACTCTAGCCAAACTTTAACCCGTTAGAATAGAGTCAAATCAGCCCCTACTTGACCTACAATGTTCTTCAGCCGTAACATGTATATTTTCATGTTTCCAATCTATATTTATATATCCATAACATTTCCAAACCCTTACCAAAACGTGGGAGAAGATAACCAAGCCATACCTTGCTAAAAATCAACTTCGGAAGCTCCTTAACATGCTGAAAGTTTGCGGGCTGTTCGGGTCACTTCTTTGATGCCCCAAATAGTAATTTTACATTGTTAAAAACCTTCATATAAATGAGGGATACCTGAGATAATTAATTCACGAAAAAAAATCGGCGGACTTACCTTGATATGGCCAAATCTGTGGTTGCCTTCTCTCTTCTCTCACGTTTTTCTCTTCTTTTCCAAAGCCAAAATGCTGAAAATGCAAGCTTCATCATAAGACTAAGTATATATACCCTTTTTGGAATGTGACATATGGCAGCCCCTAGGGGTGATACGTGGAAGCCCCCTAGGGCGCCACCTCATTCATGTGGCTACTCACATGCTGCCATGTGGCAGTGTGGGGTCCACCCCAAGCAGGTGAGTCACCTACTTACCCCAAGTAGGTGCATCACCTACTTGTCACCTACTTCAAGTAGGTGCATCACCTACTTGCTTGCTTTCGAAGGTTCGTAATCTCGTTTCACTTTAAGAACCTATGTATTCCTTGCTACTTAAGCTCAATGTGTACTCAAGTAGCTTAATTACGTAGGACATCTAAGTCGGTAGCTTACGCAAGCTCTTTAAGTTCCACGACTTATTATTTGGCCCCCAACTCCTTCCGTGTTCTTATAACCTTATTTCCAATCTTCCCTATTATGGGGTATCTCATTCTCCTTTTCTTAGAGTTATTTGATAGCGTGGTAGATAATCTAGATAACATGGCACTTTTTAAGAGACTTAAGACAATGTCCCAAGGTACGAAAGTACGGGGTATAACAGTTGATATACAAAAAAATCGAGAATTGTCAAATCTGACTATCGCCGCCAATACGCCGATTCCAGGCGAGGGAAGGCCTCCATTCCACTTCCCTTCTCTAAATTCAAGTACGGAACACGTTCAAAACTCATCCTTAAACCCCGCTCGAAATACCTTCATTGTTGACCTCACTGCCTTAAATCCTCCATCATGCTTCCTTCCAAGTGCTATCTCACCCTTAAAGTACCGACCCTCCAACCTTCCCTCCCCCACAAAATACCAACCCTCAAGCTTGTCCTCCCCCACAAAGCCAAAATGTTAATGTCACAATCTGATTCCTTAGGTCATGATAGCACCTGCCATAACCCACCAGTAGGTAAGCCAACCCGCCAACCCGGAACTTCAAGTAATGGGTTTGAGGGGAGAAACTAAACAAAAGTGGTGAATTATAAAGATAAGCAGAAAGAATAAGTAGAGGTAAACCAAAACATGATATTAACAACTAAAGATCCTTCCAAGAACCTAGAAGTCACAAGTACAGAGTTGCTACAAAATAAAAAATGAGTACAAGTACCGAAAGTAGACCGGACATATATATACAATAACTGACTAGTCTCAAGAGGTAAAAGACGGGTCATCCATACTGAAGGAGACAAAAGTGATCCAGAAATGCCAAGTGCTCACCCTAGTCTCCGAATCTGACTGCAATAGGCTCGATCTATTCATGATAGTAGCTAGTGCTCGGTCCTGCATCACAAAAGTAGATGCAGAGTGTAGTATGAGTATCAAGACAATAGGTACCCAGTAGGCATCATAGGCTGACTGAGCAGAAAAAGTGAAAACAATATGAAAAAGAGGAATAATCCTAAATAGGAATCAACATAAGTATCACAAGTGAAAAGAGTACTATCTACGAGAGCTACAGCTAACTATACCTAACTGGGCCCCCATAAGTCCAACCGGGACACTCATGCTCAAGTTAAATAAAAACCCGGATGAACCCCCATAAGCCCGCCGAGTATACAGAATAGCTATAACTACCAAGGCTAGGAACCAAGAATCTGTGAGGTCAGAAACCCAAGAACTGTATCATTTCCAAACCCAGAATCTCTAAGAGTCAACGAACTAGGGGTGCCTTAGGGGTTGAGGCCGGGACTGGGACCTAGATGCTCGCTCGAATGTTCATAGTAGCCAAGGCCGGTACTGAGTACCCGGATGCTTGCCTTAATACATCAGTACAGTCAAGGCTGGGACTAGGTACCCGAATGCTCGTCATAATACATCAGTACGGTCGAGGCCTGGACTGGTACCCGGATACTCACCATAACACATCAATATGATCGAGGCCATGAGCTGGGTACCCGGATGCTCTCCGATAATTTAGAACGAAGGCTGGGACTGGGTACCCGGATGCTCATAGATAATCCAGAATAGAGGCCAGGACTGGGTACCCGGATGCTCACAAATATTTTATCCTATGGTGCCGAATATTCTCCTTTCCAACTAAATAATAACAATACCGAGAATCTCCTTCCTAATGAGTCAACCGATATACCACCAAAATTGGAATCAGAGCCAAAGTCAACGATCATGAAATCTAATATTGCCGATGCATCAAAAAAGTCACGATTATACCAAGTTATGGATAAGGGTATTTTTAATAGCAAGGGTAACGCCTAGCTAAGGCCAAACTACCAAGCACTAGCCCGCTACACTATTCTACAAGGATCTAAGTCCACCGGAGCGACGCCGGGGAATCTAAAGCAAGTTTACATCCTATACTAAGGCCAACATACTCCATAGTATCAACAACATGCTCATTCAACTTTCCTTATAATACTAACAAATAACGACAAGATACGCATGCTTCTAAATACATAAAAAACCCAATAACAGGCCTAAAGCATGATTTCTAACACCTGAGATATACAATTAAACTTTACAACCAATACTAAGGCCAACATACTCCATAGTATCAACAACATGCTCATTCAACTCTTCTTATAATACTAACAAATAACGATAAGATACATATGCTTCTAAATACCCGAAAAACCCGATAACAAGCCTAAAGCATGATTTCTAACACCTGAGATATACAATTAAAGTACCTGACCAAAATTCCAACTATTTCAACATATTTTCACACATTTCAGCTCAATCTAAAGAAAGGTAAACTGTAACCTACCTGTAGGCTAAACACGTGAGCTCCAAATCATTGTGCCAGAGCTTTTCCCTTCCAAACTGCTTTGGAATGCTACCACGCTATCAAAAATAAAATCACAACGTCGATACGGTCGTTTAGACACTAATTTCATAATTTTTTGGAGAGGGACCAATTTTGGGGTCTAAAACGAGAATTGTGGGATTCACATACGAAATTTAGGATTTGAACCCCAAAACAGGTTCCAAATATCACCCCAAGCTCACAATTCAGATTTAAAACACAATTTAGGGTGGAAAAATAACGCAAGACGATCAAACAATTAATTCTCACATTTTCAAACTAAAAAAACAAACAAGGCAGCCTCTTTATGCGTCGATTATTCAAAACACAAAACTCTCCCAATCAAAAAAAAAAAATTACACCATAACATTTCTTGCGAAACCCCCCACAATCTAGCCTCAAGAATCACTCAAAATTGAGTTATATTGACCAAGATACACTCTTCCAAAATTCAACAAAATTTGATTTCAAAAAATACTAAATCTGCAGCTAAAACTCGATTTCTTATCTCGAATGATGTGCCAAAAGCAAATTCCAACAACTATATTCTCCTCAAAATTCCACGTAAGATAGCCTCTGGAATCACCCAACTCGGAGTCAAAACGAGCAAGAATCAGCCCCTCAAAGATCAACACAATTCTAACTCGGAAACGTAACAACCAGCTGCTAAATTCGATGTTTTACCTCAAAAAAAGCCTCCCCTCGAGATTTTGAGCTCACCAACAGATTCCCCACGAAATTCTCTTGAACTTAGACCCTTGAATCGTCAAAACTGGGTTTATATAGACAAAGAAATAAATTCTCAAAATTCTTCAAAAATTAATTCTGAAAATAGGAAGGGCAGCTGATATAACGCGAATTTACCTCAAAAGAAGAGTATCCAGCAATTCCCAAGCACTCCAATGCGTAGCCACGAACTTTCTAAACATACTGGGCTTCGAATCACCCAAAATGGAGCTCTAGAACTCAAGTTATGGGGTTTTAAAGTTGAGTGAAAACCCAAAAACGAGTTTGCCGATGCATCAAATATTTGCTGCAATATGTGATTTTGGAAAAGTCCAAAATCTTTGACGGGGTGCTCGGGATTCATTCGAAATCCGATAAAAATAAATCAGATATGCTACCCCACTAAATTCAACGTTTTGGACTCAATGACAGATTCAAAATTACCATACAAGGTCATTTTAATAAAAAGTGGATCCCACATCGAAGTGTCATTTTAAGCCACATTCCACAACGGGCCTCGAGATTAGATCGGAAGACTCAAAAAACGAACGAAGGATCCTTCTAGACTGAAATCGATATTTTGGAACTAACCGCGCTGTCAGAATTTTTATACGAGTGCGTTTTTCAAGAATATTGACCAAAGTCAACCATAGGCTAACTTTCAAAGTCAAAAGCGCTAAATGGCCCCAAACTCGTATCGATTGCCTCGATAGTCATGCCAATAATGCTACTAGACTAGTTTGGATATTTTGGAGCTGATGGAACCATCATAATTTGAATTTGAGGTTTCCTTAACCCAGAACTTGAAAAGTCGCAACTAAATTAACTTAGACCTTCAAAATACCAAAATGGGCTCGGGATCTCTAAAAATTCAGCCAATACTTCTTCTAGACCAAAAACCATTCCCCGAATGCAATGGAGCCATCAGAATTCCATTCCAAGCATCAGAACTCCAAAAGTTGACCAAAGTCAATTCTTGTCTTAAAATTCCTCAAATTCTCAATTCAAGGTCTCAAATCCTCGTTACAACTCCAAAACTGATTCTATAAAGTCTTCTAAGCCAATTTTGACATTTTGGAGCTGCTGGAATAGACGAAATTCCATTCCGAGACCTGTAGCTCCGATTGACCCCAAATACCACTTTTTAATACTTAAAACTTATAAAAACTCAAAATTTCCAAAGACTTAACTTTTAATAGAATTTTCTAAAAATCAACACCCGTTACTAATCAGAAATGACTCGAAGCAACTAAAGGGAGGGGTAAAATGGTCATTTTACAAAAATTCCAAAAATGACCTTGAGGGTCATTACAGTTAACAATCTACAGACCTTTCTCCATCATCAAAATCAACATACTAACCCTCAGACATTTCCCCAAAATTACCAAGCTCCTCAAAATACACCACCCCTCCCTTGCCTCAAAAGACATCTTTCCAAATCTCAATCCCAAATAAACCCTATGCCAACGATTCCGAACTTGATCACTATGAGGAACATGAAAGAGAGTGGAGGGCGAAGGAAGAGAAAACCAAATGGAATATGAAAGAGGAGATCATGAAAGCTATGAAGGAGTTTCATTACACTCTGGATGTTGCAGGATTAAATTATGAAGATTTATGTATCGACCCGAATTTGGACCTTCCCGAGAGGTTCAAAGTGCCAAAATTTAATACTTTTGGAGGTACCGGAAATCCTTTGGCTCATCTGAGAGCATATTGTGATCAACTAATACGAGTTGGGAAGAACGAAGCTTTGCTGATGCGGCTCTTTAGCCGAAGTTTAAGTGGAGAGGCACTGAAATAGTTCAGCGCCTAAGAAATAAAACAATGGTCTAGTTTGAATGCTCTGGCAAAAAGATTTTATCGAGAGGTTTGCGTACAACGTGGAGATTGTTCCCAATCGATATTCTTTGGAGAAAATGAAGCAGAAATCCACTGAAAGTTATCGCGAGTATAAATACATATGGAGGAAAGAAGCCGCCAGAGTTCGACCTCCCATGATAGAGAAAGAGATCGTAGAAGTATTTGTACGCATACAAGAGCCTGAATACTGTTATGTCGGAAAAAACGGTTTAAAATTAATTCAACTTTGTAAAGAAAAAATCAATTTTAGAAAATAGGAGTCGCCACTTAATTTTTTAAAGAAATTAAGAAAAAAAAATTAAGAAAACTTAATTTAAAAGACCCTAACAGATTTAAGTCTTAAAAATTCAGAGAAAAAGGTACGAGGTTCTTATTTCCACTTTGAGAAGGTTTTAAGCATTCAAAGTGGCCGCTAACGCGCGGTTATCCGACGATTTGAAAATTTATTTGACTAACTTTTGAAAACTATTAATTTAAAAGAAAGCGAAGACTTTAAAATTATTTTTTAGAAAAAATGATCAAACTTAAACATTGAAAATAATATATATGTATATAAAAAAAAGTAAAAGTTTACCAAATGACTAAGTAAAGGTAGAAAATCATTTAAAGCGTAATATTAACATGAATTGGTTTATCTTTAGGGGAATCTAATTAAGTTAAAATAAATTAAAATTAATATCTAAGCAAGCATAAATAACATAAGTAAATAAATTATTACAACCCGAATCAATATAAATACAATAAATAACACATGAAAATATGACCCGACACTTAGTTTTTGTACGCCTGGACTAAGTTGTTGGGCCTTCTGCATTTTGGGCCTTAAGCACAATTCCACAGTATATCGCAACTATATATACACTATATATCGAACAGTACATACACTATATATATTGTATACAATATTATTTCTGTATTTCAAACTATATACACACCGTATACCACCTGTTTATTCCCTGTATATGTTGTACATCACTGTATATACACTGTATACAGTGTTTGTTCCCTGTATATGTTGTATATCACTGTATATCAAACTCTATATACACTGTATTTGCCGTATATCACTGTATATAAGACTTTATATACACTGTATACAGTGTTTTTTCCCTGTATCTACTGTATATCACTGTATATAAGTCTGTATATACACTATATACAGTGTATACAACATTATTTTCCGCATGTATTCCGTGTATACAGCCCAATATCAATATTCAAATTATAAATATTACATTCCTTTCCATGTATAAACTTTCCAACAATTTGAGCAAGATGATGGGAGACTCAAAACAACAATATGCAAGGATGGAGTCCGAAGATGGACTCGAATTGATATCACATGCATCAAAATAAAATTACATAAGCATCTACTCACTTTAAACTAAACAAAGGAATATATCATGATATGTTAAGATATCAAATTGATGGGCATCCTAGAAGTGACTAACAACATGCTAACTAGCTTAATTTTAAAGAAAGAACTAAATTAATTAGGCCATGAAAGTTCTAATTAAATAACAACTTTAAGCATATTTTTATTATCTACATTATGTTAAAAGAAGATTTTGAAAACATGAAAACCTATATTGTCAAGAAAAACTACTTGAAAAAATAATGAACAAAATTAAGTGTTTTCATTAAATAATCCTAACACATGCTGGCTAATTAATCCTAACACATGCTAACTATAAGGAATTTCTATCACTAATCTAGCTATTCTTAATACATGCTAACTAAGAAAAAAACAAGACTACAAATCAACTAACTATAAAACATGAAATAATATGAAATAATTAAATAAAATAAAGCTAAGAAAATATTTTACCTTTTTCCGGGCCACGAGATGGAAGACGATGAGCGGAAGACATTCACCACCATCCAAGAACTTGATGAAACTCCAATCTACAAAAAAGATAAAATAAAAGATTAAAAATTTAAACTCGAACCTTCGTGGGTTCGACGTTATAAGAACATTGTTCTTAACCTAAATTTTGACTTCAATTTCCTATTTTCCCTGAAGAAAAAATATAGATTGAAAGCTAGAAATTTTCACAACTTTTAGTCTAGGGACAAGAGTCCAAAAATCCTAGCCAAGTTAAGAAAATTTCTAACTTTGGGGTGGTTAAAAATCCTCCCACTTCTTCCCCCTTCTTAATAAGAATATGAGCCTTTATATAGGCTTCAAAGACTTCAAATTTTCATACAATTTTCGATGTGGGAGTTTGGATTATTTTTTTTTAGAAAAAACTAAAATTTTCAAAAATGCAAACTATAATTAAACTAACTTAACCAACATTGTATTTAGTAAAATATGAAATCTTTTGAGGTGATTTTCGAACAATCAAATAAATATTAATCAAAGATATAGTAATATAGAAATATGTATATTATACTAAAAAAAGTTTTTTTTTTAAAAAAGATAAAAAATAGTTAAGAATAACATGAAAATATTTTAATTTTTTATAAAAGCTAATTATTTCAAAATGTTCGAATTCAAAGAAACTCGATAGCTAATTTGCATTGTGGATGGTCAAAATTGGGTGTCAACAGTTGTCCCTTTCTTTGGATATGATCAATAAAAGAGATCCTGGACAAAGAAAATTAACAAATCCAATTTTGGCCGACTCCATCTTCATCTTTCTGAAAAGGGGTTGGTATAAGTTTTGAATTATGACTGGACCCCGAAATAACCACACGCCTTTCAATAGGAATGTAGTTTACTATGGTGGAAATCGTTTCCTTAGCTCGTGTCCTATGAGCTTGACAATATTCTTAGGACTGTGTCCCAGTTCGCTGCTAAAAGGATTCCACGTTGTGCTGCATCCTCTTTAATGTCGTTCGCACTTTCTTTCATCCTCTTTGCATATTGGAAAAATCCTTATTGATTCATTGGTAGGATAATGCTGCACTATCGGTATGATGGTGATCCATTGATAGGATACTTGGAAAAATAACTGTATGTCCATTGGTAGGACGAATGAAAGTGATCCATCAGTAGGATATTTCGGTAAAATAACTGTCTGTCCATCGGTAGGAAAAATAAAGATCCATTGGTAGGATATGTTGCATATCCATTGATAGGACGAATGAAGGTGATCCATCGGTAGGATATTTTGGCAAAATAACTGTATGTCCATCGGTAGGACAAATGAAGATCCATTGGTAGAATATGTTGCATGTCCATTGGTAGAACGAATGAATGTGATCCATCGATAGGATATTTTGGCAAAATAATTGTTTGTCCATCGGTAGGACGAATGAAGTTCCATTGGTAGGATATGTTGCATGTCCATTGGTAGGACGAATGAAGGTGATCCATCAGTAGGATATTTTGACAAAATAACTGTTTGTCCATCGGTAGGATGAATGAATGTGATCCATCGGTAGGATATTTTTGCAAAATAACTGTTTGTCCATCGGTAGGACGAATGAAGATGATCCATCGGTAGGATATTTTTGCAAAATAACTGTTTGTCCATCGGTAAGACGAATAAAAATCTATTGGTAGGATATATGCAATGACCTTCTTGGCAATGAATATGAATGACCCTCTTGGCAATGAATATACAATGGCCCTCTTGGCAAATGAAAATGCAATGGCCCTTTTGGCAATGAATATGCAATGTCCCTCTTGGCAATGATATGCAATGGTCCTTTTGGCAATGAATATGCAATGGCCCTCTTGGCAAATGAAAATGCAATGGCCCTCTTGGCAAATGAAAATGCAATGGCCCTCTTGGCAATGATATGCAATGACCCTCTTGGCAATGATATGCAATGACCCTCTTGGCAAATGAAAATGCAATGGCCCTCTTGGCAATGATATGCAATGGCCCTCTTGGCAATGATATTACCACCTCCGGTAATATAATATGAATAAAATAATATCATCGTATACGATATTAGAGCATCGTATACGGCACTACATCATCGCATACATCATTATATCATCGTATACGGCATCTTATATGGCATTATATCATCATATATGGTATTATAACATAAATAACCCTCTTGACAAATGATATTACCACCTCCGGTAATATAATATGAATAAAATAAAATATGAATGACCCTCTTGGCAAATGAAAATGCAATGGACCTCTTGGCAATGATGAATGCAATGGAAATGAAATGCATTGTCATCTTCTTGGATGATTTGACAATTTTTTTTGAACAACTCGTGTTCGTTGGAACTCATATCTTTGATAGAAGTTATACGAGGCCTCGGTGGCTCGCATCTTGAATTTGAGTTCGCTCCATTCTAGCAATGTTGGAGATTATTTAAAGTTGACTTCGAACTTCTGACAATCCTTGATGGAATTTTTGAGATTTTCCTCAAAAATTCTTTCCAGTTAGATCTCTTGATAAATGTCGAGCTGCTGAAAAAAGAATTTTTACATTCTTGTGGAATGTTTGAGATCTTCTCCAAAATTCTGTTCCAGTTGCATATATTAACATGATCTCCAATCTTGACTTGCTGGAGATAGTATCTTCTTCTGAATTTTTGAGAAGATCTCAAAAATTCTGTCCCAGTTTTCATTGTAAGGGAGAAATGAAAATCTTACGGGGAACATGACCGAGCCATTGTGGCGCCTACATATCCTATTGGTGCAGGAATGAGGTCAAATGTAGTTCCAATTCTCTGGATGATAAATGCTGCAAAATCTGAGACAAGATAATCAGTAGACACAATGTAATATGAGCATAATGACATGGAAAACTGCATTACTTACAACATTTCCAGCTTAAAAACACGAGATATTCCACCCGTTTGATATGGACGATCCAATGAAGTAAAATAGGCATCTCACATCAATGGGATTACCCTAATGTTACATTATTTAGAGCAAACTATCCACTTTCAAAGGACAAATGCAAGAGTTTTTTTTTAAGTGAATGTAAAGAGATAGTCAAATTTTGACTACAATTGGTATCAACAGTTAGGAATGCATAGAAATATTTCTCATTTCCTTTCTTATAACTAAGATTGACTTCAAGGTAATTCCTATAGCTTCAAGTAGTAACTCAAACATACTTAAGTGTCGACAAGATTTTTTCATCCTTCTTCCAACAAAGGTTTAGAATTATACCAATCATCATGTTTCAAGTGCCCTCACAATAAAGAAAGTTCTATTTCGCGCATATATGAAGTGTTTGATTTGAGAACATTTTACAAAGTGCACTCACACTCTCAAGAAAGTTCAACGCATGCAACTGTGATACCATATGCTTGGCCTGCATATAAGTTTCCACTAATGTGAGAATATTTGGAATGAGATCATATAGGGCTTGTTTATTGGCTTGTAATGTAGGCTTAGGAAATGGGTAGGATATTAATTTGGGATAAAAGTGACTTAATCTCTCCTTGAGCATCACACTGAATTTGTGCTTTTGATGATTGATACGCCTTTGACATCTAATCCTCTTTCTTTTGTCTCAACTTCTTCGAGTCTTTATTTGATAGAGTTTTTCCTCTTTTCACCTCTTTCTTTTGTCTTGACTTCTTTGAGTCCTTATTTGTTAGATGTTTTCTCTTTTTCACCCCTTTCTTTTGAGGTTTCTCCTCTTTTGTTGGAGTAGTTTCCTTTTCGTCATACATCGACTTTGTAGGAGTTTGTTTTTTTTGGAAAGTCGTCTTTGGTTTCTTGACTTTGGAGACTTTACGTCTTTTGCATTTGGCAATTTCAAAGTTGGATCTTCTTCTATAATTTGCATATTTTTGGTGCGCTCAAGGAGGTTGGGCCAAGAGAGGGATAGTGCATGTAAGCACTCAGAAGGGAAATGGCTAAGATGTGGTTGTCCAAAGAAAATGCTTTAGGCTCAAAGTGGGAAAACTAGAGATTAATGTTATTTGGTAGGCTTTGAAAGGCACAATCAGATCAAAAAAGGCCTACAGTCCTTTCTCAAACCAAACATTACTCAGGATTTCACCTCAACAAATATTCAGGCCAAGTTCTAGATCAACAGTGCGATGCAATTGAATTTTAATCTAAAGCTCACCACACAATGCACATGAAACCATGAGGTTGATTTTATTCTTACCTTGAATGCGTGTAAGAGAATTTTCAAGCATCACAAAAGTATAAATGAAAGATACCAACAGAAGATATGGTTTACCACAAAGCCAATCTTTTTTTTTCATCATACCAAATATTTCGCATGCTCCCAACTGTATTTGTCCCAATCAAGAAGATATGACTCTTAAAATATGTACACAATTTATTATTTTAATTTTTATTAATTTTATTATTATTATTATTATTTATTATTTTATTTTTAATTTTTTAATTTTATTTTTTTTGAAAAGAAATACCGAACCCAAGAAGAGCTGCCTACATATCTCACCGAGATGAGAATCAGGTGTGCGTAGTTCTTGCAGATATAAAATAATTTAAAGATTTAGACAAACTCAGAGTGACGTCACTTAAGTCTAGTGCTAGTTGACATCTTCAGTTGGGGAGTGTCCTTTGCCTATTTGCACCAATACCTTTCGTGTCCTCTCAATCATTGGTGAGGACACCTATCGTTGTATTATTTTTTTAAAATATTCCTCAGAGATTATACATTGGTGTGTTCTTCCAATTTCCTGCAGGAATCAACTTGTTATTGTGCTCTTTTTGGAGATTGTCTCTTATGACTTTAATTCTTTCAATTATTCACGAGAATCACACATTGTTATAACCATCCCCGACTATTATCGGGGATAGTTTTTTCTGCAAAGATATGAGAAAAGCATGAAAATGGGGCCATTATAAAAAAAATAAGTAACAAGATATAAGAGTAAGACTTCATAAAATTAAAAAATAAAAACCTTTAATGAATAAAAATTAAAAAATGAAAACCTTCCTCACTCCAATCAGACTTCATTATAGACCAAGATAAAGCAGCCTAATTAAGCTGAGAAATTATAGGAAGAGGGGGAAAACAGAGTACGTGAACATTTTGTTAGGACTGTTATTCGCCTGTTGTTTGGTTCGTGGAGTTGTTATTTCACTTAGAAGAACCAAAAAATTAGCACCAGGTCCAGTCCCTTTGCCTATCATCGGGAATCTTCACTTGCTTGGTGATAAACCCCACATATCGCTTACTTAACTCGCAAAAAGACATGGTCCAATTATGAATCTGAAATTTGAGCAAATAAACACACTTGTCATTTCCTCATCAGTCTTGGCTAAATAAGTTATGCAAAAGCAAGATTTAGCCTTTTTTAATAGATTTGCTCCAGATGCATTTTGTGCTTGCAATCAATCTGATTTCTCAGTTGTATGGCTACCTGTAAACAACTCTCAATGGAGAACGCTTCACAAGGTTATGAACTCTCACATATTCTCTGGCAATAAGCTGGATGCTAATAAGCATCTCAGGACAAAAAAATCCAAGAGTTAATTGATTATTGTCACAAGAGTGGGCAAAATTGTGAAGCAGTGGATATTGGTAGAGCAGCTTTTAGAACTTCCTTAAATTTGTTGTCCAACACCATTTTCTCTAAAGATTTGACTGATCCATTCTCTGATTCTGATAAGGAATTTAAGGAATTGGTGTGGAGCATTATGGTTGAGACTAGTAAACCAAATTTGGTGGACTATTTCCCCTTTCTTAAGAAAATTGATCCACAGGGTATAAGGCGGCGCCTGACCAATCATTTTTCTAAGGTTCTCCAGCTTATGAGTGGTTTGATTGATGAGCGGCTAAAGGAAAGGAAAATGGGAAACCATCCAAATGTTGATGTTTTAGATTCCGTTCTTAATATTAGCCCTGAAGAAATCGGCAGGAATCATATCGAGCATCTGTGTCTGGTTAATTATTCCCTACTCTTTCTCCTTCAATTCATAATTATCTGTTCATTTCTTTTTTATTTGATTTTTCGGGCAAAGTATAAAATAGTCTCAACTATGATGATGAATATTTAGTGTTATACTAGGTACATAGCTTTTACCTTAGTTGTATGCCACACCTTATCAATTTGTTTTGCTACAACAACATTTAAGTAGTACATCCCTGTGTTATAAAAGTGAACAAAAAACATCCTCTATCTATGTCAAAAATTACAATATTCATCCTTCCGTTAGTTTCTTGGCAAAAACTAACGGCTATAGTCATTTTTTTCCTCCCTCCTCCCGCTCTATTCCCTATACCTTTCCTCTTCAACCTTGTAATCGACGTGTGACAACTTTTATGCAGCAGTAATCAGTACAGTAATCCGACGAGTGAATATGGGCTAAAATATGTCTAGATCAAGTAGCGAAAGCCAACAGACAATAGAAATAGAAACGGATCGGATGAAGAAAGACAGCAGAGGATTCAGCGGAAATAAAGAATTCAGTGGAAATTCTTAGTACAAGAAACCTCATTTCTGTATAATCTTTAACCTAACTCTTTATGATATGAATGCTTCAACAATTGCATAAAAAGAATGATTTACTTGGTCAATATACAATTTGTTTTTCTTTTTAAATAAGTTTTTCATTGTATTTATTACTGTCAGTTCTTTTATTTCAATGTTTCAATTGTAGCTTTGATTATTTTGTTCATATCTATTAAGACTTATTCCTTGATATATTTTTTTCTTTTTGGCTTAAGTGTGCATTTGGAAAATTGGATTTGAATCAATTGATTGGTAGATGAAAAAACTAAGCAAGTTGTATGTAGTATTTTATGTTGTTTATTCAACTTTGAATTTTGTCTTTTTGTGAATTCAAATTGTCAGGCCAAACTACTGACTTTTAGACCATAGTTGTTAGTTTTTGCCAAGAAATTAATAGAAGGATGAATATTGCAATTTTTGACTTGGATAAGGGATGTTTTTTGTTCACTTTTATAATACAAGGATGTACTTTAAGTTTGTCCCATAATTAAGGAATGTTTTTAGCCAAAAACTCGCTACATGTATATAATGGAACATTGTACTAGATTATGACATCTATGTTGTAGGATATTACATTAGTAAGTTTTGCAGGACTTGTTTACAGCAGGGACAGATACTACATCAAATACATTAGAGTGGGTAATCTCTGAACTACTTAAGAATCCGCACACTTTGGAGAAAGCACAAGAAGAACTCGCATAATTAATTGGCAGAGGCAAACTAGTAGATGAAGTCGATGTTGCACAGCTACCTTACTTGCGATGCATCATGAAAGAAACCTTACAAATACACCTGCCAGTTTCTTTCTTAATTCCTATCAAAGTGGAGGAAGATGTTGAGCTTTGTGGCTATACTGTTCCAAAAGGCTCGCAAGTTCTAGTGAATGTATGGGCAATTGGGAGAGACTCTGATATATGGGAAGTCCTTTTGGACTTTAAGCTAGAGAGGTTTTTGTTAAACCTCAATTGATAGAGGTTGAGAGTAATTTGTCATTGAAGGGAAGAGAGGAGAAGAGAATATAGGAAAGTAAGAGAGATAGAGACGAGAGAAAAGTGAGAAAAATAGAGAGAGGAAAATATCAGTCTCTTCTTTCAATACATCATCACAACTGATACATATACACTACATGTGTATTTATTAAGTATTTTATCTAATTTTTCCACTCACACTTCTAACAAACTTCTAACAACTTTACTAACAGACTTAGTTACTTTTAACTAACCATTAGCTTGCCTAACTAACTCTTTAGTCAACACCCCCCTTCAAGCTTATGGTTTAAACAAATCCATGACTCCTAGGTGGCTTAGGAGTAGTTGATATTGTGCTTTGCCAAGGCTCTTTGTGCGAAAATCAGTAAGCTGATCTTCAGTGTGCGTGAACTCAATTTTTAGGGTTCCTTGACAGATCTTTTTCCTTACAAAATGAGAGTCTATGTCTAAATGTTTGGTCCTTTCATGGAAGATTGGATTTTCTGCAATTTGTATTGCAGACTTGATGTCACACACCATTCTAAAGGGAAGATCAACTTGAATACCAAGTTCTTTGAATAAGCCAATTAGCAAAGTTACCTCAGCTGCACAGTTTGCCATGCTCCTGAATTCAGCCTCTGCTGAACTTCTGGAGACTGTCTCTTATTTTTTAGACTTCCAAGAGATGAGAGCTCCACCAAATTTGATTAAATAACTAGTGACAGACCTCCTAGTCTCTAGACATGCACCCCAGTCTGAGTCATAATAGGCAAGAAGTTGATTTGAAGTCACTGCTGGCGTGAAGAGTCCTAGGCCTGGAGCTTCTTTAATGTACCTTACCACCCTGAGTGTTGCAGCCATGTGAGACTCCTTGGGGCAATGCATATATTGACTCAACTTTTGAACTGAGAATGCCAGGTTAGGTCTGATCATTGTAAGATAGAGAAGTCTTCCAACTAGCCTCTGATATCTGCCAGGGTCCTTCAGCACAGGATCTGCATGTTCTCCTTTTGGAGGAACCTGCTCATCAAACTTTATAGATGTTAGTTTCAGATTTTGTTCAAATGGTGTACTTGCAGGTTTAGCTCCCCCTAGACCAGCTTCAGCTATTAACTCTAATGCATACTTTCTTTGATATAAGTGTATCCCTTGACTGGATCTGGCAACTTCAATTCCTAGAAAGAACTTAAGTTCTCCCAGATCCTTTATCTTAAACTATTTTTGCAGGTCCCTCCTTGTGCAATCTATAAATGGTTGCATGTTGCCCGTGATTAAGAGATCATCTGCATAGACTAATACAATTACTGTGTCACCCTCAACTTGTCTAGTGAATAAAGAGTAGTCATAGTGGCTCTGAATAAAGCACAGTTATACCAGGGCTTTTGTATTCATTGCCTAGGAGCTTGTTTGAGGCCATAGAGGGACTTGTAGAGTTTGCAAACTTTACCATGCTCCCCCTGTCTTGCAAAACCAGCAGGAACAGTCATGTAGACCTCCTCCAAGATATCACCATTAAGGAAAGCATTGTGAACATCTATTTGGTGAATGCACCAGCCTTTAGAGGCAGCCAAAGTAATAATGGATCTAATAGTAACCATCTTTGCAATAGGATTGAATGTCTCACTATAGTCCAGACCTTCTTATTGGTTGTACCCTTTGGCCACTAGCCTTGCCTTAAACCTTTCAACTTCACCTGTAGCCTTGTACTTCACCTTATAGACCCATTTGCAACCAATAGGTTTCTTGCCAGGGGGCAAGTCTACCACAGTCCAAGTATGATTGTCCTGCAAAGCAGCAATTTCAAGTTCCATAGCCTGGATCCAATTAGGATCAAGAGAGGCTTCAGAATAGAAAGTAGGTTTAGTGATAGCTGAGTAGGCAGCCAGAGCATAAGCATAGGATGAATACAAATGAGCATAGGACAGATGGACAGAAATAGGGTATGTAGAGGAGGTGTTGTGGTGTGCAGTGACAAAGTCCTGAAGCCATAAGGGAGGCTTAGTTTGTCTACAGGACTTCCTAGAAGGAACATTTGTCTGAGGGGTAACATGAAGGTCTGAAGAGGGTGAAGCAAGATCTGGACAAGGTGATGGAGAGTGGGATAAAAGAGGAGATGGAGAATGTGGCACATGAGGAGGATCAACAGTTTGTGTAGGTAAAGTTAGAACAGGAAAAATAGGATTAGAAGAGACTTGTAAGTCTTTGAATGGAAAGACATCTTCCTTGAACACTACATTTCTATTTACAAACAGAGATTTGGAGTGCAAATCATATAAGAGATAGCCCTTTTATGATAGAGAGTATCCCATCATAACAGCAGGAATGGCTCTAGGTGCAAATTTGTCTGGGACCTTTGGAGAGATAGCATAGCATAAGCATCCAAAAGTTCTTATATGGGAGAGAGAAAGGGGTGATGAATGTAACAGTTTAAAGGGAGATTTGTAATGAAGAAGTTTGGAGGGAAGTCTGTTAAGAAGGTAGACAGCAGTGGTGACACACTCACCCCAGAATTTCAATGGGATGTTAGCTTGAAATCTGAGTGCCCTAGCCGTATCTAAAATAGTTCTATGTTTCCTTTTAGCAACACCATTTTGTTGAGGTGTATAGACACATGTACTCTGATGAAGGATACCAAGAGTAGATAGTAGAGACTGAAAATCATGACCGAGAAACTCACTACCATTATCAGTCCTAAAAATTTTAACAGTAGTAGAGAATACGTTGTGCACTTGTGCAAAAAATATTCTCAGCACTACTATAGTATCAGCTTTAGAGGTAATGAGAAATAACCAAGTAAATCTGGAAAAATCATCTACTATAGTAACAAAGTACTTCATTTCAGAATGAGTTGGTACTCTGTAAGGACCCCATATATCACAATGAACAAGTTCAAACACAGACTTAGAAACATGAGAACTAGCTGGAAAAGAAAGCTTAGTTTGTTTAGCTAAGGAGCAGACAGTACAAGGTAAATCCATAGTGGTATATACAATATCAAGACCTGTGGACTTCTTTATTATGTCTATAGATGCATGACCTAATCTTCTATGCCACAAGGAGCTAGACTCAGGTTGAATTGATGGAGCAGAGGAAGTATTTGTTGAATGTGCTGAAGGAGGAACAATTGGGAATGAGTTGATGAGATCTTCCTTGAGAATGTAGAGACCTTGCTCTTCTCTACCAACCCCCTTGACTAGTCTACTGGAGAGATCCTAAAAAATATAAAAATCAAGAAAGAAGGCTGCCATACACTGAAGTTCTTTGGTAAGTTGTGACACAGACAGTAGGTTACATTTGAAATCTGGAACAAACAGCATATTACTAATACTTTGGCTATCAAATACTTTTGTTCTCCGAGTATGTGAAACTGATGCTACATTACCAGTGGGGAGATGAACTTCTCTCCTATCAGAGCTAGGCACAGGTTGAATTGTATCAAGTACATCAAAACTAGCAGTCATATGATCTGTGACTCCAGTATCAACTATCCATTCCATGGGCACATATTTGGAGACTAAGGCAGAAAAGACACTACCTACAGAAGCTGCTTTGGCTGAGTGCTCCCCTACATTTTCACTTCCTTTTGCCAATATTTGCATGATCTGCTGATACTGATTTTGTGTGAAAAAAGCTGTTGAAGGTGGGGAATTGAGACTAGTAGTAGCAGTTTGAGAGATTTCAGCTTGATTAGCATAGGAATTAGTGGTACCACCTTTCTTCTTTGATCTCCAAGCAACAAAATAGCCTTTAACTTTGAAGCATTGTTCCTTGGTGTGTCCCCTGTATCCACACACTTCACACAAGACCACAACCTTCTGAGGCTTCTATAATTATGGCTTGTATTGAGAGTCACAATGTCCTCTATTTGGTTGGCCATCACCACCTCTTTGTTGATGTCCAGAATTACCACTCCCCTGAGTGTAAGTTTTCTGACTGAACAGAGTTGTACTTTCAATAGCCCTATGAAGAGAAGCATCCGAACTTGCATGCATCAGATTTCTCTGACTTTCATGATCTAAGATGAGGGAGAAGGCCTTGTTTAGGTTTGAGTAGGAGTTTGAAGCAGAATTTGGCCTCTAACAGTTGAGTAGGACTCATTCAATCCCATTAGAAACTAAAGTATTGACTTTTTTTAGTTAAAACCAAACCAACCCTATAATGATCGGGTTTTTTTTCCAAACACCAAATCAAGTCAAACCAAACCACTAGTCGGTTTTTTTTTCCGGTTTGGTTCGGTTTGTCGGTTTGGTGCGATTTTTCAATTTGCCCTGTACAGCCCTACAAAAAATATATAAGAGTGAAGGTTAGATGGACTGGGTATAGTTTTATTTTTTAAAAAAATAAAAATAATAACCTTTTTTCGGAAAAAGTGGGGGAGGGGGTGAAGTATGAATATTTTAAAAAATATTTTATAAAAGAAATTTTAAAAATTTTAAACAATAAAAGGACGATGATTTTGGGGGAGGGGGAGAGGGAGGTGGTTGAGTGCACGAGCAAAATATTTTAAATTTTATTTAAAAAATCTTTTTTTAAAAAAAAAGTAATTTCATTTATAAAAAATAATTTCTTTTTTTGGGATAGAAATTCTTTAGTCTTTAACTTTTAACTAATATTAATAGTTTATTTATTTTTTGTCAATGTGGAATATTTTATCCATGTAGAATGCCATGTGGCAAGTTTTTTTAAAAAAATAGAGTGAGTAGAGAGTGTGTATTACACACACTACTGAGGTGTGTTTCTCAAACTAATAAGTGATAGTTTAGGTATGAAACTCACACTTTCAATAGTTTAGGTATGAAACTCAAAAAAAAATAGTTTAGGTGTGTTTTTGATATTTATCTCAAAAAAATGATATATATGCAGCCTTAATTATTCTTACTTTGATATTTAATTAAAATAAAATTAAATAAAGTGACATGGATAATTAAGAATAAAAGATAAATTATTAAATGAGAAAAGATATAAAGTCATTGAAGTTGTCCCGAATTCTCAAAAAGACATCTTAACTTTGCGAGCGTCCTATTACCTCACAAAAGTATTGAGTATCTATGGAAAATGACTATTTTTGACTCATTTTCTCACCTGATTTGTGAACACATACAACACACATGTGAAAGTCTGTTATTATTACTAAAACTCAATTAAAAAGTGGCACGTGTCAGTGGTTTTCTTACCTAGTAGTCCAATCCGCATGGATCTACTCCAGATGGCGTAGTTCTCTGAGCCGGTGAGTTGCAAAGAGATTAGAGAGCTTCCTAGAGTGTCATTAGGTTGAAGGTAAAGTGGATGATTGTGATCTATCACCGGAGCACTGAAACGTACAGCTTCTGCGGTGGTGTTTGTGTTTAGGTTGCTGGTTTCCATAGATCCAGCTTCAAACTCAACTATGATGGCCATTGTTTCACAGCTTCGAGATTTGATTTTTTTCTTAACTGCTGGCTACCGATTCGACTTCTTCTCAGCTTCGAATCGCAGCAGTCGATTCCACTACACTATGGGACACGACAGTGGCTCTGATACCATGTTAAACCTCCATTGATGGAGGTTGAGAGTAATCTACCGTTGAAGGGAAGAGAGGAGAAGAGAAGATAGGAAAGTAAGAAAGAGAGAGATGAGAGAAAAGTGAGAAAAATAGATAGAGGAAAATATCAGTCTCTTCTTTCAATAGATCATCACAACTGATACATATACACTATATGTGTATTTATTAAGTATTTTGTCTAATTGTTCCACTCACACTTCTAACCAACTTCTAACAACTTTATAACAGACTTAGTTAGTTTTAACTAACCATTAGCTTGCCTAACTAACTCCTTAGTCAACAATTTTGGGAGTCAGAAATAGATGTTAGAGGTCGGGATTTTGAACTCATTCCATTTGGTGTTGGTCGAAGAATTTGCCCTGGATTGCCTTTAGCTATCAGGATGATTCCAGTCGCCCTAAGCTCATTGCTGAATACATTAAATTGGAAGCTTCATGGTGGAATTGCACCTAAAGATTTGGACATGGAGGAAAAATTTGGCATTACATTGGCAAAACTTCAACCTCTGCTAACTATCCCAACCTCAATGTAGCTACAGGGATACACTAATTAATAAGGTTTTAAGTTAAGCAAATTAAAGTGTTTTCTTTTACTTTCCAGTGTGACTCGAAGTTAATGATGGAGGTGCTCAACTACTCGTTTTTGAATGTTCAAATCAAAATATATAAGATGAATCGGGCTATCAAAAGGCTATGTTACGACTTCATTGTATTTGTAGAATATATGCTTATGTATTTTTACAAGAAAAACATTGATTAATTGTTTGTTGGTAAGATATCTTTGTTCTTGATATATTCCCTCTATTGAAGTTACTTTTTACCTTTTTCTATGGGGGTGGGGTGGGGGGTGGAGGTGTTTGGGACCTATAAAAAGCTTTTGGGATGAATTGCATGTGTCCTAATATCGCAAAATGGGCATAAGAAATTCAAAAAAAAGGGTTAATTAGGCTTTGACCATCAAAATTAAAAATTATTTATTTTACTTAGAATTTTTAAAGTTGAAGCTAGAATTGGAGTTTTGTTTGCTCATCTCTTTTGCAAAAACTATTTAGAATTTGAATGTATTTTTTAAATATGATTTATACCTCCAATTTTTTAAAAACTAGCAAAAATTTACTTCAAACATACAATCAAATTTGCTCTAAAAAGTAATATTTAGGGATAAATTGCTCATAATGTCATAGATTATATTCCATATATGAGCTATATTATTACAAATATGTTTTTACCTTATTTAAAAAGATTTAATTTGGATTGAATAGAGCCGTCAATAAGGGCTAGGCCGGTTGGGCCAGACCCAATCCGCAATTTGATAGGGTTGGGCTAAGAATTTTAGAACCCATTTAAAATAGGACCTTGTAGCCCGGTCTGGATAAGCCCGTCAGTTTGTAGGGCTTGAACAATGCAGGTGGACCCGGCCTGTGGCACAAATAAAAAATAAGTAAAAAACAAAATAGAACACTAAAAATAACAAAAGCAGTCCAAACTTAAAGTCTTAAATCGAATATTATAAAGTTCAAACACCCAATATAAAAAACATTTTTTTACGGTTGTATCCAAAATATTACATAAAAGAACAATAATTTCAGATTGAAGTCATACAACCAAATCTATACTTGAAGCCATGTAATATTGTCTTGTCAATATTTATGTTAATATTTAAAATTATAAATTTAAATTATAAAAAATATATTCTTTTAAAAAAAGTGGACTGGCCCGGTGCGACCCATAGCCCACATAATTGTGAGTTGAGCTGACATTTTTTGGCCCGTCAAAATAATGGGTCATCCCAATCCAACTCGTAAAATTTCAAAGCATATATGAACTAGCCTGGATCGGTTGGACCGGCCCATATTGACAGCTCTAGAGTTGAAGATGATTATTATTTTTTATATATAGTTGGTTTGTTGCGTGTACTTTCCATAAAAAATATGAAATATGATTTAAATATGAAACATAATTTAATGGGGTTATTTTTATAAAAAAAAATTAGGATAAATTTGACAAAGAAATATATAATGAAAGTGAAAATAATGTTTTGGATATTTTTGCAAATTTTAAATATAACTTCAAATGGTATTTAAATTTTTTACGATCAAATGGTAATTTTACGATAAAGAAAATAAAAGTATTACAAGGAAACGTAGAGGCTAAAAGAGGTTTTCTGAAAACCTTAATAAAAAAATTAGATCGCTCTCTCTCTAACATCTCACTAGAAAAAAAAGCTCTCAAAGAAGACTAGTTTTAAGCTTATGGCTACCAGGGAACCGGATCCACCTCCGGACCTCCAAAAATTTCGTTCAAAAGACAGAATCGTAGGTATCGATGAGACGAATCCAACACAACAGGAATCGTCCCAATCGGACATTCGAAGCTTCGGGAATGTTTAAAAATAGCAGCGATCACTGTTCAACATTCTGCCACTGATCAAGGAACCAATTCTAAGTCAACTTCTGTAATTTGTATTGAAAAACCATCAATTGGGGATGTTAGAACAGCATCCCAGCCACATCATATCAAAAATCCAAGGGATTTCACCGTGGAAATTAAGAGAAATCCAGGCGCGACAGTGGGACGAAACTCCGGCGAAACGCCGGCCACTCGAACTACAAATTCGACGGCCTCCGATGTTATTCGAGGTGGCGCACCACCGGGGGTTGGTAGTGCACCCTCAGGCGCACCTCATACTAAAAGCCCAGCTCCAATGGGTGACGGCGTCGCCGGCGACACACTGTTGAACTCGGACGTCGGCGTTCCGGCGACATTCGAGAGTCAAGACCAATGCCATCTTGTAGAGGAGAAAAATACGAATACAACCATCCAAAAATCGCCGCCATACACAAAGCCAAACTCGTCGAATATCAATTTGAAGAATTCCGGCGGTGAAGTGATTTCCGATAGTGGCGGCGTCGCCGCGTCTGGTGGCGAAAATACAAATTGTTCTGGGGGTTTGGTAGACGATCTTACAAGGAACACAATGAACCAAAAAGCCCCATCAGCAACAACACCTATCTCCTCCAATTTGGAAATTAGGGTTCCAATCCAAACTGCCGGAGGCAGCGCAGCGGCAAAGCTCCAATTCCAAAATTGGCAATGTCAACCTATTCATCTTGAAGAGAGGAGTCCAGAAACACAAAAAGCCCCTTCAGGTATGGTACCTATCAATTCGAATTTATCAATTAGGGTTGCCAATTTGAGTACTAATACTGGCAGCGGCGACACCGGAACTCCGGCGATCGGAAAACATGTTTCTAGTTTGAATAATAATACGCACCAATACAGTATCCATCAAAAAAATTTAAACTCAAAAAATGACTATCCTAACACACCAAATGCCAATACTAGAATTGAACCTAATGTAAAAATCACCAAAAACACTCATCCGGTGAACGCCCAAAGAAATTCTCAAGGTATTACTAACCCCCATATCAGTACGAACGTTTTAAACCAAACGCCACAATTTTTAGACACCTCTAACTCAAAGTCCAAATTTCCATCTTGTGATAATAGAGTCGAAAACAGTCTTCTAGTGCCCCAAAATGTTTCCCCAGATAATCCTAGCACCTTAACTAATCCTAAAAGTACCAAATACCCTCCCAGTTCAGACTTCCCTCCAATATCTTCTAATTTCCAAAAATACGACCCAAAAAACTCTAGAAATCCGGTAGTGACCCTAACCCCCAGTCCGCTACCTCTAAAGACCAAGCCCCCTATCAACCAACCGGTCACCACAAATCACCCTCCGCCCCCTATAGCAAAACAATCCATGGCCACACGGCTGAGAGCTACACAAACTGAGAATACTACCAAAATTGACCTTACAACCCCAAAAAGAGTAATGAAACAAGGCTGTCCTGCTATTATGTTTAAGAGAGAGGACTACATGATTAAAATGGCAGAATCATGTAAGAATGAAAGGAGGAAATATCATTGTTATCTGCTAGTTCCCCTCCTGCAACCACTATCAAGCAAATTCAAAGCATCACAACCAATTTCTTCTGGGGGTGGAAGAATGAAAGGAGGAAATATCATTGGTCTTCTTGGAAGAATCTGAGTTATCCCTATGAAGAGGGTGGTATTGGAGCGAGACTAATATCAGATGTTGCCAAGTCTTTCCAATACAAACAATGGTGGATATTCAGAACTAAGAATTCCTTATGGAGTGAGTTCCTCAAAGCTAAGTACTGTCAGAGGTCAAATCCTATAACCAAAAAATGGCACACAGGACAGTCTCTGATATGGAAGCACCTCATGAAGAACAAGCACAATGTTGAGCCTCATATCCAATGGCAGATACAGTCTGGTTCTTGCCTCTTTTGGTGGGATAATTGGTTGGGAGTTGGCCCCTTAGCTAATTTCAGGTCAGCCAGTAGTAGACAGAACAATACTAAGGTGTCTTCTTTCATGATTAATGGTCAATGGAATGTAGAACTGGTCTCTCAGAAAGCACCTCCTCAGTTTGTACCTAGCATCCTGGCAAGTAACATCAACTATCAGCCCCACAAACTTGATCAGGCCTCTTGGAAGCCTAATAGCAGTGGGGAATTTAGTTGTTCTTCTGCCTGGGAACTTATCAGGGACAAAAGGAGTAAGACAAGAATTAACTCTCAAATATGGCACAAACACATTCCTTTTAAGTGTTCCTTCCTACTCTGGAGAGCACTTAGAGGGAAACTACCTACTAATGAAAAACTTATCAGCTTTGGAGAAGCCCCAGCCCAATGTTACTGTTGCCATAGAGCTGGTTTGGATACCATTGACCATATATTTGTTTCTGGAAACTTTGCCAGGAAGGTTTGGAGTGTATTTTCTGATTCTCTGGGTATTAGTAAAGAATACACACCCCTTAGAAACCTGATGATGAGGTGGTGGTCCAGTAATTACAGTAATGAGGTCCATAAACTTATCCTACAAGCAACTCCAATCTTCATATGTTGGAACCTATGGAAAAATAGATGTGCCATCAAATATGGAGGGAAGCAGTCCAATATTACAAGAGTGATCTACTCAGTCTTCAAGGATAACTTCAACCTTCTAAGCACTACCTACTCCTATATCAGCTGGCCAAATAGATGGAAGGAACTGGTCCTTCTTGTGGAAAAATGTACTAATGAAGTTAATGTTAGTACTGTCTACTGGAGGAAACCTTCAGCTCACATGGTGAAGCTGAACACTGATGGTAGTGCACTTCACAATCCTGGAAAAATAGGAGGGGGAGGATTGCTAAGGAACAATTAAGGAGATCTTCTCTTTGCTTTCTCAACCCCTTTTGGAGAAGGTACAAACAACCAATCTGAAATATTGGCAGCCATCTTTGGTTTGACTTGGTGTCTCCAATTAGGATATACTAAAGTGATCCTTGAAGTGGACTCTGAGCTAGTAATCAGATGGATAAAACACCTAGCTCAACCACCATGGACTGTCAGAACACAACTCCAACAGCTGCAGGACATCAGTCATCAATTCCAGGTTTTCAAATGCAGCCACACTTACAAAGAAGCCAATTTTACAGCTGATGTTTTGTCCAAACATAGCCACAAATGCACTACTCCACAGATATATCTCAATAAACAAGAGCTTCCCAAAGAGGCAAGAGCTTACTTTGAGCTTGACAAACTGGAAATGGCCAACTTCAGAAGAAGAAGGCTTAAGAGAATCAAGAAGCCACCATGACCTTGTCAGCCTCCTTGGTCCAACTTACTATTCAAATTACTTATTGCTATGCATAGTAATAATCAATTTGAAGGTTCTATAGTTAGGACCATGGTAAAAGGGAACACCTCCCTTGTCTTATGCCTTCTTAAAATAACCAATCTTATTTTACAGGTTAGGATTAGAATAGAACCTTTCTTCTTTGTCTTTCTCCTTTTTGGCCTTGTAGGTATAAATACACAGGCACCATATCATCCAACTAGTGGAGGGCCAGTCAGGTGTATACTGGAAATTTACCACAGCTGTTCCAAGGTTGGACTTGCCTTAGAGACTCAGCAGTCATACAACACCTGCACAAACAAGCAATTCAACAACAACAACAAAGGTCAGGCACTCAGAATTCCTGCACATGCCACAACTGCAACAACAAACAAAAGCACCATGCAACATCAAAAGGAAACCATATTGCACAGGATCACAGCAAATATAGTAGGGGCAAAGCCCAAGAAGTCTCAGCTCAAACGGATAATTGGAGACGTTAGTCGAGCGACCTTGAAAAAGTCAACCGACTTAAGTCCCCAAATGGAGCACTTCACAACTTGGAGCTTCCAACTTGTACAAATGACCTCTAAACTTTGCAGGGATACAGAAAATACTATATTTGCACAACCAAAGAAGTTTCATCTCCAACGGATAATTGGAGACGTTAGTCGAGCGACCTTGAAGATGTTAGTCGACTTAAGCCTCCCAATGGTGCACTTCACAATTTGGAGCTTCTATCTTCTCCAAAAGACCTCCAAATGTTGCAGGAACACAGCAAATATAGTAATTGCAAAGCCTAAGAATTTTCACCTCAATCGGATAATTGGAGACGTTAGTCGAGCGACTTTGAAAAAATTAACCGATTTAAAGCTAACTAGCTCCAAAGAACTGTTTGAGGTCTTTTCTTTTCTTTGCTTTGTCTTTGTTTTTGTATGTAGGTGCAGGTACCCTAAGGAGCTGATCATGAGTAATGACCTCCTCCTGAAGATAGCTTGCAACAACATACAACTGAACAATTCCACTAGCTGGCTACAGGTTTGCAGCAGCCTATACTTCCCCCACATTTGTGTGGGTCTTTGGCTACTTGTTTGTACAGGTCCACAGATATCCAAACAAAGAGAGACAAATGCTAGACATGCAAGAGACTCACCAGCCCCCAACAACAATTCAAACATGCCAGATTCCACCCTTTATTACTTGCATCAGCCCAATTATATCCAAGATACTTGGAATTCCTTGTGTGGTTATTTCTTGGTGTGCAGGCACATAATACATCAGCAATGGAACATTCCAAACTGCAAGGCACCATCTCTTAAACACCAGAGCTACATCCCCTACAGCAATATACAACAGAACATGGTGATAACCAAGAACCTACAGCAGACTATGACCAAAATACAGCAGGGTCAGATGTGCAGGGTGTTTTGCAACCTGAGGACCTACACCAAGGCATCCAAACTTTGTAGGAGTGCAGTATATATTATTTTGACAAGGTCCAAGAAGTTTCAACACAAACGGACAATTGGAGACGTTAGGCGAGCGACCTTGAAAAAGTCAGCTGCCTTAGGCCAAAAGAGGGTGCCTTTTTTCCAACTTGTGCAAAAAGCTTCCAAATCTTGCAGAACTAAAGAAAGGGTTGTTTGTGTATACCCCAAGAAGTTTCAACTCAATCGGATAATTGAAGACGTTAGTCGAGCGACGTTGAAACCCAAAGCTCTTTTGGAGGTCCTTTCCTATTTGCTAACTGGTGCAAGTTCCTTTTTGCCTTTGGTTGTTTGTTGTATTGTTGTAGGTTGCTGGATTGACTCATCAACATGCACTAACAACAACTACAGAAAAGACAACACAGATACAACCATCAAATCAAATAGAAAGCCCTCTGCACAAGGCCCCTGTCTGGTTGGATATTTGTCTTTCTGTGATGTTTTTTGTGCAGGTACAACAACTGCTGGGGAACCTGGGCAAATGAAATGCATCAACATAGAGACTACATCATTCCAAGAGAGGACCTCACCAACACACCAGCCCTACACCCATACATATTCCATCCCTGCAACACCTGCAGCAGCCCCATTGCATCCCAAAATTCTAGAATCTCCTTGCTTTCTTAATTGTTATGTGCAGGCACATAAGATACCTTCAAAGGAGTTGCTCATCTCTCCATTGGAGGCAACAAGAAGCAGTCTACAGGTTTGCAACAACCCCCACTACTATCACACTTGTTTGGTTCTTTGTTTGCTTGTCTATGCAGGTAAACAAAGTCACAGACAAAGGGACATAACAGCCACTACTGCAAGGGCCTTTCCTAATCCCACCAACTATCCATGCATACCTGCTGTATTCATCCAACACCTGCAGCAGCCCCCTTTCATCCAAGTCCTTTGGGACTCCTTGACTGCTCTCATTGATGAGAAGACAAGAAGATGGAGCTCCAACAAACACAACTCTCTGTTTGTTTACTTGCTGCTATGCAGGCACATTGAACAGCAACAATGGCCCCTTCCAAAGTCCAAGGCACCTTCAGTCAAACATCTAAGCCAAGGCTGCATTAGAACTCTTGCTTTGCTTATTTGTGGATATGCAGGTACCCCCCGGATCAGTAGACAACACTGGAACCATCCAACCAGCTGTTCAAGTCAGGGCTGCACCACATACAAAATGCATATTACACCTATTCTGTCCCTCAGCTTCCTTAACTACAATCCCAATCAAGCTGGCTGCTATGGCTACATTTACTTCCTATCATTTCATCCCCCTTAGCTACGATTGTTGTTGCTGCAACTTTCCTTGGACCTACTTGGTACGACATGTCTAAAAAGAGCAAAGATGAAAAGAATTTCCCCAACCCATGCGAGATAGAAGGTTCGTATACTTGTTCTTTCTCAATGTAGCTATGCCTGAGTCGTAGCATAATTGAATAGGACTAGTGTAGGCTACTTTCTTGTATTCTCATGGAAGGGGAGAGTCTCCCTCATTTATGCTTTCTTAGTTGATTTGTACCGAGAGGAGTCCTCTCATAGGTTTAATGCTTTCTAGTTATAGTTAGTCTCTTTTTTGTATCGGGGATGAGTTAGCCGACCTTAATAGGTTAGCCGACTTATGAACCACCATAGGATCGGAGGTAAGGTTTATGTCCCCCTCCTTGTATTTTATTTTGATTATTTATGTTAAGGCTTGGGGGTGTTGCTCAACCCCTGACTGTGCACGAGAGGTGGGAGCCTCGTGTAGGGTCTGTTCCCATAAAAAATAAAAAAAAATAAAAAAAACCTTAATAAGGCATAAATACTACTTCAGCCGCAACCCCCCAAATTTTTTATTTTTTTATTTTTTATTTTCAATTATGGAGAAGAAAATAAATTCTACTGAAAAAAATAATCAATTCCTCAAGAAATAATTTTGAAATATTCTAGTATTTTTTGAGGTTAATAAGTGAAGATGAACTAGTTTTATATTTTTGGTTATTTATTATTTTAGTAAATTCTTTGTTTAATTACTTTTCTTTTGTTTTGCTTGTGGCATTTCAAATGGCTAGACTGATGTTGATACCAGATAATTAAGAGTACACCATATAATTTTAAATTGAATACTTTAAAAGGGAAATTCTAATCTTACAGTAATTGGTTAAAACAGTATATAAAATGTTAGTATAATGGAACGTTTTAATGAAAGAAACAACATTATTTTGTCAAAACTATTTTTTCTAAAGAAAAAGAAGTTAACAATCGGAATAATTATGAATGGATCCGACAGGCTCTATACAGGCTAAAAAAATATAAGGCAGTTGTCTAAGGCAATTAAATTTCAGGGACCTCAAGTTTTTTAAGTAATGATATATTATATGTATTTTAATAAAAATTATTGTATATTATTTATTGATAGTATAAACTTTTCGTGTAGGGAAAAAAACTACTAGAAGTTTGAAAAATATAGAATATTATGTCTCAAAAAAGATTAAAAAAATTAATTATAATAAATTTTGTAAAAAAATAATAACTAAAATTTAAAATTTTGTTCTAATTTAACTTTAGACTACTAATATATTTAAACAGCTCCACTCCAACCCAATAATTATTTCGTGTTATTACATTTCCTTTCGGAAACAAAATAGGTTGTCATATCATCTCATTAATAGGAAATGATTGAAGTAATTGATAAACCTTTAAAAAGGAGAAAAAGAAAAAAAAGACCACACGTTGAGCTTTAAATTAAATTGTTGATAAATTAAAGACGTGCATTCCAGAATTTACTGAGTAGATCCAGATTAGATTGCATGAAGCGACAGATCCAAAAACAATATCTTATTTATCTGTTAAAAAATCTAGATGTAGGGTAAGAAGTAGATTTGTTTTCAAATTTTGGATTCCTTTTAAGCAAATTTTATTATACTCAAAATGATTTTTAGCCGCAATCAATTAATAACAATAGCTTAATTATTGCTAAATATATATTCTTTAGAGGCAATTACATTTTTACACTTTTTGTAAATATCGCTAAAGTTTATAGCAATATTAAATCTGATGACAATTAACTAATGTCTATAATAGCTTTAGCATTTTTTATTAATATACATAATTATTGCCTTAAAAGTCAATTTTGTTATAGTGTATAGGAGTAATTAGATTGACTGATTTGGTTAAGAACTGGTGTGCATGTCTGACAAAAACTTTAAGAATACATTTAATGTAACGACCCCTCCGATAGTTATGGAAAAGCCAATGATGAAAAGATTGGGGCTAAAAAAACTATGTAGTACCTTAAAATTTTCAGGCTACGCCAATTTCATATGAAATTTGAGTAAGGTGATGTTTAGGGATATCTTGAAATTGATTGGGGTTAATGTCTAAGCGTGGATTGTATTTTTTTAATAGCTAAGACGTTAAGGAGTCCATATGACTTTTCAGAATTGAAATTGAATAAGTAGAACTCCAATATCGAACTTGGCGTGAAAGATTTTTTTTGAAACGTCTAGGCTCGAGGTTGTATTGCGAAATGGGGGCTTGGGGGAGAAATTCTGAGTTTCTGTCTCCGCGCAAGCCGTCATAGCGGGTGAAATCTTGCTAAGGCGGGGTTGCCATAGTGGGTTGGTGCCCGCTATAGCGGGTCAATTGCGGAATTAATACAAAAAAGTTTTAAAATAATTTTTATTTCTGCAACTTCGTTCTTGGGATTGAAAAAAGCGACCTTGTAGTATCTCGGGCATTTGACGGTTGGAGTATGATATAATAAAGTTAAACATTGCAAAATTGGTCTCGGTGGATTGTTTTTACCAATGAACATGTATCAAATTTTCAACCAATGAACATGAATTAATTTATTTTGATTAATTAATTTGACCAATATACATGAATTGTTTATTTAGTTTTTCTATGTTGGTCAAATAATGTATAATTTTAAGGCTAATAATTCACAAGGGTAAAATAGAAAAAAAAATATCAGTTATGCATTGATTTTGAGAAATGATACAACAACAGCAGCCCAGTGAAATCCCACAGTCTGGGGAGGGTAGAATGTACGCAGACCTTACTCCTACCAAGGTAAGACGGTTGTTTCCTATAGACCCTCGACTCAGTAAAAGCATAAATGCATAAAAAAATGTTAGATAAAAATAAGAAATTAAAAGTTTTATGAGAAAAACAACAAACAAATAACGAATAGATAACAAATAAGAGAAAAAAATGATAAGGACGATATATAAATAGAAACAGAGGGAGTACTAGCTTTTTTCCAAAAACACTTTTCAAAAAAATACACTTAAACGCTTTTACGAAACTTGACCAAACACTAATTATCACTCAAAAGTATTTTTTTTAAATCTGCCAAGGGGATGAACCTCTCGTATATTCCACCTGTAATTCAGGAAGGGGAGGTGGTAATACAACTGACGGCGGAGGATGTTGACGGGGAAAATGGAGTGTGGACAAAAGCAATCGTGATTTATGTTGTTAGTACTAATCCTTCCATTGGGGCGATTGAACGATTTATTAGTAGTCAATGGAATTTTGTCAAGAAACCGAAGATGTTGCTACATAACAACGGATACTTTGTTATGAGGTTCCATAGCCTTAAGGAGGAGGAGGATGTATTGTGTAAGGGTGCTTACACTATGTTCAATAGGCCAGTTATGATTAAACCCTGGGCACCTGAGTTCAACTTTAAGGAGGAGGTCCTACGCACCATTCCGTTATGGATAAAACTGTCAAATACATGTACGACTAATATGGAGTGGATATCGTATGCTAGAATATTAATTGAAATGAATGTTACTCAACAGCTGAAAGAGAAGATGACAGTTCAGGACTCTTTTAAGAGGGGATTTGAATAACTAGTGGTGTATGAATGCAGACCTATGCACTGTGCCAAATGCTGTCAGCTGGGTCATTTGTGTATGGATGAGAGTTTTCTCGGGGTAAGCCAAAGGGTAAGAAGGTGCGGAGAGTGGATAGAATACTGGATCTGGCTACCAACCCCCTAATTGATAGCAGGGATAGATACAAAGATCGTCTGGTAGAGGAGGGAACGAATGATAGTGAGCCTGAAAAGGAAGAACAACAGTAGACTACTGCTAGAGGGAAATCTGCTAGTAGAATGGATAAAAAAGTTCAGAAGGAACAAGATGTGAATACTTCTAATGGGTTTAATACACTAGATTGGTTGGACAAGATAGGAAAAACAATGGTGAGACAAAGGGTTAGGCCAAGTACAATGAAAGCCATACAACTATCTTTTTGTTCTTAATGAAGTGTATTGCCTGAAACGTTAGGGGATCGAATAAAGTGCATAAGCATGGAGAGTTTGAAAAGTTCTGTAGTAGTAGTAATAAAGTAGCAATTATAGTAATTCTGGAACACAAAATAAAGGAGGCAAAGGCAAGTAAGGTGATCATGAAAATGGTTGGAAGGTAGGAATGGATTGATAACTATGCTACAGACCCTAGGGGGAGAATATGGATCTTATGGGATCCAAATATAGTGAAGTTCAGACAGGAAGAAGTCCACCAACAATTTATCCATGAGTATGTAACAATACTCCAATTAAATAAAAGTTCCTTCCTTATCGGGGTACATGAAATACACACTATAAATGACAAGAAATATCTATGAAGACAATTGAGCCAGTTAACAAGTTATAGCTGATCCACAAATAATCATGGGAGATTTCAGTACAATATTATCTGGTGATGATAGGATAGGAGGCAATGTTGTGATGGATAGGAAGGTGAATGATTTTAAACACTTTGTGAAGGCTGAGCATATGGTAGAAATGGGATGTTTAGGAAGGAGATACACCTGATCTAATGGGCGCATACATAGCAAAGTAGATTGGATACTAGTCAACCCAGCATGGATTCAAAGATGGGAGTATACCCAGGGGCATATTATGGATCTATTACTATCAGACCACCGCCCTCTGAGTTTTGAACTGTGTGAACAGCAAGAAAGTAGACGCAAATCTTTCAAATTCTTCAATTGGATTGTTGATCATCCTGGCTTTATAGATGTTGTCAAAGTGGGATGGAGGAACATGGCACATCCAACAATGAGGGGTGTATGGAAGAATTTAAAAGGGATAAAACTGGAGATTAAAAAGTTAAATACTAAGGAGTTTAAGGGGATAGAACTAAGGGTACAAGAAGCTAGACAAAAACTTATGAACATACAGGCAACCATGAATGACCCTGCTGTAATTAGTAGCCTAGTACTTACTGAGAAAGAGTGCAAAGATGAACTAGTGAAGTGACTGAAAATAGAAGAGAGTATTATAATGTAAAAATTTAGAGTTCAGTGGTTGAAACTAGGGATGCTAACACTGCTTATTTCCATGCCTGCCTCAAGTCAAGACAAAGTTGGAACAAATTGACTCAACTGATGACTCTTGAAGGTGTTACTCTTACTATGCCACAACATTTCTGAAGGAAATCTCAAAATTCTATAAACAACTATTATGTTCTGCAGCATCTATCCTACCTGCAGTAGATGCAATTGTCATGAGGAGTAGTTCCATGTTATCAATAGATCAACAAAGATGTCTTATCAGGAAGGTGGAAACGATGAAATTCTAAAGGCTCTAGCAGGTATCAGTGATAAGAAGAGCCCAAGATATGATGTCGTTAATACTTATTTTTCTAAGAAGGGATGGACAATTATGGGAGAAGAGATCTCAAATGCAATTATGATGTCCTTCAATGCTACTAAAATGTTTAAGCCACTAAACTTACTTCAATTACTTTGATTCCTAAAATAAAAAATTCAGCTATTGTGGAGGACTTCAGGCCTATCTCTTGTTGTACTATGTTATACAAAGTGATTGGAAAAGTCATTGCTAACAAACTGCAAGCTGTAATGGACTGTCCGGTAGATAAGTCCTAAAATGCATTTGTGCCAGTAAGAATGAATAATGACAACATAATCATGAGCCATGAACTCATCAAAGGGTATGGTAAAACTGGTATATCACCAAGGAGTATGTTTAAGATAGACATGCAAAAAGCATATGATTCAGTAGAATGGCCTTATGTATAGCAAGTACTGCAGTTATTGAGATTTCCTAGTATATTTATATCATGGATTATGGAATGTCTCACATCAATGACCTATTCCATCTTTATTAATGGATCCTCATCTACCCCCTTCCAAGCAAAGAAAGGGCTAAGGTAAGAGGACCTTTTATCTCCTTGTCTATTTGTTTAGTTATGGAATATCTATGTAGATTGATAAATGAGCTAATAGAGGGTGTTGTGTTTAAATACCATCCTAGATGTGCTAATCAAGAATTGATACAACTAAAATTTATAGATGATTTATTGCTCTTCTGCAAGGTTGCTCCAGAAGTTCACCACTTTCAGTCTGGCCTCATGTTTGATCGATAATCCAAATAAAAGTTCTTACTTTGATAGTGTTACAATTGAAGTGCAAAATCAGATAATGAAAGTACTAGGATTTGAAAAGGGAGTCTTACCATTTAGATACTTAGGGATTCCCCTAAGCTCTAAAAAATTATCTCCTGAGCTATGTGACCCACTGATAGAGAAGATGTCGGGCAGAGTGACCTCTTGGACTACAAAGTTCCTCTCATATGCAGAAAGATTGCAACTGATCAGAAGTTTATTGTTCTCAATACCAACTTTCTGGGCTATAGTCTTTATACTACCTAAAAGGATAATACAGTTTATTGAAATGATATGCAAAAGATTCTTATGGACAGGGTCTGCAAAGGTGACTAGAAAATCCTTGGTGGCCTGGAAGTAGGTCTACTCACCCATGGTAAATGGAGGCTTGAATCTGATTAACGTGGAGATATGGAACAAATCAATTATATGCAAAATGTTGTGGGATCTTTGCTAGTCCAAAGAAAATCTGTGGGTGATTTGGGTACATACATACTATGTCAAAGGTGGTGATAATGGATGAACATGCCTAAAATGGCCTCTTGGATGATTCAGAATTTTTTTAAGGCTACAAAGTATTTAGATAAAGTCGAAATTAATAAGATTGTGTTTAAAACAATGGAACAGTTCTCTATCAAGAGAATGTACTTGATGCTGAGAGGTACCAGGCCTAAAATCTCTTGGAGGAAGTTGATATGCAATAATAGAGGATGTTCTAAATAAAAGTTTGTGTTATGGCTAGCTATGAAAGGAAGGTTGCAGACAAAGGATAGACTTGCAAAATGTATGAAGGAAACTGATGTAATCTGTCCACTATGCAGGAAGGAGAAGGAGTCCATTCAACACCTATTCTTTAAGTGCCCAATAACAAGTAGTATCTGACAAAGACTACTACAGTGGCAAGGTATTAACAGACAGAGCTAAGGATGGGAAGAAGAAGTGCACTGGGCTCAGACATTCAAAGGGGAAGATCAAAGATGCAGAGGTGTACAAAATGGTACTAACTGCAGCAGTGTACCAATTATGGAGAGAGAAAAAACTGTAGAATCTTCTAACAGACTATAAGACCTTGGCAAATTATTATAAAATAAATTGTACAAGAGGTATTTCAAAGAGCAAGGGTACCGCCGGAGTTAACAGGATACCTGACAAAACTGAATTGTTATTCAGGCTGTTTGACAGTTTGGTATAGGAAGATAGGAAGTGTAGGAGTGTTTTGAAGCATGCACTTAGGGTGGATAAATACCAATCAATGTAGGCATGGAATTATAGTTTTTCTTATCTTATTTATTTGCTGCTATTCTTGATGTGTAAAGCTTCTCTATGGTAATAAAATGTTTGATTACCAAAATATTATCTAAACACTAATTGTTGGGTTTTAAAGGTGTGAATAGAAAATGAAATATTGTGACCTTTACGAAGGGTTGTGACCGTTCCGAAAGGTTGTAACTTTTCAAAAGGCTGTGACTTTTCCAAAAGGTTGCGACCGTTCTAAAATGTTGTGACTTTTCGAAAGATTGCGATTTTTTTAACAAAAGTTGTGACTTTCTTGAAGAGTTGCGGCTTTTCTAAAAGGTTGTGACTTTTGTGAAGGATTGTGACTTTTATGATAAGCCACAATAAGCACATGTTCACACTACCCTTTGTTGTTTATAAATAGAGGATTTTTCTCTCATTTTTAAACATCAAATTTCTCCTTCGTCTGCATATATATTTTCTTTCAAACAAAGTTGAGTCTTTGTATGATTTTGTTGCTGGCTTTTGAGTTCGCTAAAATTATTGAAGTTTGAGGTACCGCTACTTCTTTAATAGTTTATCCATTTTATCTTGGGAGGAAATAATTCATAACCATGGGTACAGTGAGGGGATTAAATTTCTTAAGGATACACAGTGAATTCTGTGGACTCGGATACTATTTTTTATTTTCATCTTAATTGTTTCTGGTTTGCTAACATTAATACATGAGGAGTAACAATCTTAAGGATTTTTTTTCTGTATCTGAGATTTTTGGATTGGGGCACGATAGATCTTAGAAGTCATTGCCATGGTATCTATATGATTCTGCTATGTCTACGTAAGTACATTATTAAAGAATCTTAGACTTGATACTACTAAGTAGTATTTTTTTTCTTACCATAACCTTGGTCAAATTAAAGATGATTGAGTTAAATAATGTGTTATTGTCTTAATAGTTTTCACAAACTATTTTTAAAACTTTATTATCTGTTATGATAAAATTGGGTAGAAAAATACTTTTATATGTATTACATCCAATATTTGATGCATCTTCCAAGAATCTTAATCCAAGAACGTCGATAGCAAGACATTTTTTTTTTCAAAAAAGAAGAAGAAAAGAAAATTTTAATATTCGATTTGAAGAATATAAAAAACTTCATCGAATGTTAAATTTATTCCATAAAAGATAATATTATTTGGTCTGACTACGTGGAAGCTCTATAGAATTTATCATTAATAAATTTAAAGTCAGTCCAACAAACTTGGTAATGAAGGAAAGTTTTTTGAAAAGAAAATCATATCCTTATGATTTTCTAATTCTGTTTTAGAGACTAAAACTTGTGTAGTTTTATACTCTGTGTGGATTTCGATTGTGTCTAATGTTTGGAAACTAAAATCTTTTGATTGTGGGGGATTGTTGGGTTTTAAAGGTGTTAATAGGAAATGAAAGGTTGTGACCTTTACGAAGGGTTGTGACCGTTCCGAAAGGTTATAACTTTTCAAAAGTTTGTGACTTTTCAAAAGGTTGTGACTTTTCAAAAGGTTGTGACCGTTCCAAAATGTTGTGACTTTTCGAAAGATTGTGACTTTTTCAACAAAAGTTGTGACTTTCTTGAAGATTTGCGACTTTTCTAAAAGGTTGTGACTTTTGTGAAAGATTGTGACTTTTATGATAAGCCACAATAAGCACCTGTTCACACTACCATTTGTTGTTTATAAATAGAGGATTTTCCTCTCATTTTTAAACATCAAAATTCTCCTTCTTCTGCATATATATTTTCTTTCAAACAAAGTTGAGTCTTTGTATGATTTTGTTGCTGGTTTTTGAGTTCGCTGAAATTATTGAAGTTTGAGGTACCACTACTTCTTTAATAGTTTATCCATTTTATCTTGGGAGAAAATAATTCATAACCTCGAATACAGTGAGAGGATTAAATTTCTTAAGGACACATAGTGAATTCTGTGGACTCGGATACTATTTTTTATTTTCATCTTAATTGTTTCTGGTTTGCTAACATTAATACAGGAAGAGTAACACTAATTGTTTCTCGCTAAAACACTTTTTAAAATAAGCAAATTTCTATAATTTAGTCAAATTAGTTATTACTTTCTTCATTTAAAAAAGAATGACCTACTTTTTTAGTTTATTTTTAAAAAATGATAATTTTTCTTTTTTGGCAGCACTATAATTTCAGTCTTCCACGTAATATTTTTAAGGCCACAAAATTAAAGACCATTTTAGTACATTTGATATAACGTTAATTTAAGACCACAAAATTAAAAAATCTTCTTTATTTTTTTTAAACTTTATATCAAATCAAACTACGTTATTCTTTTTTAAACGTAAAGAGTATCATTTTGTTAAATTCAATTCTCCAATCTCTCTCCGTTCCAGAAAAAACTTGACTATTCTATTAAAGACCCGTGACCATTAGTAAGAAAATTAAAAATGCATTAGCTCTCTTATTTCTCCCCGTCTCATATTAATTGACAATATTTATTTCAATTATTTGTTATTTTCTTAAAAAAATAGATAAAATTAATTACTTTATCTTTTATTTTTAGTATTAAATGTTCATCATATAAATTAGTTATGTCTTGTTCTTAAATAAAATGTTATCGAAGAGGAATAAGAATAAAATAGTAAAAAAAATATTATTTTAAAAACGTACAAATTTTGATGGGACAAGTTGGACCAAAATTTATAAGATAAAATTATTTAATTACACAAATATTTTTACCTTTTTTACTAATTCTTCCTATAGTTTGAAAAAATCACATACTGCCTCATTAATTAATAATATCATATCAGATTTCAAGTTAAATATATTTAGATAAATGCATTTTTACTATTAGATTCACTCTGAAATACATATTTATAGGGAGAGAGACGAGCGAGAAAGGCGAGAGGCTAGCGAGATGTAAGGAAGGCGAGCGAGATAGTGTGTATTCCAAATAAATGTGAATCACATCAGATGCATGTATATGAAATATCAGATACATTCTGAAATACAAATACAAAAGGAGAAAAGCGAGCGAGAGAGTTAGATACATATGAATCCACTTGAATAAAATATATTTAAAACAAATCACAACAGTATATCTAGAATGAATCTCACATAATTTTAATCCCATGCATCCTAGATACATATATCTAACACATCAATATATACATGTATTTGAAATTCAAATTTTAATAAAATTTGTAATATTGAAAACTCGCCAGATAAATGTATCTCCATCATAATTTTGTTTAATCTCAATTATCCAATGTCTCTTCTTCTCTCCACCCCTATAGTCGACTATTCTATCAAAAACACGCTGATCAATGAGATTTAACTATTGGCCAGGTGTAAAATTCTGACCGGTAATTGCAATAAATTTTCCATGCTCTGATGTCCACCAAACCACTATATAAACCCATCTTATTAGAGTTCTTTTAGACCCAAACCAAATAAACAAAATAAATCACAGGCCTAAAAATGGAACCTATGAAGAAACATTTTGTTTTGGTACATGGTGCAGGACATGGAGGTTGGTGTTGGTACAAGCTAAAACCATTGCTAGAGGATGCAGGGCACAAGGTCACTTCCTTTGACTTAGCAGCCTCTGGTATTGATTTGAGAAAAATAGAGCAACTTCACACCCTTCATGATTACACTTTGCCATTGATGGAATTGATGGAATCTCTTCCACAAGAAGAAAAAGTCATACTAGTAGGACATAGTCTTGGTGGTATGAATTTAGGACTTGCTATGGGAAAATACCCACAAAAGATCTATGCTGCTGTTTTCTTGGCTGCTTTCATGCCAGATTCTTTTCACATGTCTTCCTATGTTTTGGATAAGGTGAGTATAATATATATGTATATATTTGATATTATCATTCCATCACGATTTTTGTGATTCTTGTTCGCTTACTTGCGAATTGAGAATTTAAAATCAATAGGACTATTCTTTTTCATATTTAACTTTACACATTTCTTAAGAGGTAGTGATAAATAAAATGATGATTTTATTATATCTCTCTTAATTATTATAAGTTATTTAAATGTTAGAAAAATGATTAGTATATTTAATAATAAAGCTAAAATAAGTATATAATAGTACTTATCTCTTGATTTTTCATAATGAACATTTATTTTTAATATATATAATAGATAAGTAAAATGGATAAAAAGCGTACAAGTTATGTCGAACTAATTGCAGCTTCGTCTAGTCTAGGTCTGCCATTTTGCAAATAGTTATATTAGGTAAGCACATGCTAACATTAGGTAAAATATACAGCTAGTCTACAGTTCAATCAAGAATACAAAGATGAAACTTTCGAACTTATTAATATCATTAATAAGAGCAACAAAGAAGGCAAGGTTGTAGTTGACGTTTTGATTAAAAACATAGAGAACCACCACTCCCTCCGCTCACTTTTGCTTCACCCATATTGATTGACATGAGTCTTAAGAATCTTTTTATTGCGAATGGAGAAAAAATAGTATCTATTTTGATTTAAAGACATTGCGAATGAAGAAAAATGATTTTTAATATCGTGAGAAAGTAAAATAAAATGGAGAAAAAATAGTATCTATTTTGATTTAAAGACATTTTTCAAAACTTATAAAAATCAAAATGTAATTTATTTTGAAAAGACCCTTCCTTCGTAATGTGTTGCAATAAATTGTTAGGAGTGTTTTAGAAAATTCAAAAATGGGTGCCATGGTAAGATTAGCAAAATCATATACTCCTTCCGCAATGTCAATATTAATTATATATTCCTCAAATTATTTCTCAAAAACTTAATACTATATATCTATTAATACAGATTTTTGTGATGGAAAGATTTATAGTAATTATTGTTTTTTAAAAAATGAGCAAAGTTCGCCCAGTAAAAGTATACGGAGGGAGTAGGTGCTTACCAAAAACAAGTTATTAATCGGTAGCTTTCAAACAACGACAAAAATTGAAACGTGCAGTTGGAGAAACGCACAAGAAACAATGTAGTCAGCGTCACATTGATTGGTAGTTCCCCATATAGAAAGACTGACAATGACGCTACCCTCCTCTCAAATTATTGAACCACAACTTGTGAAACAGGCCTATTTGATTTAACTTTTTTTAAAAAAAAAAAGAGGAGAAAATAGCCAAATATTTCTTTAATTTATTATCAAATTTTCAATTACTCAATATTTTAAGAGGATCTTATTATCCTCTGAAACTTTTAAAAATAAAATATATAATTCTTTAAACTCTGAGTTGACACAGAGAGTATTTTACTCTCTTAAAGAGAGTGACTTGACTAATTTGTTTTTAATGTCGTTTTCTCTTCATTTTCTTTTTCGATATTCTTTCGCTCTCTTTCATCATAACACACACTTAAATACATCCCCATAGATATTTATGTTTACTCTTTGTGTGAATATGAATTGAAAGTGATTTATGCTTCTACTATTTCTTTGCTAAATCAAGAATCATTATTGGATTTTGTTCTCTCTTCAGCACTGTACTTTCTGATTTTTCAAAAACCGATTTTTATTCCTCTAATTTCCATGGCTTTTAAGCACAACCCTCGTAATTTCTTCTTAATCCCCCACCAATGTCAATTTTTTCCTTAATATAACTAAAGTTTGATATGATAATAAATAATGAAAATATAGGAGTACATTGCTCTTAGATATAAGGAGGAAACAACAATTAATATTTTTTCTTTTGTAAAAGGAATAACTTACTAAAGAGGACACTCAAGACTACAAAATTTATTTTGGTGTATAATTCTCTTTATGTTCTTACTCTTTTGGATTGTATTTTGTGGGATGATCTAAATGAGGACAAGAGGCATAAGAAACTAGAAACGCGTAAAATTCGCGTATTGCACCTTCCTTTTTGACTACGCGTTTTTTTCCCTTTTTGACTACGCGTTCAAAATGTGTTTTTTTTTTTTTGACTACGCGTTCAAAACGCATTTTATAGTATTTGACTATCTTGGCATGTTTTACTTATAAACCCAATTTTAATTTAATTTTGTGAAGTATAATGAACGGACACCAGCAGAAAATTGGTTAGATACCCAATTTTTACCATGTGGTTCCCCTGAAGAGCCACTGACATCCATGACTTTTGGCCCCAAATTTTTGGCTTACAAGCTCTACCAATTATGCTCTCCTGAGGTAAGCTTTACTCTTTAATTGTATACCTTATTTTCGTTTCGTAATAGAAGCAACTTGACATTTGAACGATAATGTGCTAGGATCTTGCATTAGCGTCATCATTGGTGAGAGCAAGCTCTCTGTTTCTGGAAGATCTGTCGAAGGCAAAGTATTTCACAGATGAAGGGTATGGATCAGTGAAAAGAGTTTATATAGTATGCACAGAGGACAAAGCCATATCACAAGAATTCCAACTTTGGCAAATTGACAATATTGGTGTCACTGAAGCAAAGGAGATTAAAGGTGCTGATCATATGGCAATGTTAAGTATGCCCAAACAACTTTGTGCCACTCTTTTGGAGATTGCCCATAAATACAATTGACCTCTACATTAATGTGTTGTCGTAGTCGTCGTATCTCAACATTAGCTGTTGTTGCTTTCAACTGGAAAAAATATTTGTTGAACACAGTGTGGTGAGATAATTCAATTGTATCAATAACAATTTTCTTTTACAATTCTTATGTCTCATGTCCACTGATTGCTGAGTTGTGATATATTAAATACAAGAGCAGTTAAGATTTACTGACACTGCTTAGCTAGTACCATACACCTTTTTGCATCAGCAAAGTTTAATTCTCATCATGAATGAAGAGGTGGGAAACCACTGGGCGGTCACATCATATTATTTCTTCAACTGTAGCTTTCTTTTTTGGGGGGTAGTTGATGATTCACATCATATTATTTCTTCAACTGTAGCTTTCTCTTTTTGGGGGTAGTTGATGATTTTATTTTATTTGGTATATATATATATGGCCATATGGGTTTGCTAAGAAGAGGTGGGAAACCACTGGGCGGTCACATCATATTATTTCTTCAACTGTAGCTTTCTTTTTTTGGGGGTAGTTGAAGATTTTATTTTATTTGGTATATATATATATATATATATATATATGGCCATATGGGTTTTTGCTAATTTTAGGATGGTACCACTTAATTTTTAATTTTTCTTATGAAAAGACATAAAGACATAATTAAAGTTGTTTCATTTTTTTAAAAAAAATATTTTAAATTTTGTGTGTGTGCTCTTACCCACAAAACTATTTAATATTTTTGTAAATAGACCATTTTAATTCAATATGGCCAGAGTTTAATTCAACGTTTTTTCTTTCCAAAATCAATCATTTCATTACTTTTTAATTTTTATTTTTCTTTCCTTTTTTAATTTTATTTTCTATTAAATTCTTTGTTTTTTCGGTCTTTCAACGCGTTGATAGCGATTTCCATCGTTGTGTTTGATTTTTTTTTTAATAGAAATGATGAAAAGATAATAAAAATGACAAAAAAAAATAAAGAGGGAGATGGTTACTATTGATCACCATTTTATCTGATAAAAAAACATTTTTTGGCTACAAAGAGATGTTTTTTGCACTACATTAGTAATAAATTTCGTCGTTGATGTTTAATTTTTCGATAAAGATGATGAAAAGATAATAAAACGTCAAAGAAAAAAATGACGAAGGAGATGATCATTACTAGTAACCATTTTATCCGGCGAAAAAACATTTTTTGGCGACAAATGATTTAAATTTTTCCTCTACTTTTATGATCTACTTCACTATTTTTTTTATCTATAATATTAATTAATGTGAGCTTCTTAATTAATGTGTCATTAAGAAAAAAGAAAGTTGATTGAAGAAGAAAAAAATATAAACAAAATGGAGGAGGGCTTAAACGTGGGGGGTGGGGTGGAAGGTGAAAAAGAAGAAAGAAAAAAAAATTGGGAGAGAACTCTGTTCGGTCACATAATAATTAGTGCGTGACATTACTTTTTTTAAAAAAAAATGGGGTTGATTAAAAAATAACGCAATAATATTACTTTAAAATTATTTAGGAGCAATAAAAGCCCACAAAATTAAGGTATCTTTTAAGAAAATGGAACAACTTCAATTGGCCTTTACGTCTTTTCTCATTTTTCTAAAATACCCCTAAACTCCACCTTCCTTATTTGGTGCTTCTTCCCTCCTCTCAAATTATTGTTAAAAATAAAATAATCATAATTAATTTTATTTTAAATGTTAAAAAACTATCAAATAATTAAAGATATTCATTTTTAGAAATAACAACAATAATTTGAGAGAAGGTAAGATCTCCGATCCAAAACACCAAATTATCAATGTCAACATAATTTTAGTTAAATCAATTCAAATTTACTGCACTAAATTTTACATTAAAAAAAATATTCTCTTTATATCTTTCTCTCTTAAATATAATATTATTATTTTTATTTTATTTATATTTCCTTATTTCATAAAAGAAATCTTTTTTTCTCACACATTCACCCTATAAAATTTATATTCTTTTCTTATATAATCATTTAATATAAAACTATTGTATACCATAGATTTTTAAATAATCTAAGTTTAAAATATATTGTGTTATTTATTACTCCCCCGTCTCATTTTATGTGGCACCGTTTGAACTTTTTATTTTTATGATGGTTATATTTAGTTATACAATTATAATTTATTGTAAAATAGCTTAAATTTTATATAAAAGTAATATATATGAAAATTGATTTATAAAAATTATACACTAAATTTAAGATTTAAAATAAATACTATAAATATATTACATAGAAAATAATTAAGTATACTAGAGACTTAATTAAAATATATAATATATTAAATTAAAATTTTTTTTATAACAAAATAATAAAAAAGTGATTTGATGTTAATGAATAGTGTCATTCACACACTAAAGTGATGTAAAATACTCCCTCTATTCTATATTAACTAAAAAAATAGTTTTTTTTTCCATAGTTTAAAATAAGTGATTTGTTAAAAGTTCAAGATAAATGTTTGATTCTTTTTCTATTTTTTCTCTCATTTACATTTTCTAGGTGATAAATTCAAAAGAGTCAATTGCTCATATTTAAGAATTTACTTTGAATAATTTCTATTTTCAAAAAGAGTTTAACAATAACTAAAAGGATAAAAGTGGAAAGTGATATTTAATTTATATTTTAAACTTTTTTTTCTTAATAAGTGTACATTATCTTACAAAACACCAAATTTCACGGAAATGAAATTGATATTTACATTAATGTGTCCTCGTAGACGTCTCATTTCAACATCTTCAAATTACTCATTTTGCGTTACATAATGGATTTGAATAATTTGTTGTTGTTGAAAAAATATTAGATGGATATATGATTGTGTTGTGTTTCTATGTATTGGTGAAGAGTGTGGTGAGATATATAATTAAAATGTATCAATTCTTGTAATGACGATTTTCTTTTACAATTTTTATATCTCATGTCCATTAATTGATGTTATCTCTAAAATCAGTTGTGAAATATTAAAAAAAATGTGAGCAGTTAAAATTTACTGAAATGATAGGGAATAGAGAGCAGTCGAGCACAATATCAAAAGTTTTGTCAACCAAGAATTTCATGTTTAATACTTACATCTTTCCCTACTCTGTTTTGGCTACAAAAGTCCGTTTCTTCACATGAATAGTTTTTCGCCTTCCCCATAGATTGAAAGATAAATACGTATTTATAGGTTCTATGAATTTTAGTATAGGCTACTAACCCATTAATAGGCGAAAAAACAAAAGATAAATAGGTATTTATAGGCTACTAATCCATAACTCCCTTTATTTCATGTTAACTGAATTTTTAAAGTTTTTTCATTGTTCAAAATAATCGAGTTATTCAAAGTTCAAGAGAAATGTTTGATTTTTTTTTTCATGTTTACCATTTCCATTAATAAAGTTTTGTAATTTTTTAGGAGTTAAACTACACTACTTACAAAGTTATACTTACATAAAAGACTCTTTATATTTATGATTTCACATTTAATCTTCTTTATGAGGTTGATTAAACAAAAAAATAATAGAAGAAAATATGTGTCACGCCCCAGGAGGGTACCCTAGACGTGGACGGTACTCGAAAATCATTACTGGCTCCCAAGCGAACCACTTGGCCTGATCACACATTCGTTCATTCACTCAATCATCGAAAGACTTAAAATAAAGAGGTAATTAAGTGGGCAATTCCAATCAACAATCTAGTTCAAGGAAGAAAGGCCATGGGCCAACAAATCGAACTCCGATCTATGTCATTAAAATAGTCTGAGAAGAACAATTCAAGAAAATAAAATACTCAATCGATCCATCACTATCTAGTCTATGAAGCCTCTATCACTACTATCTAATTGGTGTCAATGACAGGTTCATGGCTACCTCAAATCAAAATAAAAAGACTAAACTCAACGCAAGAATAACATAAGCGGTATCCTCCGAATATAGGGGAGAACTCATTAATAAGCTGAGTGTGAACAGATCCTCAACGGTGAGCCTATTCATGATCTCTTAAACCTATCTCTGTATCATGAAATGATGAGCGTCCGTACGTCAGTACGTGGAATGTACGAGTATGTAATATGACAGAATGAAACATACATTAAGGTAGAATAATATAAGTCCAAATATCTCAAATCAGAAAGATAAGAGAGACTCAATCAAGGTGTCATAAGTCTAAAGTAAGAATACAATTTAGACAGAGACCAATCATATATAATCCAATCCAATCATATACAATTCGATCCAATCCAATCATATACAATCTGATCCAATCCAATCATATATAATCCAATCCAATTCAATCATATACAATCCAATCCAATTCAATCATATACAATCCAATCCAATACAATCGTATACAATCATATTCAATCCAATCACATACCATCCAATCCAACCTAATCATATACAATCAACTCAATAATAAAGTCAAAGGAATCAACTCAATCAATATGCATATTGGAATTTAACAATGTTATACAATATGACTCAATCATCTACAATCTCAATCAAATCAATCATTTCATGTACAATCCACTCAATTTGAGAGTTTCTCTAATCGACAACCATCACCTATAAGCTAGTGATGTACAACAAGCCGATGTTGTTATCACATCCGTCTATACTTTGTTAGGGTATAAACGAATCAACCAATCATGGATCCAATAATCAATCAAGTCCTATCATGTCAGGACAATGAAATAGGGAAACATCCGACTTTAACATTCCAATCCCTTCCTACGTTGGCTACGTAGTTCATGGGATTCGAGTATGAACTATACTCTTACCTAATTCGGTGCTCAATACTCCTCCCAAGACTCAATATGCTCATATCTATTAGGTGAGTAAAATACTCAAAATACTCATTTAGTCTCTTTTGGACGTAGTTCAAATCAACTCATTTAGTCTCATTGGACTCTTTTCAAAACTTAATCAATCTGGTCTCATTGGACCTTCTTTCAAAACTCAATCAATTTCAATCATCACTTCATTCAATTAGGCAATCCTTTCAAGACTCATCAGGACTCCAAATCAACAATCGTTAATATTTTCATTTAAGACATGCTTTCAACTCAATCATGCAATAAGTATTAAATGCATTTAAAACATAATTTTTACTCCTCAAGTCAAACTCACAATAGACGTTTTAATGTAAAAATGTTCAACTCGTTTATTACTCATGCTCAAACTCTTTCTAAATCAAAGATGAAAATAACCATTTTTTAAACTCAAAATAGCGCATAAATAATTTATGCAAAAATGTTCACAAATCATTACTAAAACTCCTTCTCAAACAATCATTTATACTCAAAGTGCTCACAAGACTCCAATCAAATCGAATTATGCAAATCATATCATGTAGTCACATTAGACTCCAATTCATTACATCTCAAAACATCATCATCAACATTAGATCTTCATCAACCATTTCACTTTTTAAAGATGAACATCATTTACATCATCATCAAACATCTTGCTTCAAAATCCTCATCTAACTCGATGTTCAATTTCATCAAACTCATTAAAATATGCACCACCTCACTTTGAAAGCAATATTTTAATTGTACATGAAAAACCATCAATCTCAAACTCAAGACGAATTATGACAAAAATGAAATCTCATCTTGGGTTCATGTGAATGAATACATGAGTCCATACTCTCAACAAAATTCAACTCTAGAACATCATTAATACATATGAATTTATATACAAAACTCAATAGAAATTATAGATAACTCAAGCACTCAACTCATGGAATCTCAAACTCAGCTCAACTAAAATCAATGAAGATGTAAGGCACGTGGATGAACTCAATCCAACGTTATGAGTAGCCTTACATACCTGGAATGAAGATTATCTCACCAAAAATAAAAAACATAGCTTGAAGATCTTGAATCTTTGCTCTTCTTCTCCTTTCTAGTCTCTTCTCTTAAATCTCCTAAGGTGAAGGAGAAGAAAACTCTTTGGATATTATGAGGGAACTGATTTTTTTTGTCCCAAAATAGTTAGGGTTAAGCTTTGGAAAAGGTGGGAAAAAGACCAAAAAATCCCTCTCAAAAATATGAGAATTGGCAGAATTTAAACTAAGTTGGAACAGGTCCGCGTCGCGGAATTGTTCCCCCATATTTCAATTATTTCTGAAATTTCAAGTTGAAGCAAAAACTAGTCAAGTCCACGACGTGGACTTAGTGCGCACCCCTCTGGTTAAGAGAACTTAACTTTTTACTCCAAACTTCAAAAATTGCAATCTTTGTGGCGTTGGAAAGAAAACTCAAAGACCTTTAATTTTATAGGTCATGGGCCAAAAAAAACACCCAATTCGTTATATTTTAGGATATATGGTCGTTTAAAGTTGATCCTTCTACGGTCTCATAAGAAAACTTAGTCGATAGAAATTCTTTGGGCTCGACTTGGTTTTACAGATCCTTTATGACCCTAAACTACATATAATACTCTTCAAATAGATAGGAATTGATCCTATCTCATATATACAATTAAAAGTCATTCAGTTTGAGTATATACGCATATGAAGAATGGTTTGTGTCTAGGCGGAAAAAATTTGGGGTGTTACAGCTCAACTGGTGAAAGGCGATACCCTTAAGGTAGATGTAAAGGAGCCAAAGGTTCGAGGTTCGATACCCCGTGGCGCTGCAGCGTGAAGAGGAATTAAGGTGCGAATTGGCTGACCTGGCATAAACAATACCTGAATATGTGGGCCCTAAGAAGGAGGTCTTCACAAAAATTTTTTGTGATGACCCCCTTCTTTGGGCCCACATATTCAGGTATTGTCTATGCCAGGTCAGCCAATTCATCCCTTCCTTCACCTTGCAGGGCTCCTGAAGTGGGATGTAAAGGAGCCAGAGGTTCGGGGTTCGATTCCCACAGAGCCCTGCAGGGTGAAAGAAGGGATGAACTGGCTGACCCTGGCATAGAGAATACCTGAATATGTGGGCCCGAAGAGGGGGTCGTCACAATATGGTTCAAATTTTGTCCTTAAATGCTTTTCTTAATATGTGTGCATTATCTTAGAAATTCAACTAATATGGAATAGAGGGAGTAATAAATTAACCAGAATCAATCCAAATATAAAAAAATATATGAGGAAAAACAAAGCTAATTTATGGAGAAATCAGTTTAAAATAAGGTATGAAAATGCAAATAATGAAATGAAAAAACAAGGGAAAAAGATAAGTATGTATCAAAATGTCCTTTATTTATGGTCTTAAAAAAGCAATGTTGAAACTAGAATTAAAGAATTATAAAAAAAAACAATAAAAGAAAGAGACACTTTTTTATAAACGGACTAAAAATATTAAAATAAGACATATAAATTGAAACGGTGGAACAATAAGACGTAATGATTTAATCAATAATAGAGATTACAATTAGTAATGAAAAGTAAAAAGATCAATTTTTCTTGATATCTATGGATGATTATAACAATGAAGTATATGGTCTTCAAATTGAACTTGCAACTTCTCAAGTGTTGGAGTATACGTTATTACTTGGCTAATTCTTTTGCCATGTTGCTTTGATGAAGCTACTTGTTTTTGGCTTCTCTCATGCATAAAGTCATCTCAAAGTACACTCCAAAAAATCTTTTGAAACTAATAAAATGTTGCCAACAACTACAAAAATCTAGTCTCTGTTTGTACAAATTATTAGGTGATCAAAAGTATTTTTTTTAAAATGTGCTTATTTAAATAAAAAAAACAAAAAAAAAGTCCGGCTAAGTTCTTGAAAAAATAAGTGTTTCTAGTGAATAACAGAAAATGCTTTTCATAAACTAAAATAAAGTACTAACTTTTTTTCAAAAGCACTTTTGAGTTACACTTTTAGAGACTTTTTAAAAACTTGACCAAACACTAATTGTTGCTAAAAAATATTTTTAAAATTTATTGTCTAAAACACAAATTCTTTTTCGTCAAAAAAACTTTTTTATAAAACAATTCTTTTATTTTCTAAAAAACTTTTCTAAGTAAATTAAATAGCTAATTTCAAAAATTAAGTCAAACAAGTTATTATCAGTTTGTTAAATCTGGATTCTCCAATGTCTTTCTCCGTTCCATAAAAAGTTGCCTATTCTATTATGGAAAAAACTTAAATATGCCATCGAACTTTGAAAAAAGGTTTATTTATGTCATTCGTTAAAAAATTGGTCCATTTATGTCATTTTCGTTTGAGAAAAGTCTCATCCATGCCATTATTTGTTAACTAGAATAGCATAGATGAGTCAAACTTTTAACGGATGACATAGATGAGTCTTTTCTCAAAGTTCAATGACATATTTGAACTTTTTCCATTTAAAATAATAATTTAGTTAATAATTGGCTGAATCATAATTAACCATATGTACAAAATAGTTTTGCAAAACGGAAAATATTTTTAGTTTACAAATAATTTCATGGATGAATTTTTTTTCAGACGAAAATGACATAAATGAGCCAAACTTTTAACGGATGACATAAATAAACCTTTTTTCAAAGTTCGCATATTTAAACCTTTTCAATTTTATTAAAGGCTCATGTTCATTGAGATTTAACATGTTGTTCATATATTTGTAAGAAAATTAAAAATGCATTAGCTATTCTATTTCTCCTCCGTCTTCTATTAGTTGTTAATATTATTAAAATATTTATCTCAATTATTTATTTTTTTAAAAAAGAATTACGTAAAATTAATTAATTTATCTTATTTTATTTTTAGTAATAAATATTTTTAAAATAATTAGTTTAATTATGTTCTTAAATAAAATATATTTACAAAGTTTGAACCAAAAACTTTAATTAAGAATAGAGAGCTACGTGACATTCTATCACAACCTTTAATAGTAATTGTGTTTCCTTTGAAAGGACCTCTACTTTACAAAACGATAATGTCGAAACTAGTTTGTACCTACTCTAGTAACCATTTTACTTTAGATTTTATTACTTTTTGTGAAATAATTTATAATTATATAAATATTTATAATTTATTTTAAATTATAGTTTTCATTTTTTATTTTAATTTGGAGTCCAATAAAAAGTATTATTACATAAATTAAAATGCAGAGAGTCAAATATTATCATATAAATTAAACGTCGAAGCTAAGATATCAAGCTAACTTGTCGCTATCATGAATCATATCTCGAGTAATTTTGCCTAAAGGTTAGGCAGTAGAAAGGACCATAGTTTTATCACATGTCAATATTTTTTTCTCCTTTTGAATTAACGGTTTACGATTTTTTAAATTATTATTGTATTAAAGATTTGGTAACCATTTATCCCATATCCTTAATGAGCTAATCGATAGTTTGATAAAAATTAATTAAGTTATAATTTCACTCATAGATATATAAAGGTAACCGACGAAACCAACGCTCAGTTATCTGCGATTTGTTTTTTCTTTTTAATTTTTTTTACCTAGTGTCTGAAGCTCATAAAATTCTAATTAAATTCGAATCACGCGTTGTAAGGGTGGATAACGCTCCTGTGATCTTTGCCAAACTGTATCATGCTCTGATGTCCACCAAATTGATTAATGAGATTAAACTATTGGCCATGTGTAAAATTCTTGTCGGTAGTTGCAATAAATTTGATGTCCACCAATCCATTATTTTTTTTATTTTCATTCAGTGTTTTGATTTCATATTGGAGCCTTAACTAAATTCAGATCACACACTATAGGGTCTATTTAGGAATGGTGCTCCCAAAAAGATTTTCTCCATATTCAAAATTTAAATTTGAGACTTTTAATTAATGATGAATCCGTTTCACCACTGTCCACCAATCCTCTATATAATCCATCTTAGAGTTCTTCTGGACTAAACTAAAGAGAAGAAAAAAAAAACTCACAAAGCCTAAAAATGGAACCTATCAAGAAACAAGGAAAACATTTTGTTTTGGTACATGGTGCATGCCATGGAGGTTGGTGTTGGTACAAGCTAAAATCCCTATTAGAGGCTGCAGGGCACAAGGTCACAACCTTTGACTTGGCAGCCTCTGGCATTGATTTGAGAAAAATAGAGGAACTCCACACACTTCGTGATTACACTTTGCCATTGATGGTATTGATGGAATCTCTTCCACAAGAGGAGAAAGTCATACTGCTAGGACATAGTCTTGGTGGTATGAATTTAGGATTTGCTATGGAAAAATACCCACAAAAGATCTATGTTGCTGTTTTCTTGGCTGCTTTCATGCCTGATTCCCTTCACATGTCCTCATATGTTTTGGATCACGTGAGTATATTATATACATACCTAATAATACTTTTTGATATTGTCATTACATCTTATTTTTTGTGATTCTTATTCGCTTACCTAACTGCGAATTCAGAATTTTGAGTCAATAAATTATGATATTTACATATATGATCAGAGCTAGACTTAGCGAGTTATGTCGAACTTGCTTCGTTTAATTTAGTTCTGCAATGTGCATGTGGAGAGTTAGATGCTAAATGATCAATTAACTTATACTAATAAGTCATCAAAGTCATGCAATTTTGACTGATTAACTTTCACGGCCATCCAATTTTACTTATTTAATTTTTATAGTCATAAAAATATAATTTCAATACATATTTAATAAAATGATAACTCTAGATAAAAAAAACATACTAGCTAGTACCATAGACTTTTTTGCATCTGCAAAATTTAATTGTCAATGAAAGATGAGGTGGAAAACCACTGGACGGTTACATCATCATTTCTTCACGTTTGTCCAACTATATTAGTTTTTCATTTTATTATATTAAAAAATATTAATTAAATTTTTTCTGTATTACTCGTGAAATTAATATTTTTTGAAAGTGTTCACGTTTATTTGTAAAATTCTCAAAATATTTCTTTAAAGAGTGAATTAGAAAAATTATCTTCATATATATGATTTTTTAAGCACCGTGTAAAATAAAAAATTGTCAACTAATATGAGACGGATGGAGTATTAATAAAGGAGCACCTTTCGGTAGGGGTGCTTATCGGGCGGATTGAACGGATTATTATGCTTAACGGTTTGACTTAACGGTTATCTGCTTTTAAAAGTACTAATCCGCTAGGCAACCTATAAGATATCGGTTGGATTGGTATCGGATTAGCATTTATCGGACGGTTATCAGGCAGTGTATCGGTGGTGACCTTAATAGACTTACCTGCTGAGCACACTCAACTAAAGTTCTCTTCTTATTTTCACTAGCTGAAGTGATGAACACATTAAATTTGAGCTCAAAAGCATATGTTCTTATAACAGTAATCATCCATCTAAAAAATTTATCCAAAAAGAATCATCCCTCTAAAATACATATATGTCAATTTGCTCAACAAACCTTAAGATAAACAGAGAACAAATTGTACCAAAAAAAAAAAAAAACTAAATCACAGCATTATAACATATGCAAAGTGAATCAACAAAGTAATTTCACCTTCCTTCCACACAACACCCCCACCCCCAAACCGTCGGAAATAACCGCAAACTAATTTCTATTCACCAACCCATTTCAAGACTTTATTTTTATGACTACTAGATGCTGCCAAATCAAAGGTCAAACAACCCAAATATAGAACAATGCAAGAGATCAGGTCCAGAAAAACATTATTTCACCCCAAGAAAGGAGTAAAGCTGCTAGTACCCACTTCATCAAATTTGCTCATTAACAAAAACAATAATAAGAAAACATCCGTCCACAAGCAGCATCTACCTTCAAAGTATCTGCATATGGTCATCAAAAATCAACTTCAGACATGCATGTAGAATCAACTCTGGATGCTACTAGAATTTCTGAGGCAGATTTAGGCGGAAGAAGTTTAGGCGGAAGTTCCTAAACCTAAAGTAGGCGGAAGAAGTTTGTAGAAGAGTTGAAGTAGTAACTAGTAACTAGTAACTAGGGCTTCTACAGTTTAAGTTTAAATGAGTTATGGGCCTGCCTATTTAATTAAAGGAAACTTACATAAATATACAATATTAAAAAAATATTTACCATCTATAGCAATAAAAAAAAAAATCGCTGAATATTTATAATACATTTATAATACAGTTTTAATACATATTGCAGAGAACTATTTATAAATCATATATAATACAAGTTTTATAGATGGATAATACATTTATCACATACTTTAATAGACTTATAATACATTATGTTAGTTTCTTACTACACAAACATAATATATATTTTAAAACACTTATAATACATTTATATTGTATGTATAATTCACTTTTAATACAAGTATAAATTTATCATAGTATTGCTATATATTGCTATAAATGGTAATAAATAAAAAATATCGCTAAAATCAGTAATTATTTTTTAAAAAGCACTCAATCAAGTAATTTTCCCTTAATTAAATTGGTTAGGCCTATTTAATTAAATGGGTTTGGCCCTTATTTTAGGTTTACAAATAAAAATTATCAATATTATACATATTTTATATGTTTAGGGATAAAATATAATAAATTCTTAACGGATTAACGGTTTACCCAATAACAAAATTGAGTAATTCGTCCCCCACACCGATAAGCCGTTAATTATGAAATTTAAATCCATTCTCCATCCGCTAATCCAATAACTCAATACCAATAAGCCAATAAGCAAATTTTGCGGTTGGGTTATCGATAGCGAACGGTTTTGAACAGCCCTACCTTTCGGTCTTCTCGCAAGAAATTAAACTCCACCTTCAGGCTCTTTAATAAATAATAATTAATGTAATTATTTTATCACAAATTTTATGTTAGAGCTATTAAAATGGGCTGGCCCAATCTAATTCAATCCAGCCCTAAAGGGCTAGCGATTTAAATGGGTTAGGACGAACTGAACAATAGAACATGTAAGATACAATAGTCAATAATTATTAGATTCATTATAACAACATGCATTGCATGATAATTTTTTCATAAACTAAACAGGAAAGGAGAAATGAGAAATTAAGCATAAACACAAAAGTAAAAGAGGTTAAAAATTCATAGATATAATAACTTCAATTGCCTAATTGCTGAAGATTTGGCAAAATAAAACACTTCTTAATATATATATATATATATATAATATTTTTAAAATTTATGATCCACGGATCGGCCTCTGAGGCTGGGCTAAAAAGCCTCGTTTCTAAATGAGCTGAAAAAATTTAACCCAACACCACTTAATTCAATGATTGGGTTGGGTTGGCCTCACGGGCCAAACCATTTTGACAGCTCTATTAATTGATAGTATTAGAATTTGAGAAATGATTTAGGGATTAAGTAATTAATTTTGAGATTATAAATAATAATTAAAAAATATATTTTCCTTTTTTAATATGCTAAAAGTAAAAAAGTAAAATGAACATTTTTTTTAATATAGTGCACAAATAAAAATAAAAATGAACGAAAAAAAGTATATGATTTTGCTAATCTTACCATGGTACCAATTTTTTATTTGTTAAAATTCCCCTAACAATTCATTGCAACACATAACTAAAGAAGGGTCTTTTCGAAAAAATTAAAACCATCCTCTCAATCATTGTATTATCAGTTCTATTGTATTAAAACCATGCATATTTGATTTTCAATTTTTAATTTTTTTTTTTTGTGTGTGGTGACCATTTATAAGCCAATTCAGTTTTCTAGTAAACTGTAGTAGTTTTGACAAATGACTGTTTTCGGGATTAATAAATGAATCTAAAATATATGCGCTTGAAATGATTAATTTGTTCATTAGAAAGAAAAACAATACTAGTACATTTGTTATATATGTCGATTGTGAATGATTATTTTACTTATAAATTATAATTTGTGAAGTACTATGAACGGACGCCAAAGGAGAATTGGTTAGATACCCAATTTTTACCATATGGTTCACGTGAAGAGCCATTGACATTCATGACTTTTGGGCCCAAATATTTGGCTAACAAGCTCTACCAATTATGCTCTCCTGAGGTAAGATTTACTCTTTAATTATCTATCTTATTCAAAGATTATTACTGTATTTATTTATTTTCATTTCGAAATAGAAGCAATCTTACGTCATTTGAATTAATGATAATATGGTAGGATCTTGCATTAGCATTATCATTAGTGAGACCAAGCTCTCTGTTTCGGGAAGATTTGTCGAAGGCGAAGTATTTCACAGATGAAGGATATGGATCAGTGAAGAGAGTTTATATAGAGTGCACAGAGGACAAAGGCATACCAGAAGAATTTCGACGATGGCAAATCGACAACATTGGTGTCACTGAAGTAAAGGAGATTCAAGGTGCTGATCATATGTCAATGTTAAGTATGCCCAAACAACTTTGTGCCACTCTCTTGGAGATTGCCCATAAATACAATTGATCTTTACATTTATTGTGTACGTCCTCGTCTAGATGCCAACATCTTCAACTCATCATTTGAATAATTAGTTGTTGTTGTTTTTTGTTAAGAAGTATGTATGCTGTAACCATGGATTTGATCCATGGAAGAAAACTTGACGAAGAAGAAGAAAGGAATTTGGGGAAATCAAAACTAATTCATTTCCATCAGATTTACATGCATTTATACAGGAGAAAAGGAAGGGAAAAATATCTAACTAAGTCACACTTATTAGATGATTAATAACTAACTTGTAACTAACTCTCTAACAGAAATGATTAAGCTAACTAACTGAACCACTATCATAATTAACTAATCTTAACACCCCCCTCAAGTTGGAGGTGTGGAAAACACTGACAACTTGTTCAAGGCTGCAGAATGCTTAATCCCGGTAAATGTCTTTGTCAAGATATCTGCCAGCTGATTATCTGAGTTTATGTGGTGTAATGAGATGAGTCCTGCATGTAGTAAATTTCTTACAAAGTGACAATCTACCTCAATATATTTTATTCGTTCACGAAATATTGGACTCTTAACTATATGAAGAGTTGTTTGACTATCACAATATACTTCAATAGGAGTTGGTAGAGGCACTGTAAATTCTGCTAGTAACTTGCTCAGCCATACAAGTTTTCCTGAAACTTTCCTTACAGCTCTATACTCTGCTTTTGTTGAGGATAAAGATATAATTTCTTGTTTCTTTGATTTCGAGGACTATTGCCTAACAACACAATACAACCACTTGTTGACTTTCTGGAATCAGGGCATGCAGCCCAAACAGATCACAATAGGCCTTTAACATTATAGGATTGATCTTTTCACTACAAGAAAGTTTACTTTTAGCGACCATTCTTAACGAAGGGATATTACTTCGGTCGTTATAAGTTACATATAACGACCAATAATTTATTTTGTCGCTAAATGTCAATCTTTTATACAAACAATAACAAAGGTACAACCAGAATATCCGATTGTTACATATCAACCCCCAAAAATATAATCGGGTGAGCTTTTTATTTTTCCCTCAATTACTTCTTCCACCCCCAAAAAACTGTTCCCTTCCCCAAACACCCTCACTATGTGTGTCAAATCAAAACCTAGCCACTCCCATGGTCGTACCCATCTCTCTCTCTATGAGTGTGTGTGAGAACTGTGATTTTCTCCGCCTTATTATTCCACAATACTCCTCTCAAATCTTAATATAGGAGCAAAAATAATATCCAGGAAATAAAGAAATGGTGAACTATCATCATTTTCTTTCATATTTTTCTCTTCTATTCTTGGTTTTGTTTTGGGTTTCAGAAAATCTGTCAATTTTGGCGTTTTGATGAAAGGTACCTGCATATGTTTGGTGATAATAAACTTATAATCCTTAAAGATGGATTATCGGTTTATAATTCCTATGGGTTCAACGAGCTGTAGTTATACTTCGGAGAAGAACGTTGGAATTCTGGACATAAATTTTGTTAAGCAAATTCACTTTTATTAAGAAAAACATTTTTGTTACCTTCTTTAGTATCAATAGTTTAAGTTTCAATCTCTGTATCTTTAAGCTCTAGATAAAAACATAGCCTTATAGTTGATAATATAAGGTTAGTTTGTAAGCATCTAGGTAGGCCTAACAACTTTCTAGTGATCATACACAGCCCTCCAATTGCACTTTTGCTGTATTTCTAGCTGAAGTTATAGAGCCCGTTTGGATTGGCTTTAAAGCCCCTTTTCAGCTTTTGGACGTGTTTGCCTAATGCTAACTTTAAGCCAGAAAGTTCTTAAAGTCAGTCAAAAATGAAAAGTTAGGATTTCTAACTTTTTTTTTCCTAAGTGCTTAAAGTCATTTTCTTTGACCATGGAAATTACTTTTATATCCCTTATATTTTAACTAAATTCCCAAACTACCCTTTTTATTCTTTTAACCCTAAAATTCACATAATTTTCCTCATTTAAGCACTTTTATCCAAACACTCAACTGCTTATTTATAAAAATAACTTTCAGCACTTTAAAGTTCTAAAAGCACTTCATACATAAAAGTTACTTTTTTTAAGCCTATCCAAACGGGCTCATAATATGGTATTAGTGTTGAGGGAAGCATTGAGAAGATGCATATATACGCTTCTTTAGGAATTTGATTTTAATAGCTCTTTCTTAGCTTGTGGTTCTTCAAAGAGGTCATAAGGTTAAACGATTTTACCTGTTATAGACAAATTTATTTACTTATTGAATTGCTAACTTTGAATATATTCCTGTACTACTGGAAATAGTTTAAATATACCCCTCATTGTATTTTAGATCTAAATATACCCTTCACGTTATACTCTGTCTAAATATACCCCTCACATAATACTTTGGCACTAATTTGCCCTCAATCTTGATGGAATGACCAGTGTGGCAAGCTCAAAAGTAAATCATCCACCCCCAATTTTAAATATCCAATTTCTTTAGAAACACACTTCTTTAACTTATCCCTACCCATTTCCTCCGCTTTGAGTTTCTTTTTTTCATTTACATTTTTATCTTCTTAAAAGAATTTAATGTGAAAAGAGGTTTGTATATAAGCTTAGAAGACTCTATCTGTTTTGCTTTTCTTAGCAAAGCAGCTCAGAGAACAGAGGTTGTCTTTTGTTCTGTTTCTCTATTTGCTGCCTTAGTAGATTGTACAGAAATGTCGATGATAATAGCCTTACTACATCTAAACTTGCAATGAGTATCTACAACATTATGATCATGTCATCGATGTCTGTCCTAACTCAATGCCAAGTAGTCAGACAACAAAGTGTTAATTTTGTCTAATAAAAAAAATATTAGACATGTTTTCGCCTTGTCAATGTTAGGTTGACTTTCTTTTAGAGTGGAATATAGGGGATAAAGTTGGAGCGTAGAACTGCATCAATCATTTCTTTCCTTAAATTAAAGTACTAGATTTAACAAAGTAATATCAAGGGACGATAATGGAAAAACTACAAAAATGAAGTAGAAACTTATCAAGTTGGAGGAGAGTGATGATATCATCATCTAATAAAGTTGTGAAATTTAAATCATGATATAAAGAGGTGTGTTATGTCAAGATTAAAGGTAAATTTGTGCTGAAATATAAAAGAAGAGTATATTTGGACCGAAAGTATTACGGGAGGGGCATATTTGGCTCGAAAATATAATGAGGGGTATACCGACGCAATGGATTGCTATTTGAAAACACTTATTTGGTGTACCTACTTGAGCTGGATGAAAGGAATTTTTTCTAGTTCACCCCAACATTCCTCATTTTAAACTAATTCCTATACGACAGGGATATATTCGACCCATTTCTGTTTAATATGTTAGTAAACAGGACATGAAAAGAAACTGAAGATGTATCTTTCTGTTAGAATGTGGAGTATACTTTTTCCAATTCAGTTTTGCAAATTCAGTTAGAAGGTGATGCTATATTAAAGACTTAAGTAGAGTTTAGTATAGTCTGTCTTTAGTATTTATATATTTATTGTGGTCTAGTAGCTTACTCTATGATTGAAAAGTCATAATTCCTCATGATGTACAATTTAAAAAGGGGTAATGGTGTTGTGAAAATGTTATATTGAACGTTAGAATTTTACATATTTCAACTATAGGTAAGAAATGCAATTTAATTAAACATTCAAATTATGATAATTTTTTGTGTACTAACTACTAAGAGTGTTTGGAGTTCATGCTTTCATCTTTAGTTTTCTATCTTGTTGTTTGTTTTGCTCCTTTTTAACTCTACTGCTTCTGTTTGAAAGTTATTCTACTTTTCATATTTTCGGTTGTGTGTGTTTTTGTTTGAGCTTCTTCTTAATCTGCTTCGTTGGCTTTGTAAATTTGTGTATGATTTAGTAAAAGAAACAAAGTCTCGTAGGAGAAAGCTATAAAGAAGAAAAACTATTTTCAACAGAACAAAACTTAAAGGAGATGTCCCTGACTTACATGACGGAAACTGATGACATGCAATCTTGACGGTGATGTGAGGTTAATCTTCGAGACTCCTGATATGCAATATTAATTTACAATCCTTCTTTTTATTGGAGAAATGTGATTAGATAGGCATTCCAAACAAACCCTGTACCTTATCCTTGAATGTGATTCATGTGATATATACTTAACAATGCTTTACAACAAGATTTTTAATTGACATGACTCAACTTTAACAAATTGGAAAGGCTGAAGTCTGAAGAGCTTGGACTTGAAGAAAATTATGAGCAAGTTGAAGCAATTGAAAATGGTTGAACCACAAGCATAACTTATTCTCTGTTTTGTGAGGATTGTTTTTAAGTTATTTTTTATGTAGATGTTATAATTTTATTTCCTTTTTTGTTAGTAGATAGGAAGTAGAAGAAAGAAGTCGTTGAGGAGTCTCCTCCAGTTCAATTACATGATGCATCAATTGACCTGCAGACATGGAACATAAGAAAGAATTCACCAAGGAATCTTCTCCAGTTGAACCACATAATGCATCAAGTGACTGGGAAGATGGTTGGAGACCTTCTGTTTCAGATTTTGTAATTCCCAGTGAAGGTGAAAGTTTTAAAAAGCATTCTAACATAAGCTTTCTTGGCGACCAACACATACATGAAGGTCTGAAGAGGGTATCTGATTCAGTTATACCTGAAAAAGAGTTGGATAGTAGACTTGTTGAGGCTACCCAACGAGGAAATGATCTTGAAACTAATTGTGAAAGAACAATTGTTGAGCTCAAGGAGCAACTCTTCAGATGTTACATATTTTATGGTTGAACTAGAGGAGCGGGAAAAGGAAATGAAATTGATGGAAAATGCATTACGAGGAGCTGCTAGACAAACTCAGGTACGTGCATATGCTCTTTTAACTGAATCTTTTGCACGTGGTGCTCCTCAAATTGCAATAATTCAGGATAAAATACTGAACCCAACAAGGCAATATCATGTTTCTTAATCTTCTAACGTTACTTGAGAATATGAACTTTTTTTGTTGTTTGCGCCTGAATTAGATGAGTTCAATAAGTCTTGTTGTGCAATATTCCAATGTGCCATCAATGGAAGAAGTTGATAACTTATGCGTTGTATATGTTGGTCAGATCGCTGTTCTTGCTGATTTTGACCTCCTCTGGAAGACGTTAAATCATTGGGTGATTACTAAATTTACTTTTACAAATACTTATTGCTTACTATTTATGTCTTTCAGTTCTGTGATCACAAGGATAAACTCCTGGTATTAACTATGTTTCATGTAACTCCCTAGAACCCCTCAATTGTGAAGAATAGGAGAAACAATAGATTCTGTATTTGCTTTCTTATTGTCCTCTCAAGCTGATATCAGAAATCAATGCAACACTTTTCTTAATGACTTCTGCTGAGTGAAGTGAATTGTATCATATGTCAGTACTCAGTTTGCTACATATTTGTTCTTTTGTAGTTCTTAAAATGACCCTCCTAAATTTGTTGCTGGTTTTATATTATGGATGTTATTTTCCAAGTGGACCCACTTAAAAGTGGGCAAGCTTCCCACTTGGTGTATATTCATTTTATGGCTATAAATATAGCCTCTTTCTTGTGCAATGAGAAGAAAACACAGGTATGAAACATTACTCTTCTGCTCCTTTTTCTTCCTCCTATTCTCTTTTTCTTATTTTGTTAAGTTAGTTTATTTTATAACACGTTGTTAGCACTAGCCTCCATCGCTTTGAGCTATATTTTTAAAAAGGTAACAAAAGGGGTAAGAACTTTATTTTTTTAAAATGTTTAATATTTCAAAACTTGAATTTGTTGCTCTTGACATATTTGAAAAAGGCTACTCATCATGGACAATAGATACCGAAATACATCTAGAATCGATGGATCTGGCATACACCATCAAAGATGACAATACGACATCTAGTCAAGACCGTGTCAAAGCCATGATATTTCTCCGCCACCATCTTGATGAGAGATTAAAATTACTGTACCTTACATTAAAGGATCCCCTTAAACTGTGGAAGAATTTTAAAGAAAGATATGACCACCTAAAGTTGGTTATCTTTCCACATGCATGTCATTATTGGCTAAATTTGAGATTAATAAATTTTAAAAATATAACTGAATATAATTATGCCTTATTTAGAATTATAGCTCAGTTAAATTTATGCGAAGAAGAAATCACTGAGCAAGATAAATTTGAAAAAACATACTCCATATTCCCACTAGCGAATATGCTCATGCAGTAGCAATATTGCGAAAAGGGTTTTAAAAAATATTCTGAATTACTTTCTCACCTTTTGATTGCTAAACGTCACAATGAATTATTAATGAAAAATCATGATAGTAGCCCGTTGGTTCTGTCACTTCCTGAAGTGAATCGGGCAAATTATAACCAACAAGAAAGAGGTTATAGCCCCAGTCGTGGTCGTGGTCGAAGAAGAAATTATAATCATGATACTCGGCTGAAATCGAGAAATGATCAGCAATACAATAAAATAGTGAAAAGCCAAAAACTTTATCAAAGAAAAATTCAGAAAATATATGTAATAGATGTGTAGGTATGGGGCACTGATCGCGGACTTGTCGGTCATCAAAACGTCTAGTTCAGCTATATCAGGCATCTTTGAAGAGGACAGAAAATAATCCAGAGACAAACTTTATCTCTAAAGATAATATTGAGTTTATGCAATTGGATGTAGCTGATAGATGATTTCTTTAATTTTCCAGAAGACAAAATGAATATTGATAAGCCTAATAATATTTAAATAATTTTTTTATTTGTTTGTACTAAATGATATTTCTAGTCCATGTAAATAAATAAAATTTGTGAGCCATGTATTAATTATAAAATTTACTTTATTTCTTTTTGAAGAAAAATATGAATATGCCTCAAATTTTATTTGAATCAATGATTAATCACGAGGATATTTGTGTAATTGATAGTGGAACAACTCATGCCATTTTTAAAGATGAGAAATGTTCCAACTTGCTTAGAAGAAAAACAAATGTTACCACAATTTCTGCTAATTCAAAAATGATTGAAGGCTTCCAGAAGAGATACTATATTTCTGATTAAGGGGACAAAAAATGTTATAGAAGATGCACTATTCTCTTCTAAATTCCTAAGAAACTTGTTAAGTTTTAAATATATCCGCAGAAATGGATATCATGTTGAGACACTAAATGAAATGAATACTGAATATCTTGGTATAACCAAGAGTGTCTCAGGACAGAAATATATTTTGAAAAAATTACCAATTTTGTCGTTTGACCTATATTATTCAAAAATTAGTGCAATTGAAGCACATATGATCGTAAATCAGAAGTTTACTGATCTAAATACATTTGTACTATGACATGATCGAATAGGTCATCCTGGATCAATAATGATGAGACGAATTCTTGAAAATTCAACTGGACATTCATTAAAGAACCAGAAGATTCTTACGAATGATGAATTTTCATGTGCTACTTGTTATCAAAGCAAATTAATTGCCATACCATCGACCCTGATGGTTGGAATCGAATCTCATGGCTTTTTAGAGCGTATGCATGGAGATATATGTGGACCTATTCATCCACCTAGTGGATTGTTTAGATATTTTATAATCCTAATAGATGCATCATCTAGTTGGTCTCATATGTGTCTCTTATTATCTTCCAATCTGGCGTTTGCGAAGTTGTTAGCACAAATAATAAGATTAAGGGTGTAATTCTCAGATTATCCAATTAAGGCCATTCGCCTTGATAATGTTGGAGAATTACATCCCAAGCTTTTGATGATTATTGCTTATCAATTGGGATAAAAATTAAAAATTCTATTGCTTATGTTCATACTCAAAATGGCCTTGCAGAGTCATTTATTAAGCGCCTACAATTGATACTCAGACCTCTACTAAATAAAATAAAATTGTCAATTACTGTTTGGTCACTTATACGTCTCAGACCGATACATTATAATAAATACTCTCTGTCATAATTAGTATTTGATCATGAGTCAAATATAACCCATCTACAAATTTTTAGTTGTGCGGTATATGTGCTTATAGCACCACCACAACGTACAACGATGAGCCCTCAACGAAGGTTGGGCATCTTGTTGGGTTTGACTCACCCTCTATTATTCGATACCTTGAACTGTTGACTGAAGATTTATTCACTGCTCGATTTGTAAATTATCAATTTGATGAAACAACTTTCCCGCCATTAGGGGGGAGTAAAGAAACCCGCAAGAAAAATTACGTGAAAAGTTTTATCACTATCTCATTTTAATCTGCGTACCCGTACATGTGAGCACGAGGTCCAGAAGATCATCCATTTACAAAAAATAACAAATCAAATGTCTGATGCATTTACTGATTTGAAACGGATAACTAAGTCACATATTCCTGCAGTGAATGTGTCTATCCAAATTGATGTCCCAAAAGGACCATCTACTAGTATCATAGCTTCTAAATCCCAAACCGCCTGAAGCGTGGTAGACCATTTGGTTCAAAGGATAAAAATCCTAGAAAGAGAAGCATGAGGAATAATAAAAATGATACTACACAAGAACCTCCTCAAGAAGGTCAAGATTTGAGTAATCGTGATATTCTTAAAGAGATCAGTGAACACGAGACTCAAGTGAATGAAGAACTTTCAATAAGTTCTATCGATAATGAGATAAATTTAGATCGATCAAAAATTACGGTGGATAATATTTTTGCATATAATATTGCACTTAACCTCATGCAAGATAATGAAAGTCTTGAGCCTAAATCCGTTGAATAATATCGACGTAGATGTGATTGGCCAAACTGACAAAAGAAATTCAATCAGAATTAGACTCACTTTCTAAACGTGAGATTTTTGGACCTGTAGTCCAAACCACTAAAGTTGTAAAACCAGTTGGATACAAATAGTGTCACGACCCAACCTCATAAGCCGCGACTGGTGCCCGAGTTGAGCACCCAAACGTACCCCTATCCCAAATTAGCCTTTTAACTGAATAAACATAGGTGGTGATTAGAAGAAATTGCTAAATATATCATAAAAGTATATATAGGCACGAGGGCTGATAGGCCATCACCAAACACACAAAATCCAAATCATATATATAAAACCCACAATATAACTCTGTCTACAGACCTTTACAGATGATAACATAGTCATATGACGGGACAGGGCCCCGTCGTACTCCTGACCAACATATCCAAGTATACAGAGATAAAGTTAGTACCAAAATACAAGCTCCAAACAAGGGAGCATTGTCAACGACACGACAGATGTCCTAAGCAGGCGGGTCAGCAAAACGAACATCTGTATCTGCGGGCATATAGCGCAGCCCCCAAAGAAAGGAGAGTCAATACGAAAAATGTACCGAATATGTAAAGCATGAACTGTAATAAATAAAATCATAATCTGAATAGCATGTGCAGAGAAACGAAATAAATATTCAGAATTTCAAAATACTTATCATAATCACAAATCATATATGCAAAGACATATGCCATATCCGGCCCCATTATGGGACTAGGTGAACAAAATGTGGTCACCCTCGCATCATCGGCTCCACGACACAGCATAACACTAGAGTAGAAAATATCTCCGTAACAATCATATCATATCAGATGGCCATATCAAATCATATCACACCATATCAGATCATATCATATCCCAAACATATGTCTACATGGCACAACATAACTCCGTGGCATAACATACTCCACCCCATGTACATGTCATACCTGCCCCCTCACGTCGGGACACGGCGAACAATGCAGAGAAATACGCACGAAAATATATTCTGGCCCAGGCTCAGTAAAAGAGTGGTTACAGTATACACGAGTAGAGTAGTGAGAACTAAGTGCAATTTAAAATATTTATAAAGATTCGATAGCATGGTTTCGATAACCAATCATATATAAAAAGACTTGAATAATGATAATAGTGCAAGTCTTTCCTATGTCACGATAGTCTATGTCAAATTAATTTTCTGGAATCGTCTCCATATTTCAAAATATACTATGGAACTTAACGGAATAATTATTCGTATAATATTCGGAAGAATAGCAAAGAGTTTCTTTTAAATTCTACCTAACATAAGCCAAACGGAATAACAAAGGAAAATTCAAAACAGTGGGGCCCACCTCGGTCAAATGAGGTGGCGCATACAAATTACGTGCATTAAATTTTCTAACGTTATTTATAAGAGTTTTAAGGTATTCGGGTCCTATTTGTGCGAAGTCTAGAAGTTTAGACAATTTTCAAAAATATTTATAACTATTTAATTCAATTCTATTGAATGAAAAAGGGGAAAATTTAGGCATCGATTTTGAAGAGTAGAATCATCCCCGAGGCTCGTATCCAAACCTATTACACCTAAGACATGCCAAGAGAAGAAAATGTAAAGCTTTACATACCTTATTGGCCTTTTACGGTTGTCCGAATTTACTTCCCGTTTTCTCCAAAATCTACAATTGGTAACATTTACCAATTACTATTCATAAAACTTTAAAAATTCAATTCTACCAATATTTGTCTACCAAAATTTTGGCAGCATCTCCCCTATATATATGACAACCCTGAGATTACAACTCGGCCACAATATCAACAACCATGCCAACAACAACACCAATACCATCAATAATCAATTTAAAACATTCAATGACATAAATTGTCCCTTTTTCCAAATAATGTACCAATTTCCAACCCACCTTTACATTTCAAATAAATATGGCTATTTCCATATTCATATACTCCTTTAAACTCATTCAAACATAGGCCAATAATATTCCAAGCAACTATACAATATTCATCAAGTTCCATAATATAATAAAATCATGCATAATTGACATAATTCCCTACAATTCATTTCAATAAACTATTTAAGCTACATGTATACTCCAAGGGTCACAACAACATAACTAACATACTAAACAAGTTAATTTATCCCTATCTCACCTTCCAACTTCAACAAAATTCATTAACTTTATTTTTCAATATAAATTCCACAAGAACTACTATTAGAATATTATTCTACTAAAATACTACATAAAATTCAAGTCTTCTTGCCTACAACCTTACATACACATGACTTATTCATATGTCAAAATCCAACCATATAACTTCCATATTTCCATGAATTCTACACATTTCTACTTACTACAACATAAACAAACTTCATAACATAAAGAAATTTGATTAATTCTTACCTTTTTCTTCTAACTTGTTTACTTAACCAAAGCTCCAAATCAACCAAACAAGCCTTCTATCTTCCAAACTAAGTTTACCATGTTATAAAGGACCCTTAATATAGTGGAAATACTAGGAAATTATAATTTTTGGGATGAAATTTCAAGGGTCAAATTACTCCCTCTCTTGGCCGATTTTCTCTCTTTTATTTTCTCTTAGCTTTCTTCTCTTATTTCTTGTTTCCAACTCTCTCAAAATGTCTAGAAATCTCTAGGAGTTGGATGATTTAAAGGCTCCCAAGTGAAATTTCAATTTTGCCCCACCTTTTCTAATATTCCCAAGTTGAAATTTCAATTTTGCCCTTAACCTTTTATAATATTTCCACATGTGAAATTCCAATTTTGCCCTTAACCTTTTATAGTATTTCCACATGAGAAATTCCAATTTTACCCTTAACCTTTTCTAGTATTTCCACTTTCAAAATTTTAATTTTACCCCTAACCTTTTCTAATAATTCCACCTCCCAACTTAATCATAAGAAGCTTGTATATAACAATACCGAGCCTAGCCTTACCCTTGACTTATTACCATTATCCCTAACATGTTCTTATGTGAAACAAATATGGGTTATAACAAATGGACTTTTGTGCGAAAACGAAATGAGAGAAATGAAATTGTAAGATAAATGATACGCCTTGTTGCATAAGGATTCTCTCAAAGACCCTGGGTCAACTATGAAGAAACATATTCAACTATTATGGATGAAATAACATTTCGATATCGCATTAGTCTAATTGTAAATCTTGAAATACATCTAATGAATTATAACATCTCCTAAAAACGTTGTATACGATGTTTCAATTTTCACCTAAACATGATACAACCTCTGTATTTTGGGCATAACTTTTCATAGGAATATTCAAATTGAGTGATTCAAATTTCTGAGTAACCACAAGATCATTACCTACAACTTTTATGAAGACCATATTTTAAGATTCAGAGGTTAAGTAGGTCAAATAAATTAATTTTTGTAAGGTAGGATGCTGTGACGGAAATGAGTGTTTATAGAAGAAAAATCATATATCACTGTAGGTTTATCCAAATTGGTTGATTCTTGAACGATATGAAACTAGACTTCCATATCTACAATTCTTATGAAGACACCAAATCCTAATAAGGAATTTATCTTATTCAAACGCAGCTCCCAAAAAGAGTATTCTGTCAAAAATAACTCATTTCACCTACCATAGAAAGATCTAGATACATTTGACATCACTCATGACATAAATTGTCCTCCATTTAACATCATCCATGACATCAATATGTTCCACTAAATTTTCAGAGTTTTTTTTATAATTATTTTATTTATTGTTAGGTCTCTCTTTCCCACCTATAAATACCCACCTTATTTCCTCATTTTATTCATCAAGCTTTCTCAATCAAATCTTCTCTCTGTACACTTCTTTACACATTCTCAAATATAGTTTTAGTTCTTAGTAGTGAAGAAATACTATTCCGGTGATTCATATACTCCGGATAGTACACAAAACGTTCCGGCAAGGAGAGAAGCTAGGACTCAAGAGTGTTCATTAAGTCTTTCGGTACCAACTAAAGCTTCGGTTTTCAGGTATGTAAGGCTTCAATGAGAGTATTTCTTCCACTCTCATGTCTAAATTATTTTGATTATATGATAAATTATATTTATTTTCTTTAAGCTCTACTCTAAGTTATGTGGGTATTTATCCATGGGTTCTTCCACCCATGTAGTCCAAAAACTCTTTCAATTAAGTCTCTTAATTTCAAGTAATATTTTCTTATGATAATTCTTAATTTTACTTAATAGTATGAATCATGGTTAAACTAATGATTATTGCTCTATTTTGATGCAACATAATTTCATATGTATGAATTGATGGTTTATAAGTAATTTCTCTATTTATCTATTTAAAGGTACTTGAAATTCATGGTGGGTTGTTTAAAATATGATTTTTAATTAATGGATTTCAAAGTATTTATGTATATTTATTTACATACATATTTGCAAGTTGAAGTGATTTGAACCCACCTAGTTTTACTATGTTTTTAATAAAGTTTGACTTGAATGCTTTGACTCCAAATAAATGTTTATGAAAGCAATATCTATGATCAAAAAGGGAGTCTTATGAAATGAAAGAATGATGAAATGATATGAATGATGGATTCTTTATGCAATAAGGACAATTCTTGCATATTTGAATTATCAAATGTTTTAATGAGCTATTCTACCGAATATAATGTTTGAATTCTCAAGTTATATGCTATGAATATTTTGAAGTATTAAACTATTCAATGAGATTGACTTAGCACCGAATGAGGCATTGAGGTGAGATTCAGTAAGGGAATCCTAGTAGCAACCCCTTGTCTCATTAACTATGTGCCAACATAGGAGCTCTTGTAGGCTTAGGCTAATGGATCCATAAATAGCCCTTAAAGTTAAAGTTAAAGAAATGAATGAAGTTGACGGAGTTCTACCTGGCAAGTAGTCTCCCCGGTCAACGTAGGGGGTTATGTTGGATTCAATGTAATAGCTCGCATGGTCTTAAATGTCGGTTATGGTTAATTTCCCACAAAAATGAATGTTTTAAAGGATATCTATATGATTTATTATGCATGTATTACATTATGTTCCATATTACATAAATGTTATAATATTTCCTCAATGTTCATGCATCCTTACATACTTAGTACATTCAAAGTACTAACGCATACTCTTTTGCCTACATGATATCACCATGTAGGGATCGGTGATCCTCCTCGTTCTCCTCCACGTGGCTAGTTGATATTCCATTGAAGACTACTTTTGGTGAGTTCCCATATTTCGGGAACAATACTCCTTTATCTTTCTAGTTTATGATATGTTAAGATATTTTACTATAGAATTTCTTCTATTATGATTGAGGGTGAGCTAGGGACTTGTCTTAGCCCCATTAAATCTAATAGTTAGAGGTATTGTTGGACATATGTAAGTTGAAGATTTACTATTATGATTTCCGCTTGTTTATCATCATTACCTATTAAAGGCTAAAAGAATGCTAAGAGGCTTGATTGAGGTACTTTCGGGTACCTCATTCGCCATGTCACGTCTAGGTCCTAGGCTTGGGTCGTGACATGAATGTAGTTACAGTTTACCTTTATGGTTTACTTGATAATGAAATTTACATAAAAATTCCAAAAGAATTAAAATTGCCTGAAGCATGTACTAAATCTCGGGAGATGTACTCAATGAAATTACAAAGATCATTATATGGTCTGAAACAATCAGGGCGCATGTGGTATAATCGCCTTAGTGAGTACTTGATAAATAAAGATTATATAAATAATGTCATTTGTCCATGTGTTTTTATTAAGAAAACAAAATCAGAGTTTGTTATACTCGTCGTTTATGTTGATGACATAAATCTCATTGGAACCTCTGTAGAGGTCCAATAGGCGATTGAGTATCTAAAGAAAGAATTTGAGATGAAAGATCTTGTAAAGACAAAACGTTGTCTAGGTCTGCAAATCTAACATTTTGCAGATGAGGTCTTTGTCCACCAATCTGCCTACATTAAGAAAATCTTAAAACGCTTTTACATGGACAAAGAACATCCATTAAGTACTCCAATGGTTGTTCGATCACTTGAAGTAGAAAAAGATCAATTTCGACCTCCAGAAGAGGATGAAGAACTTCTTGGTCCTGAAGTACCATCTCTCAGTGCTATTGATGCACTTACGTACCTTGCTAACGCAACAAGGCCTGATATAACATTTTCTGTTAATTTGATGGCAAGGTATAGTTCATCCCCAACGCGAAGGCATTGGAATAGTATCAAACATATTTTACGATACCTAAAAGGTACTACTGATATGCATTTGTTTTATACTAACAAAAGTTGTGCAGAACTTATTGGTTAAGCAAATGCAGGTTATTTATCAGACCTACATAAAGCTCGATCTCAAACATGCTATCTATTTATAAACGGAGGAACCGTTGTATCATGGCGATCTACAAAGCAGTTTATTATTGCTACTTCTTCAAATCATGCTGAAATAATAGCAATTCATGAAGCAAGTAGAGAATGTGTGTGGTTGAGATCAATGATACAGTTCATCAAAGAAAGATGCAGCCTAGAAAATGATCAAAGTACCCACAATTATATTCGAAGACAATGCTGCGTGTATAGCTCAATTGAAATATGACTTCATAAATAGAGACAAAACGAAATATATTTCACCAAAATTATTCTTCACACATGATCTTCAGAAGAATGATGATATTGATGTACAACAAGTTCGTTCAAGTGATAATCTTGCAGATTTATTCACAAAGACATTACCAACATCAACTTTTGAAAAACTAAGATATAAGATGGGATTGCATCGTCTACAAAATATCAAATTAAGTTTTCATCAAAGGGAGTAAAATACGTGCTGCGCTATTTTTTCCTTAATCAAGGTTTTGTCCCATTTGATTTTTCTGGTAAGGTTTTTTAATGAGGCAGCAGTCAAGGCGTATTATCAGATGTGTGTACTCTTTTTCCTTCACTAAGCTTTTTTTCACTGAATTTTTTCTAGTAAGGTTTTAACGAGACACAACATCTATGAATGTTGAAAATAACTATATATATATCTATATATATCTATATTCTTTTACTAGATTTTTTTTATATAGACATTCAAGGGGGAGTTTTATATTATGAATGTGATTTTCCAAGTGGGCCCCACTTAAAAGTGGGCAAGTTGTCCACTTGGTTTATACTCATTTTATGGCTATAAATATAGCCTCTTTCTTGTGCAATGAGAAGAAAACACAGATACGAAACATTAGTCTTCTGTTCTTTTTTCTTCCTTCTACTCTCTCATTTTTATTTTGCTAAGTTAGTTTATTTTATAACAGTTGGCTTGTTGCTCTCATGTTTTTGGCACAAACTGCTATAATTTATAAACGTTTTTCTTCTATGCAATTTGTTTTAACTAATTCTATTCAAAATTTTATTCTACTAAACTGATGTAATCTTTTCCTTTAAACAGATTAAGATTATGAAATTTGTAGGACCTATCCGTGAGGTAAGTGCAGAGCAAGTTGAAGTACACAGATCTTAGGCATTCATAAAAATGATGTTATACAATTTGGATAGGCATATCTTCTGACAATCTGATCCTTTAGTTCATTGTATTAACAATGAAATTTTATATGAATATCAATTATTCAATTTATTTTTGGATGTGCTAATTTTGTTATTATATTTGTTGAAATTTTACTTTAACAAAGAAAAACTTGATTGTTATCACTCTTTATCGACAAGTTTCACAAATAGTTAAATGAGCATTAGTGTAGAAAATGTCACCATTGAAATAACATACAGTTAACGAAGGAAATTTTAGTTGCTAAAAGCTCTTTTAATGACGGGATGACTAATTAGCGAAGAAAAAATTGTGGCTAAAAATGATGTATAACGACCAAAATTAAATATCATCATTAAAAATCCTTTAACGATTGGGTTGCAATCTGGTTGTTAACTTTTAAATTCGAAGCTAGTAACGATCGATGACGACCAATTTTTTTCTATCATAATTGAGTAATAGCGATCGAAAAAGGACTTTCAATGATCGAAATTCCCCTCGTTAAAAGGTTATTTGTAGTGTTTGACATGAAAATGCCTAAAGTGGGGTCTATCTTCAGGTACCTCAATAGGTGGAATGCTGTTTGTAAGTGGGGTTCCTTGGGATCCTGCATATATTGACTAAGGTGTTGCACACTGTATGATATGCCCATCCTAGTGTTGGTCAAAAAGTTTAATTTCCCAATGAGCTTTCTGTAGAATAAAGGATTGGAGAGGGGAGTCCCTTCTTTGGCATGATGTTTTATTGCAGGGTTCAATGGAGAGGAGCAACTGCTCAGACTCTCAACATTATAAGTCTTCATCATATCAAGGACAAACTTCCTTTGTGAAATAATGAGTCCATCTTCTTCTTCTTTATAGAGAACTTCCATTCCAAGAAAGTAGTGTAATTTTTCTAGATCCTTAATCTTGAACTTATCATGTAGAAATATTTTGAGTTCTTCAATTTTTGAGATACTTGTTCCAGTTAAGATAACATTATCCACATAAACAACAACAAAAATAGTAGAACTATCAGACTTCTTATGGAAGAGTGAGTAGTTATTCAAAGAGTGAGTATACCCTTTAGTGTACAAGGCCTCAGCTAGTTTGGCATACCACTGCCTACTAGCTTGTTTTAAACCATATAATGATATGTTCAATTTGCACACCATTCCTGGTTTATCCACTGCCAAGCCTGGTGGCACTTCCATATACACTTCCTCATGCAGATCACCATGAAAGAATGCATTGTTAACATCAAGTTGAAATATGCTCCACCCCTTCTTCACTGTTGTAGCTAACAAAGCCCTCACAGTTGTCATTTTAACCACTAGGGAAAAGGTTTCTGTATAGTCAATTACAGCCTGTTGAGTATACCCTTTCACAACCAGCCTTGCCTTAAACCTTTCAATAGTCCCATCAGCCTTATGTTTCACCTTGTACACCCACTTCCACCCTATGGCTTTCTTTCCACTGGGTAAATCCACTAGATCCTAAGTGTGGTTTGCATGTAGTGCCTCAAACTCCTGTGTCATGGCTAGATGCCAAGAAGGATTTATAGAAGCCTCCTCATACGAAGAAGTTTCATCATCATTACTGATGTTTCTCACAAGGGACTAACTTTCATGATCCAGAACTTAAGGTGGTATATGTTGGTGTTTTGAAAAGGCAGCATTGAGGGAGATGTCAATATTGGTTAGTTGACTAGGAAGTTTAATTATGGTTTTAGGAAAAATGTAATCATTCAGGTATGTCGGTAGTTTGTGTGATCTAGAAGGTCTACTTAGGAGAGCATGCTCAATATTAGAAGTTATTTGACTAGGATTTAACTGAGTGCTAGGATATGGTTCCGCTAGTTGGTCTAGTGAGTTGTCATCTGGTTGGTTAAGTGAGTTGTCAGTTGGAATGTCACTTGCATCAACTAAATTATTCCTAATATTGTGCACAATTTGTGATCCATTTTCAGTATTAATTGTATCTATAAAGGGTACTGAATTCATGACAGAAGGAAAAGAAGTGACATCAGAAGCTACAGCAAAAGGAAACACATTTTCTTTGAAAATTACATCCCTTGAGATGTGTATTTTCTTTATGGCAAGACTAAGGACCTTGTAATCTTTTGATCCAAAAGGATAACCTAATAAAATGTGGGGAGTGGTTCTAGCTTGAAATTTATCTCTTTGAGATTTTGGTAAAGTGAGATAACAAAGACATCCAAAAGTTCTCATCTGAGAGTATGAAGGTGTGGTTTTGTACAATAGCTCATATGGGAATTTGCCTTTGATATGAAAGGTGGGAAGTCTATTAGTGATGTATGTTGCACATAACACACACTTTCCCCAGTATTTTGGTGGTAACTTGGATTGGAAGAGAAGTGCTCTGGCAGTTTTCAATAGGTACTTGTATTTTTTTCCACCACACCATTTTGTTATGGTGTGTAGGGTCAGGTTTTTTCATGAATGATCCCTTTTGAGGTCAAGAAGGTTGAAGTTTTTGCATTTACAAACTTAAGTCCATTGTCAGTTCTGATGGTCTAAACATTGGTATTGAACTAATTTTCAATCATGGATATGAAAGGTTTTATGAATGCTAAGGTATTACTTTTACAGCTCAGTAATTGAGTCCATGTACACGTACTATAATCATCAACAAAGGTGATAAAATATCTGCAGTTATCATGTGTTTTTGTATGATAGGGGCCCCATAGATCAATGTGTAAAAGTTGGAAGATTTTGGTGGAAATGTTAGTTCTGTGAGGAAATGGCAATCTTTCTTGCCTAGACATTGGACAAATGGTGCATAAGAAGGGTTGTTTAGTGGAGAAGCTGTCAGGTATGGATCTAATCTCCTTCATTTTCAAAAAAAGTACATGTCCAAGTCTGTTGTGCCACAATATATTGACATCATCACAAGTATGAGATATAAGAGAAGTAAAGGTATAAAACTGATCTTTATTATTTGAAACACAATTTTGTACAATGGATTGTGTTTTGTGACTACATGAAAAATTGGGAAATGAAGCAGACTTATATTTAGGAACTAATGAGGTTGAATTGCAACCAGAAGTAGGAACAGTTGAAGTAACACATGAAGAATACTTATTGGCAAGATGATTGTTGCTCCTTAGACACTTGGGACAAAGAAAATAGAGTCCATCCCTAGCTTCACCAATCTCCAGAGGCCTCTTCATTGAAGGGGCCTGTAGAATGCATGAAGATTCAATAAAGAACACAACACTCTTAGGCATGCACTGAGTAAGACAATGAATATAAACAAGATTATACTTAAAAGATAGTACATACAGTACTTTATGTAAGATAATGTTTGATGCAAGTATTACGTTATCAATCTGAGTAACTTTCACTTTATAACCATTTGGTAGGGTAACTAACAAAGGGTAAGGAAGGTAGATGATGTTTGTTAGGAAGTTTTTATCAAAGGTCATATGGTTAGAAGTTCCTGAATCTAGGATTCAAAAATCAGGCTTATTTCTGAAACGTTTGTAAGATAATTTATCAAAATCAATAAAGGAAGTGCACACTATCATACCTGCAAAGTTTACATTGCCATTTGCAAGGCCTGCAAGTTTACATTGCCATTTTACAAGGTCCATGTTTGCAGGATTATTCCCATGTTTCTCAAGTTGGAACTGCTGAAGTAACTTCACAAATTGATCATATTGCTCTTTTGTCAGCTGGGGACTCTGAGCACATTGTCTGTTTTCATGTACATCAGCCATGAGACCTTTGTCTTTATTGAATCTAAGATTCTGATTATTTTCTCTATACCCATTCTGGTTGTTGACATTTGAATTTTGATAGGTGTTGGTTTGTGGATATCTATGAAGTTTGTAGCACTTATCTTTGGTATGTCCTGATTTCTTACAATAGTCACAGATCACACGAATTCTATTGCTATTATATGAGTTAGCTTGAGAATAATTGGTTTTAAAATTGGCATTGCCTGTCTGAGAGGAATTTTGTCACGAAGATCTGGAAGCACCTACTCCTACTGGACCACTCATACTGAACAAAGCTGACTCCATGTTACTTTTTCCTGAACTGCTTGCATTAAGAGATGTAGACTCCATGAGTAATTGACTACTGAGTTTTATATCCCGTTGTTTCTCGTCCTATACCAACAGTGAGAAGGTTTGTGCCAATGATGGTAATGGATTCATCATGAGGATATTTCCTCGAACTACAGTGTACACCTCATTCAGCCCCATAAGAAACTGAATTAACCTTTGATTTTGGTTTGAAAACATTTTCCTTAGCTCCACAGCTACAATTATAGATACAGTGGGTTTTACTATGCAAAGTACTCAATTCTTCCCACAATCGCTTTAACCTTGTGTAATAAGTTGTGATGTCTAATATGCCTTGAGAAAGTTCATTAATCTCCCTTTGAATTTGATAGAGTTTAGCTTCATTTGTCTGATCATATCGATCTTCCAATTCTCTTCATAGCGAGTCATTGACATACTCCACACTGTCTACAATCTCCCTAGCAAGTGAATTGAGAATCCAAGATGTGACCATGTTATCATACCTCTCCCATTGTCGATATCATGAATTATCTGAATCTAGCCTCTTGCATTCACCATTGATAAAACCTAACTTGTTCTTAACAAATAATATTCGAAGAACACCTCTCTTCCATGACCTATATCCTACTCCATCAAAGGGAATAGGTACTTAGGATGCATCTGGATTGTCCGAAGGATGCATGTACAGAGGAGAATTGATATCTTCTCCACTAACACCATTGTTACTTGAATCGTTGATAGTCGGTTGTGTACCAGTTTCGACAGCCATTGTAGATGAAATTCAGCAAAAAAACAGATACCAAAAAACACACAAACAAAATTGAGCTCAATTTGCGAATAAAAAAATGACAAACATGATAGAGCAAATGAACAGATCAACAAACACAGAGACGAGCTTGAAATAGATCAATAAAGAACAGAAAATCTACTGCGCTCTGATACCATATTAAGAAGTATGTATGCTGTAATCATGGATTTGATCCATGGAAGAAAACTTGAAGAAGAAAGGAATTTGGGGGAATCAAAACTAATTCATTTCCATCAGATTTACATGTATTTATACTGGAGAAAAGGAATAGAAAAATATCTAACTAACTAAATTACACTTAGTAGATGATTAATAACTAACTAGTAACTAACTCTCTAACAGAATAATAGAAATGATTAAGCTAACTAACTTACTTAACCAGTATCATAATTAACTAATCTTAACATTTTTTTAACTGGAAAAATAATTATTAGATGGTTCATGATTGTGTTGTTTTTCTATATATCAAGTGCGTGTGTCTTGACATAATTAAATTTTATTAATCCTTGAATTTATTATGGAAGAGGCCGTGAGTTTTGAAGGTTATCTAACATTGATCCCACTATTCGGGAAGATAAAAAGTGTAAAGAAGAACCAAGGGTCCTTGCGCTGGTAGAGATATGAGTACATAGCTTATTTGTATTTTATAAAAAATTTATTTGTTACTCCCCCGTCTCATTTTAGTTGTAATGTTGCGTTTTTCGAAAATCAATTTGACTATTTTTTAAAGTTAAATTATATTACTTTAACTCAATATTATAAAGTAAAGAATTATATATTCAAAAACTACTATATTTAAGTTATAATTTTTTTCATATCAATATGATAAAAATATATATTTTAAAATATTAGTCAAAGTTCATATAGTTTGACTTTCAAAAAGTAATTTATGACAACTAAAATGATACGGAGGGAGTATTATTAGTAAAAGGTTACTAGATATTCATCAAGTGGTATATTTAACCAAAAAAAAGATGACAATTTATTATTGATTTAGAAAAGGCATAATACATAAATGTATTTTTTTAACTTGGATTCAATTGACATTTATTTCCTCCAACTTTGCATAGCTAATAGATAGTTAAATTTGTATAAAGTTGAACAAGTAGACAAACAAGTCCTACATGACATAATACACGTAGGATGCCACGTATGATGTGAATTGTCACATAGGATGCTACATACGACACATGTGTTTACTTGTTCAACTTTATAAAAAAATAATTGTCTTTTTGTGCGCACTCAAACTTAAAGAATATAAATGTAAGTTAAAGCTAAATTAAATATATATTCTGCATTTAGAAAAACTTTACATCTTGTTGCTGACCTTTGTATCAACGAAAGAAGTTCTTCAAAAACTTTCTTAAATGAAGCAAATATTGAAAGCTATGTAAATTATTAACGGCATGTTTGGTGAATGGTGAGAAAGTGGTTTGCTATGCATTTTCTTGAGTCAATCTCTTGTGCAAGACTCGACATCTTATAACTTAAAAGACATAAAATATAAATGTGTTTTTTAATATCTCTGTCTTTTAATTTGGCAATTTACATTCTACGTATTGTCGTACACGTATTATGTCACGTAGGATGTGTGCATCTCTTTGTTCAAGTTTATACAAGTTTAACTGTCTACTTATGCACACCCAAAATTGAAAGAGATAGATGCCAACTGAAACCAAATTAGATGATATATTTATATATTATAACTTTTTAAAATCAGTAAAAAATAATATTATAGATTGTCAGCATAAAAAAATGATGAGAAGTAGGTACAACTAGCAAGAATTACATTACATAGTTGTTGCGTATCAACAACATGATCTTAGAAAGGAGGTTATGGAGGACACGAATTAGAATAAAAAGTTAGTAGATAGTAGAGTGTTATCTCACTTATCCTTCCATTCTAATAGTCGTAATCTTTTGTTCTTTGATTTCTGCTACTATTTATTCGTCCTCCGCAAGGAAGGAAGGAGTCGGTTCCCCTTTCCGTCTTTCGGTAGCATAAAGAAAATAGATTCAAATTGACAAACCACCAAAAGAGTGAGAAAAAGGGGGCAAGTGTACATTAGGCCATGTGCAACAAACAAAGTACAAGGATAGCACCGTACCCTCATAGTCCTCAATCTTTGGCACATCTGGATCGGCGGAAACTCACTCGGTCTGCGCGTCTACCGGGGCACCATACTGACTTTTCTATTTATGATATAAGGCATCCTTTCAAAGAAGTCGAAATAGAAAGGGGTAGGAAAGATCCCGTCTACCTTGTTCAAGTTGCGGATCTCCTTCATTAGCTTTGAGTTCATTGTTGTTCTTCTGGTTCTCCTTTATGTGTCCAGGTCGATTAGAGGTTCGGCTTCCTTCTCCCCCACCTTTTAGCCTTCTGGACCCCTGAAAAAAAAAAAAGAAAGCTGAAATCAAAAAGAAAGAAGAGAAATAGGGTGTTGATTTGGCATCTTCAGCTACGGTGTTCACATCCTCCCCAAGGAGACTGAATTGAGATTATCACATTTATTTATTGTAGTTACTGTTCTTTTTTCACGATGCTTTGTCATGTTTTTTGTGTAACTAATTTCTCGGCACGTGTGTTGCACGTGTATATTATTATATTATAAAGTATTGAGTGAATACTTGTACATAAATGAATAAATTGTAGAAGTTTATGTGAAGGGTAAATGTAAAATTAGCGTATGATGACTTGTTTGTCTAGGTCAGTGTTTTAAAGACTCTGCTGGAACTCGTCTCGGAGCTCGCCCTGGGGCGGGGCTCTAGCAAAGCGTCCCAAGACTCAAGTGTGGGACTTAGTTCTGTAATACTTACGCCCTAAGCGCCCAACTGTACGCCTTAAGCACGCCCAATGCTCGGGGCTCGCCTAACAAATCTTACACAAATTATGTGTTAAAATCTTTAGTTAACATTGTTGACCCTCATAATTCCTGAATAAATGGATAATATTAAATAATTTTTAATCTATAGATATAAGAAGATTGAGAGTAACTCAAATAACAAATTGTAGTATCACAACTTTACTATTTGGTAACACTATGAATGTGATTATATATTACGTAACATTTCTTTTAAAAATACGTACCAAAATTTTACTTTTTTACTTATTATTGGTCTTCATGATCTTGTCATATGTCTCAAAATTATCATATTTTATTTAGCTATTTGAAAGTAATTTTATGTTTATTCATGATGGAGTGATGTTTTTATTATAATACTAATAAGTTTTATTGATTATTTTCTTTGGGTGGGGTGGGGGGGGTGGGGGGGTTAAAATAATTGGAGGTTGTATGAAACCTGCCAAGATGAGCAATCAAAATTTAATTAGATACAAATAATTTTTTATAATTTATTTGATTTTATGATGTAGAAACATATAATGACCATAAAAGTAATTTGTTTGACCATATGTTTTTTAATCATCGGAAACATAAGCTTACATGAAAATACATTAGAATGAATTTAGAAGTATATCCTTCTTTTAGTGGGAGAAAAATGAATTATTAGGATAATTAAATTATACATAGTAGCGAATTGACTAAATGTAACTTTTACAGTTAGGTTAAAAATAATGGACTGTTCTTTATAATTTTCCTGGGTGATTTCAAAACGATATTTAAAATAAAATCATGTTTTCGTCTTTAAGTTGCAAAAGGAAAGAAGTAGTATACAGATGATGAAACTTCAATCTGCAAATAAATCCATATGAAGAGTCAAAAAAGATAGAATAAAATTAAACTGCAACAGAAAAAAATCGTAATTGGATATAAGGTTCCCATGGAAACACAACTGTGATTATTCATGAGCTTATTGCCTCCTTTCTCTTTGGAAAAGAATTAAAAAAGAGAAACAATTCGAACCGCTAAAGCTATATATTAATTTTCTAAACTTTATCTATTTTCAGCCTTCTTAAATTTTTTAAACTTCACACAGTTCTTTAGATTAAGCTATTCGGGTAAGGATTTTTTTAAAAAAAGAAATTAGTTTTAAGCTAATTTTAGGACGGTGAATAGGATAGTGACACGTCATAAATGAAGCTGTTAATTGGGATTAATATTTGGGCTGTTAAAAATAAAAAGGGTAATTTTGCACCAATTCACATAATTGAGAAATATTTTGGGCCATTTTTCGTAAATCCTATCTTAACTGCCGAGTGTATCTCCCTCTCATCCGTTCTCTATAGAATAGAAGATGTAGGAAAGTTTGGGAGAAAAAGTCACCTAAATCTCATCTTCCCTATCTCATATAGATTGGACAATTACATAAACCCTACTACAATAGCCATCATCGTATAAAAATCCTTTCTTATTCCATCTTTTTATAAAGTTATTACTATAGAGCAAATTGTTATCTATCTTAAATATGTATTCAATAAAATAAATATGAACAATAAATACTATTCAAAAATAATAGTAAAACAAAATGGAAGAATGAAAAATCGAGCCTATTGAAGTCACAGTTTGTCATCAAGGAAATTATTCTATCAAGTACCCGAGATTAGAAAACTTAAAAAATTCATATTTGAAAGATAGTATATATAAGCAGGTGTTTATTGTGCCTTATTAGAAAATCACAAACCTTTTCTAGTACTTCGTTGGTGAATGCATGAGTTCTATATTGTGATTCATATATATTTGACTAACAGAGTAACCGTAGTAAAGATCCTCCCCCATCCTTTCGAGGACAACTTTATAACAACGATGTTTACATGAATTCATGATTATCAAACTTGAAGAAAAGGTCACATAATAATTTCATGCTCGTTAAACCTTAATTTGCTTCCACACAAATTTAGTTAACTTGCATCATGTCAAAATTTCACCACAAAAAGGAGTAGTCAATACATGAGAATGAACCTAAAGAGAGTTGGATCATTGGAAATAGTATTGGATGATTGAGAGATAGACAAAGGGTTGATAAGAAGAAGCAAATATTCAACTTCTCCATAATCTCCATTGAAGCCTATGTTCTTGCAGCCATAGCCATAGGGATTTGCAGGTCTAGCACGTGTGTTTGGGAAGCCGGTTTAGAGAAAAAGCCGTAGATTTCATCTTCCATGCTTTGATCATGACATGTTGAGGGACACCATGGTTGATGACTTTGAAGAAACCCAAGTTTTCCGAAGGGGTATTTCTATGAACAAGCACATCGAATAGGAGCCTCGGTTGGATTTGTGTACAAACTGTCCCCGGCCACCCATATTCCGAGACCATACAAGCCTGCCCCCGGCCAATTCTCAATCGACAGCAACTCCGTCCTAGCGAAGTAAAGTCTCTGTTAATTTGTTAAAAGTAACAAATAGCTTATTAGGTTTTAAAATTAAAAAGGATAATTTAACTTTTTAATTTTGGGGTTCATGCTTTTTAAGATAGTATAGATAGATAGATTTAAATTTGTCATGATTTCTTCACTTTCGTTATTTTTTTTTATTTGCTTTGATATGTTTTAAGAACTTGAAGAATAGTAAAAAATAATTGGAGGAGAAGCATCTAGTCACTGGCGCTTGCAAATCTTGATGACAAGATATACCAACATTAAAAACCTACTTAGCCTAATTAAGTTACAAAAAACAATTAGTAGTAGTCTGTTACATAAAACTAACGCATACTCAAAAACATTTTAATTAATTAATTAAAATAATATCCACTTCCAATAAATCCTCCCTCTCCGCCGGAGAGCTGCCACATGCCGGCTCCGCCACCACTGTTATAATTCCGACCATACGAATCCGGAGCTCCGGGAAATGGCCAAACAGCAGCTCTTCCAATACCAAATCCCATATCCTCAATTCCACCAAGCGCTAAAACCCCAGGTCCATGAGAACTCAACAACGACGTGAAATTATTGATAGGCTTCACATCGCTACCAAAAAGTAATTGATTGGCTGCAGGAGGAAGAGGAAGCACAAACGGAGAATTGCCGGGTACTGCGGGAGGAGAAACGGAAACAGTGGAGGAGGAAAACGGGGTAGTGGTATAAATGCGGGAGCGCTTGGCATTTTTGCGGCTGCCCCCACCAATAGGGATGTCACGTAATGTACCGCCTTGAGTCCAGTAACGGCGGCAAGACTTGCAGAAATGGCGTGGCTGAGACAAATTATAGTTGTTGTAGTAGCAAAATTTTGTATTGATAGAGTCACAACGTGGGCAAGGAAGTTGATGATCAGGTTCTTGCACACCACCTGTTTGTTGTTTGGTCACTCTTTTTTCATTCGCTTCCAAAGTCATTTTTCCAGAGTAATTAAGTAACAAAAGGGAGTTATTAGAGTTGTGTGCCTAATGGGAAACAATGGAATTAATGTCATTTATATTTATAGAGAGGATTCTGAAGTTTATGTGCAGCTTTTGCAGAGATATTTGCCACGAGATATGAATTATATTTAAGACAAAACTGAAAAAAAGCAGTGACTTTATTTGGGTTGGTTCAAAAATGGGGGCTATTGTTAGTCTATATACAGACAGATGGATTCATAATAAAACTATAGCTGCATCATTGTACTATTATAGCAGGGATATATACATATATCCTTGCTTGCTTTCTGTTTCTTGCTACCACTCCTTTCGTTTTGTCATTTTCTTGTCATGGCATTGTGATTCCTTGTGTCCCTCATATTTCTTTTGGTCTAAGTGATGATCACTTTTTTTTTTCAATTTGGTTAATAGGTTCTGAATTGTGGATATTTGTAGCTTCCTGAAATATACCATATCTGTGATAAACCATTTGAACTTGTACCATATAGTTAGTTAAGGAAACAGATGCGAGTAGGAATCTTATTAGCTCAAGTAACATCTGAGACGTTGCTTGATTATCAGAACTTTCACATTATAATTCCTTTCTCATTTCCCCTTTCCCTACCCAAATCTTCACAACAACAAAAAAAATAAATGTGAATAAGTATATTTCAATAAAAAAGGGCAGCCCGGTGCACTTAAGCTCCCGCTATGCGCAGACCTAATTCGTACTACGTTATTTTTAAAAAGTCCTTAGCTATTCAATGGCTAGGGAGAAGGATCAACGACACTTCCCTGCTTTTGCCGAAGGTTTGTACGAAGCAACCTCAGTGTCTATGATCAACAAAAATTGCAATGGAGCAATAAGTATATTTTTATTCTTAATTATATATTTAGACTTTGAGATCCTGAATTTAGTCGGCCCAAATGTAGGTATGGAAAAAAGGGTGAGAAACCAAAAAAAAATTGTCACATCTTAAGCAAGCAGTACAATTTGTGCTAATGCCTTATCACAAACAGAAGAGCAAGAAAACAAGAAGAAAAAAAAGCATTTCCTCGCTTGCGCGCATTGCAGGAGAAGCAAAAAAAGAAGCCTAAAAACTTCTCTTGTTACAAACTAAAATTTGTCAGATGTTAATTACTCCGTAACATCATTTGATAGAGTGTATAAGAATAGTACTGAATAAAGTGTATTAATAATGTTGAGATTAATTATTCATTGTTTGATTCGGTATATTAAAGGTTGTTTTGTTCTTAGTCATGCTTATCCATGAATAGGTTGGTGTTATATAATATATATGCTGAAAATCCTACCAAACGAAGGATTAAATAATATCATAAGTAGTACATGTATTAAATTTTCTAATACATAGTTAGCTTTGAAGGAGTATTTAGAATCAGGGGCGGCTCGACAAGCCTAAAAAAAGGCATTAGCCTTAGGCTTCCTAATTTGAGAGGCCTCATTTTTAAAGCAATAATAGGTTATAAGATATATATATTTTTATTATTTTTTATTTTTTTAAAAAAATTGAATATTATTTATAAAAATATAAACTTTTCATATAAGGGGAAAATAATTATTAGAAGTTTGACAAATCTATGATACTATGTCTCAAGAAAGATTAAATAGATTGACTATAATAAACCTTATTTAAAAAATTAAAATTTAAGGCCTTCGTTCGAATTTAGCTTTAGGTCACTGATATGTTTGAGCCCACCCTCGTTTAGAATACAATTAAAAAGAGAGGCAACCTGAATCAGAAAAGGAATAACTCCATTGGGTTGATATCAAGAATGTTACCAAATGAAGCAATAATATTGTGATATTGTCAATTGGACAAAAGGGCAAAACCAAAATTCTTGATTAAGACATGAGCGGATGGATGCATGTTAATTGAAACCAAATAAAGGAAATGCAATGAAAGAGCCTAAAGGCAAAACTCTGAATGCAGGCAGGCGTGTAAGCAGATGAAAAGGATTGAGGATACACTTTGACTGATATATAAATCAGTCGACAGTATGTATTATAATGTCGGACTAGCGTGGGGAGTCCCCTCCGTCGCATTCATGCATCTCATTTTCTTCTTATTTGTTCCCTCCTTCAAATAATATTGGAATATTTTAATATGTTGTAACACATTATTCGAACTATTTATTTATTTAAGTTCACTTAATTATTATATAATATGTTAGTATTGAGAATTCGGATAGTGCAGAATTTAGCCAAACAATGTTATAATGACAATATATAATAAAGACAATAGTAAGTTGATAGTAACGAAAGTAAAGCAAATAAAGAAGACACAAATTTAATATGGTTCGATCGGTATGACCTAATCCACATGTGGAGATCAGGATTTCACTATATCAACAAGAATATAAAAGAGAGTACAAAATTAGAGTAAATACTCTAATTAGTTTCAAATACCCCAAGAGAATGACCTCACAAGATCAGTCCAAAGAAAGGGTACACACAAGTGTTTCCCAACATTCACTCTCTTACAAAATACCCCTAATGAAAAGACAAGAAAATTAAGAAAGCAATGAAATATTTTCATATGATTCAAGGTGTATTTCAACTAATGATCAAATTTCCTATTTATAGAGATAAAATATGTTGTTTGATGTCATGGGAGATATCATTGTAAAATACAAAAATTCAAACTTTTTAATGTGAATATATCACTTATTATAGCTGCCAAATATTTGACATTTATGGCTGTCAAATCTCAACCTTATGGCTGCCCAATCTTTGACAAATATGACTGTCAAATCTTTCATTAAAAAAAAAAATTAAGCCAAAAAATGAAGACCAGATTATATAATATGTATGAACAATTTAATTATTTGTAATTTTCTTTTAAATGATAAAAAATATATTTTACTGTATAAAATTATTATTTTTTAGATGTATGACCACATCTCAAGTCATTTTCGCACTCCTGCAATTGAGGAATTGATTCACGACAGACTTCTTTTTATTCGCACTCCTCTGATTTGAAGTCATTTTTGCTGCAGCGTCGGCATAAGACAAAATGCAGTCTCTCTAATACACATGATATGTGCTAGGATATCCAATTAGGGTTCATCTAAATATTCTCTATCAAAAAATTATAATGCAGATATAAAGTTAAAATTACATTAAAGGGGTAACAAAGCTTCAATAAGTTATATTTTTATTATTGGACTAAGAGGTTACTTTATATATGAGTTCTAATAAATATTTCTTATTTCCTTTATTATATTTATTTATTTATTTGCTTTTGAATTTGATATAAATATAAAAAAGTAAAAAAGACTTTTAAATCTTGTGCTCTTAAACTAAAGATATAAAGAAGAATGTATCAATTAAATCTGTCATTTAATCTTGTGGTCTTAAACTGAAGATAAAGAGTAAAATGTACGAATAAAATGTCCTGTAATTTTGTGTTCTTAAAATATGTCACATAAAAAGTTATAATTAAAAAATTGTCAAGAAAGAAAAACGACATTCATTTTTAAACGGATTAAAAAAAATAAGACAAACAAATTAAAATATGGAGAATATATATATTTTTCAATATACATACAAGATATGTGCAAAAGATACGGGTTCCTGAAATCTGCTCCCACCACTCTAGAATAGCCCCCTGGTATATATAGTACTCCACTCATTTCAAATTGAGTGACCTATTTCATATCCCGTCAAGTTGTCCTTCTAAATTCACCTTTTGGGAGACGTGGTTTACCTGATTATATATATATATATAATTCACTTTAACAATCATCAAAACTACATAAATGTTCTTTTATTTTTCACTTACTCTGAATAAGTGACTTTCGAGTTTGCTCGTTAGCTCGTCAATTATAGGGAAATCGAATCTTCGAAAATCACTTAATTAGATCTCCAATCCCGTCTTGCTTTTGATTTGTCATGTAAGTAATTCCAAATCACTAGCTCTGAGTGATTACTACAATTAAATTTCTCTGTAATGATAACGTTTGTCTGAATATTTTATGGTGCTATAATGAGGTGTTATCACTACTAAAAAACTGCCAAAAAACGACAGAACAAAAAGCGACGGACTGCGTCGTAAATAAAATGCGGCGGAGAAAACGACGTTGTCCGTCGTTTTTTTTTATTTTTAAAATTTTTTTAATAGGAGCGACGGACAGTGACGCCTAGTCCGTCGCTTATTTTGGCAGATTTTTCCGCTAAAATTAAATGTTATTTTTATATAAATATTTTATATATTTTATTAAAAAATAATTATTTATAAATTAAATATTAAGACGTCGTCCGTCGCTTTTATTTTTTTATTATTTTTTTTAACTTAGCGACGGATTGGGTCGTTAAGTCCGTCGCTACTGGTCAAAATATTTGGTCAACATATTTAAAATAGCGACGGACGGTGTCGCTTTGTCCGTCGCTTTTTGGTGAAAATGGCGGTCAAATATTTTTAAAAAAGCGACGGACTTAGAGACGTTGTCCGTCGCCTTTTGTTAAATATGTTCAACACAGATCGTTTTTTTTCCAGTTTGCTCTCTCTCTCTCTAAACTCTCTATTTGTCTCTGCCTTCTCTCTAAATCCGTCCCTTCCACCGCCGTCCCACCACCGCCCCACCACCGTCTCTCAGTCCTCCGTCAGTTAACCGCCGCCGTTGCCGTCTTGTGGAGCTTTTGGACTATTATTCATTTTTAAGAGGTTAGGGCTTAAACCTAAACTAAATTTTAATTTTTTTTATTTGTCATTTGTTAATTAGTTGATTACATTTAGTTTGTTGTAGTTCATTTGTATATTGGATTGTAAAATTAGTGAATGTAGTTATAGTTTTGATTTTAGGGCTTAATTTATATTTGGGTTGTTGAATTAGATTGTAAATTTTTTAGTAATTTGTGATGTTAGTTAGTTAATTAGGTGATTACATTTAGTTTGTTGTAGTTCATTTGTAGATTGGATTGTGAAATTAGTGAATGTAGTTATAATTTTGATTTTAGGGCTTAATTTAGATTTGGGTTGTTGAATTAGATTGTAAATTTTTTAGTAATTTGTGATGTTAGTTAGTTAATTAGGTGATTACATTTAGTTTGTTGTAGTTCATTTGTATATTGGATTGTAAAATTAGTGAATGTAGTTATAGTTTTGATTTTAGGGCTTAATTTAGATTTGGATTGTTGAATTAGATTGTAAATTGGATAATAATTTATGATTTAGTAGTTACTTAATTAGTTTATTTCATTTAGTTTATTGTAGTTTGTTTGTATATTGGATTGTAATTTAGGAAGTTTTGAAGTTTGAAACTTAAAGATTGTTGCGAATGAACAAGATATTGAGAAATTGTCCATACGTAAAATCCGAATTATTGATACGGGCCTTTTCCACAGAAAAGTGGAATCTTGTGTTCCAATAGAAGCAGAAGGGATGTGGATTATTCAAGAATCGAAGTCGATTTGCTTTATAAAAAGAAGATATCAATGAACTTCTATGAAATGGTTTCACGGGATTCAGCCAATTGTCTTGATCGTGGAATATCATTGAGAAATAGGAATCCGGGTTATCAAAGGATTTCCTGCGATTATTTCTAGTATGGAATGCAACCAGACTGACCTAGTGGATAAATCAGAAATACAGAAACAAAAACAGCAATTGGACACGACAAGGACACCTAACCAATCCATTTCGCTTAAAAACATCAAGTGTCATGGCATGATCGATAAAACTTCTTACACCGTCAATAAATTCAGGTTTCAAACAACCATCAACTTCATAATGCATGTTATACATCCACAAACGATGATCCATCTACAAAATTATATATATTTAAGCGTAATTAGTTCATAAAAACTACAATTCATCGAGACTACAACTGACATTAATTCAAGTTATAATTAATTAATTCATATAACAATTCAGTTTAAGTTATAATTAATTTAAGTTATAATTAATTAATTCATGTAATAATTAAGTTCAAGCTCTACTTAATTCAAATTGTAATTAATTCAAGTTATAATTAATTAATTCATGTAATAATTAAGTTCAAGCTCTACTTAATTCAAATTGTAATTAATTCAAGTTATAATTAATTAATTCATATAATAATTAATTCAATTTATAATTAAGTTCAAGTTCTAATTAATTCAAGTTATAATTAAGTTCAAGTCCGAATTAATTCAAGTTATAATTAAGTTCAAGTCCGAATTAATTCAAGTTCTAATTAAGTTCAAGTTCTAATTAATTCAAGTTATAATTAAGTTCAAGTTCTAATTAATTCAAGTTATAATTAAGTTCATATTCTAATTAATTCAAGTTATAATTAATTAATTTATATAATAATTAAGTTTAAGTTCTAATTAATTCAAGTTATAATTAAGTTCATATTCTAATTAATTCAAGTTATCATTAATTTCATGTTCTAATTAATTCAAGTTATAATTAATTTCAAGTTATAATTAATTCAAGTAAAAATTAAGTTACAAACCTCATGACATTCAGGTTGAAGTTATAAATTAAAATATTCTAAAATTCAAGTATCTAAGTTATTCAAACTAGCTATAAAGTTTAAAGAGTTCAAAATTTATACAAACCTAAAAAAATTCTAAGTTTAACTTCAAAAGTCCTAAAGTTCAACTTCATGACTTTAAATATCTAACTCTACTTAGCTTAATTAGTTCTAAAGTCTAAAGATTTCAAATATTATACAAACCTAAAGTTCAAAATTAGTATCTAAGTTATTCTAATTATAAGTTCTAAACTAAAGTCCTATATATAATTCAAGTATCCAATTTCCAATATTTTTCTAAGTTTCAAACTTCAAATTTCCTATATTCATGTATCTAAGTTATTCTAAAGTTCAACATTAGCTTAATTAATTCAAAAGGAAGTTTAACATCAACAAGATTTCTAAAGTAAACAAAAAATTCAACTTCAAAGTTCTAATTAAGTTCAACTTCTAAATTTAAGTATCCTAAAATTCAAGTATCTAAATTATTCTAATTATAAGTTCTAAAGTCCTGAAACTCAAGCCTCTAATTAAGTTTCAATTAGGTACTTGAATTTTTTTAATCAAGATATAGTTATGATTCATTTGTATGATAATGGATTTAAGCCTAGATATTTTGTATGGATTGATCATGGAGAAATAGATGGATTATTGAATAATATATTTTATAATCTGCTGCCCGTGGATGAATATAATATGTTTGCACCACATGGACAAATTAGTGTTGAACATGATAGGATTCAACATTATACATTTCAACATGATAGAGTTCATGAAATGGCTAATGATGCGTTCGGGGTTCAAGGCGGGATGGAACCCGAATAATATTTTGATGAAACTCCTAATGAAGAAGCAAGACGCTTCTATCAACATTTAGAAGAGGCTAGTCGTCCACTATGTGAAGGGAGTCTGCATTCTGCTTTGTCAGTTGCAGTCAGGTTAATGAATATTAAATCAGATTGGAGTGTTCCTCATGCGGCTAT